>NC_083577.1:981000-1308000 GCF_027579695.1 Neoarius graeffei
ACGTTCAGAAGAGCTAGCTTTACAGAAAGTCTAGAAGTAATATCCGCTTGGGCACTCTGATGTTGTTTTGAAACAGGAAGGAGACTAGACTGGTTTACTCCCTGGGTTAAATATGCTCTATGTTTTCTATTTCTTATCAACACAGGAATAGAGAATGGCATAGGCATTCTGGGTCCCAGCTTGTTTTCAAAACTACACCCAATGCAGGGACCCACAGCACATCATACAAGACTCTCTGTATGTTCCATGAGGTTGGGAGGGGGAAGGATTGGAGATGTCATGTATTTTTTAGATGGTGAAAAAGATTGGTAGCCAGCTGAAAGTCCTGGGCGAACACAATTCAGTCTGTTGGTTGACTGTCGATGAACTGGGTACACTGCTTGAGCGAGACTGAGATTGGGACTTTGGTGAGGTCTTTGTGAGTGTCTCCCTGACAGACTCTGTGATACTTGCATGGGGTCGAGATGTGGATGATGCAGCCTTGGCATGATTGTCTTTGGTCAGGTCCTCAATCTGGATGGAATCGCATGATGGAATCACATGCTCACATTCTCCATGTGATTGTTGATGTCCTTGGCAGTCTGCCCCAGATGGTTCTTGGCAGTCTGCCCCAGATGGCTGTGTGTCCTTGGTGAAGCCTCCATGCTGTACTTGCATGGACGATTGTTTTGACTTTGCAGAGGTATTGTTTATATTTGTAACTGGGTCAGTCTGCGATATCTTATCAGCTGTTTTGCTCAAAGTTGGCTGAGAGAAAAATGCATGTTGAATAGCGAGGCTGTAATGGTCAACTAAAACTTTGGTCCCAATCCAGTTGAGTTCAGTGCTATTTGGCTTGAAGAATTCTCTGCGATTCCAGAAAAGGTTAAAATTGTCTATGAAGTTCATACCAAATAAAAAACAAGTTTTTCCAAGCCAGGTGTTAAGACTGAAGAGTCTAGTAAATGCAAAGCTTCCCCTTGCAGGGAGTGGGCCACTGATAAAAGATTGTATTCCAGTCTTATAGAGATCAGAAAAAAGTTTTCTGAAATCATCTTGGACAAACAGCTGTTCTCTGAAAACATCATTTGCTCCCACATACACAACAATACGTTTGATAGATTTATGCTCGGACATGAGTTTCAAAATGCTGTCTTTGGTGTCAGAGATGGATGCATTTGGAAGGCAGCAAATAATCATCCAATGTCCTTTTAAATGTCTTACAGTGGAATCACCAAGAACAAGGGTTGTGGGATCGGGTGGTGTTACGAGCTACTTTTTGCCTCTTCCCACAGCTCTTCGGTTGTGGTGCGATCGCTTTCTATGATGTGCTTGTCCACCTGAAAATTCCGCTTCCACATTCCTGAGGCATTCAAATTTGTTCTGAAGCCTTATGGGCTGTGGATTTTCCATAGGATTGTAAATCCTATTGTAGTTTGTAGATCTGGCTCTATTTCTAATAGCATGGCTGTGGAGCATGGGTTGCATAGTATCAGAATGAACTGGTGTTGAGGTAATTACTCTTCTGTTTTTATTTTTGGGCCTGCCACCCATCGTGTGCCAGTTTTCTGTACTCACATTTTGCCCTGTTAGATCGATGAATTCATTCACTCGATCTACAATGCCATCGGCCTGTCGGGGTGCAATCTCTGCATTCTCAGCCACTGTTTCTGTACTCCTTTCATGAGATATCGCTCTTAATTGGTCCATCTTTGGCAGGGCATCAATCTTTGATTCCAGGATAGAAATCCTCTGTTCTAGTTCTGTGCATTTTCTGCAGGATCTCCTGGATTTTTTGCCCCCTGGCATTTTGTTTTAAAAGCTAACTTATCTTCTCATCTCATCTCATCTCATTATCTGTAGCCGCTTTATCCTGTTCTACAGGGTTGCAGGCAAGCTGGAGCCTATCCCAGCTGACTACGGGTGAAAGGCGGGGTACACCCTAGACAAGTCGCCAGGTCATCACAGGGCTGACACATAGACACAGACAACCATTCACACTCACATTCACACCTACCGTCAATTTAGAGTCACCAGTTAACCTAACCTGCATGTCTTTGGACTGTGGGGGAAACCGGAGCACCCGGAGGAAACCCACGCGGACACGGGGAGAACATGCAAACTCCGCACAGAAAGGCCCTCGCCGGCCACGGGGCTCGAACCTGGACCTTCTTGCTGTGAGGCGACAGCGCTAACCACTACACCACCGTGCCGCCCCTAACTTATCTTATAAAGATAAAAAATAAAATGAAGAAATAGTGGAAATTAAATGAGAAAGTAAAGTAAAATAAAGATCAAGCAGGAGCAAAGCAGGAGCAAAGCAAAGAAGCGTCCTACTCGCTTGAGTAGGCGGAGCAAAAAAGAAAAAGCGGTGTATAAAAAGCCCAGGCCTTTATACACCACTGCAGGAGGACATGGGCATTGGCCCAGAGAAGACTCATTCGCTCCGCACTCCCATCCAAGAAGCAGGCCGACAAACATCGCTCCAAGGCACCCACCTACCGAGTGGGCCAATGAGTTATGCTGTCCATGCGCCAGCTGCCACTTAAGGCTATCTCTTGCAAGCTGGCACCCAGGTTCCTTGGACCCTTCCTCATCAAGAAGGTAATCAACCCATGTTCCATTAGACTGGCATTACCACTCACCATACGATGTGTTCACCCTACCTTTCATGTATCACAGCTTAAACCTCTGGTTTCCAATCCTTTGTAGTCATGAAAGTGTTCCGGATTTTCCCGGAATTCTGGATTTTTAGATTTTCATGAAAATTCCTCCGGATTTTTTCCACTAATGATGAAATACCCGGAAATCTGGATATTTGACAAAACTCTTGAAAACCTCTGGTTTTCCGAATAGAGAAATTTATTTTTCAGATTTTCAGATTTTGCCCCACCTTTGTGGCAGTGGGGGTGTGGTCAAGCATCGGTCTGTGACCGGAGGGTGGAGTCAGGGAAGGTAAGTGGCAGAATCACTACACCTGATGTGAATTAACCTGTGTTTGTGTGTCTTTCCCAGTGACCGTGCCCTGTTTAAGGAGGAGTGTGAGAGTGGAGCGGGGTCTCTCCTGACCAGAACACATGTGTGTGTGGCATGTGTACTGTATGTGTTTAAGTAAACATATAGAAGCTGAAATGCTGACAATAAAGAGTTATTGAGAACTCAGTACTGGCCTGCCATGCTTCTGTGCTCCATCCCACTTCTGACAATTGCTACAGTGGTGCCGAAACCCGGGAAGAGCGCAGGAGAGAACAGCCCCATGGAGTCCTCCCCCTTCAAGGACCTGGTCCATGCCCTCGCCACGGCCCAACAGAGCCAGCACCAGGTGCTGGTCACCCTCCGGGAAGAACAGGAGCGAAGTTTCGAGGCCCTGGTGCTGGCGCAGCAGGAAGATTGCCGGGCGTTCCGGCACCTACTCGCGTCGGCGGGGTCCCCCACCTCCACCGCCGCGGGCCCTTCCCACCTCACCCGGATGAAGATGGGCCCGCATGACGACCCCGAGGCCTTCCTCATTCTCTTTGAGCAGGCAGCAGAGGTGTGGGGTTGGCCGGTGGAACAACGCGCGGCGCGCCTCCTCCCCCTCCTTACGGGTGAGGCGCAGCTGGCCGCGCTACAGCTCCCCACCGACAGCCAGCTGGTCTACGTGGCCCTCCGCAGGGCCGTCCTCCAGCGCATGGGTCGCACTCCGGAGCAGCAGCAGCGCTTCTGCGCGCTGCGCCTGGAGGGGGTCGGCCGGCCGTTCGTGTTTGGCCAGCAATTCCGGGACGCCTGCCGCCAGTGGCTGAGGGCCGACAACCGCGACGCTGAGGAGATCGTCAATCTGGTGGCGCTGGAGCAGTTCGTCGCTCGACTCCCAGAGGGAACCGCGGAGTGGGTCCAGTGCCATCGCCCGGCGTCGCTGGATCAGGCCATTGAGCTGTGGAGGACCATATGGCGGCCGTTCCAATGGCAGGACAGCGTGTCTCCCCTTCTCCCCTCCCTTCAAAGAAGCAGCCACTTACAATGACCACATAGACTTAGAGGAATACATTGAGGCCATGACATCATACATCGCTAAATGCACTGATGATGTCACTCACTGCAAAACCATCACTGTTCATGCTAACCAGAAGCCTTGGCTGACAGGAGACGTTCACAGGCTCCTGTGGGCTTGAGACGCAGCCTTTAGGGCCGGTGACACTGCAGGTCTAACCACAGCTAGAGCCAACCTGTCCCATGGCATCAGGGAGGCAAAACGTCAGTACAGCAATAAAATATCGGGTCACTTCAGCAACACCAGAGATGCACAGTCTCTCTGGCATGGCATTCAAACCCTCACAAACTACAAACCCCCACCACGGACCTGTGAGAGTGACATCACATTGTTAAATTGCCTAAATGACTTCTTTGGACACTTTGAAACACAAAACAACACACCAGCACAGAAGACCACTCCTCCCCCGGATGAACAGGCCATATGTCTGGATCGAGCCAACGTGGAGAGGACCCTCTCCAGGATCAACCCACATAACCACATAAGGCAGCTGGACCAGACAACATACCTGGTCGTGTTCTGAAGGACTGTACCATGGAGCTCAGGGATGTCCTTGCTGACACCTTTAACATCTCCCTGAACCAAGCTGTTGTCCCCACATGTTTCAAAGCTACAACCATAATACCAGTGCCAAAGAAGCCACTCCTGTCTAACTACAGTGGTGCTTGAAAGTTTGTGAACCCTTTAGAGTTTTCTATATTTCTGCATAAATATTTCTGCATAAATATGACCTAAAACATCATCAGATTTTCACACAAGTCCTAAAAGTAGATAAAGAGAACCCAGTTAAACAAATGAGACAAAAATATTATACTTGGTCATTTATTTATTGAGGAAAATGATCCAATATTACATATCTGTGAGTGGCAAAAGTATGTGAACCTTTGCTTTCAGTATCTGGTGTGACCCCCTTGTGCAGCAATAACTGCAACTAAACGTTTGCGGTAACTGTTGATCAGTCCTGCACACCGGCTTGGAGGAATTTTAGCCCGTTCCTCCGTACAGAACAGCTTCAACTCTGGGATGTTGGTGGGTTTCCTCACATGAACTGCTCGCTTCAGGTCCTTCCACAACATTTCAATTGGATTAAGGTCAGGACTTTGACTTGGCCATTCCAAAACATTCACTTTATTCTTCTTTAACCATTCTTTGGTAGAACGACTTGTGTGCTTAGGGTCGTTGTCTTGCTGCATGACCCACCTTCTCTTGATATTCAGTTCATGGACAGATGTCCTGACATTTTCCTTTAGAATTTGCTGGTATAATTCAGAATTCATTGTTCCATCAATGATGGCAAGCTGTCCTGGCCCAGATGCAGCAAAACAGGCCCAAACCATGATACTACCACCACCATGTTTCACAGATGGGATAAGGTTCTTATGCTGGAATGTAGTCTTTTCCTTTCTCCAAACATAACGCTTCTCATTTAAACCAAAAAGTTCTATTTTGGTCTCATCCGTCCACAAAAATTTTTCCAATAGCCTTCTGGCTTGTCCACGTGATCTTTAGCAAACTGCAGATGAGCAGCAATGTTCTTTTTGGAGAGCAGTGGCTTTCTCCTTGCAACCCTGCCATGCACACCATTGTTGTTCAGTGTTCTCCTGATGGTGGACTCATGAACATTAATATTAGCCAATGTGAGAGAGGCCTTCAATTGCTTAGAAGTCACCCTGGGGTCCTTTGTGACCTCACCGACTATTACACGCCTTGCTCTTGCAGTGATCTTTGTTGGTCGACCACTCCTGGGGAGGGTAACAATGGTCTTGAATTTCCTCCATTTGTACACAATCTGTCTGACTGTGGATTGGTGGAGTCCAAACTCTTTACAGATGGTTTTGTAACTTTTTCCAGCCTGATGAGCATCAATAACACGTTTTCTGAAGTCCTCAGAAATCTCCTTTGTTTGTGCCATGATACACTTCCACAAACATGTGTTGTGAAGATCAGACTTTGATAGATCCCTGTTCTTTAAATAAAGCAGGGTGCCCACTCACACCTGATTGTCATCCCATTGATTGAAAACACCTGACTCTAATTTCATCCTTCAAAATAACTGCTGATCCTAGAGGTTCACATACTTTTGCCACTCACAGATATGTAATACTGGATCATTTTCCTCAATAAATAAATGACCAAGTATAATATTTTTGTCTCATTTGTTTAACTGGGTTCTCTTTATCTACTTTTAGGACTTGTGTGAAAATCTGATGATGTTTTAGGTCATATTTATGCAGAAATATAGAAAATTCTAAAGGGTTCACAAACTTTCAAGCACCACTGTATAACGACTATCGGCCCATAGCACTGACTTCCATCATCATGAAGTGCTTTGAGCGAGTGGTCATGCAGAACATCAAGTCCATTCTCCCTCCCTCTCATGACCCGTTCCAGTTTGCATATAGGTCAAACAGGTACATAGAGGATGCTATCTCTGCTGCTCTACACCCAGCCCTCACTCACCTGGACTCAAAGAACACCTATGTGCAAATGCTGTTCTTGGATTACAGTTCGGCATTCAATACAATCATTCCCCAGCAGCTAATACAAAAACTCAGACATTTAGGACTCAACACCTCTCTTTGTAACTGGGTGCTGGATTTTCTTACAGGAGGCCACAGAACATGCGGGTCGGCAGTAACACCTCCAGGACCATCATGCTGAGCACAGGGGCCCCACAAGGGTGTGTGCTCAGCCCACTGCTCTTCACCCTGCTGACCCATGACTGTGTACCAATCTACAGCACCAACAACACCATCAAGTTTGCGGATGACACAACTGTGGTGGGCCTCATCACTAACAACGATGAAGCCAACTGGAATGAGGTGAGCCAACTGGTCGAGTGGAGTAAAGACAACAATCTCTTCCTGAACGTGGAGAAGACGAAAGAGATTGTAGTCAACTTCAGGAGAGGTCACTCACAGCACCCCCCTCTGACCATCGATAGTGCTGCAGTGGTGAGGGTGAGCAGCACCAAATTCCTAGGGGTGCACATCGCTGAGGACCTCTCCTGGTCCAACAACACCACATTGCTGGCCAAGAAGGCTCAAACTTGCCTCTACTTCCTCTGCAAACTGAGGAGTGCACGAGTCCCACCCCCCATCATGTGGTCATACTACAGGGGCACCATTGAGAGTGTCCTCATTGGCTGCATCACTGTGTGGTACGGAGACTGCAGTGCATCCTGCCGGAAGACTCTGCAACGCATAGTGAACACGGCCAGCAAGATCATCGGTACCCCTCAGCCCTCCCTTACGGACATCTATCACTCCTGTCTCACCTGCAGAGCCATCAACATCGCTGGTGACATCTCTCACCCTTCACACTCACTCTTCAGCCTCCTGCCCTCAGGGAAAAGGTACCGGAGCTTCCGTGCCCGCTCCACAAGACTGCTAAGCAGCTTCATCCACCAGGCTGTCAGGATGCTGAACTCTGTTCACTGCCTATCCCCTACCCCTGGTCTGTAACACATTCATTCACACAAGAGAACTACCTCATCCATTTGCACATCACACCACAAACATTAGCATTACTCATCCATTTGCACATCACACCACAAACATTAGCAGTACTGCTGTATCTGCTGCTATTGCTCATTTGCACTACTGTCATATACACCTCATAAGCTGCTCTTCTAGCACCTTCTCTGTTATTGTACTGTACTGCACTACTGCTATTTTGTACACTGATTTTAGAGTGTATTTTTATCTATATTATCTATATTTATGTATATTGTTTTTCTTAATTTTTTATCTATATTATCTATATTTATAAATATTTATATATTGTTTTTTGTGTGTGTAATCTTTATCTGTTTTTTTACAAGTAAGGAGAGAGAGAAATGGCATTTCGATTCTCCTAGGCCTAGAAAAAAAAAGTGTGTTTCTGGTCGTCCGCCCGACCCTGCTAAAACCTCGTCGACCCTGTACATATTTTAACTAGTTCATTCAATAAAGAACTCAATTTCTAAACAAAATGCATAGAGAAAATGATCAACAATGCGTCATGCAGTCTGTGTGGACTCATTTACTTAAGATGATACTCAAAAAAATCTGTTCTGGGCACTGCCATGTTGATCGGTCACATGATCACGTGTTATCGCGATCATATTTTGACTTATGGGAGTTTGTCGAGACAAGAACGAGAACATGGCGACCACCAGTGGCACCATGATTTTTAAAATTAACTTTTTATGTTGTAATTTTTCAATAATTTCGTCCTTTAAATCAAATCTCAATTTAGTTCAAATTTATAATTCACACCACCAACCACAAGATATAGCACACAACCTTAAAACATCCACTGTATCAGAAGACATAGGTCACACACGACCGTCAACAATGGCCCCACATGGAATAGAAATAGCCGAGGATATAAATCTGGGCGATCTGCTCCATCAGTAAGTATTTTATCAATATTTATTGATTGCAAATTTCACATGCAGTATTGCACAAGATTTAATGCCAGTGCTGTCCCTGCCGTAAGCTGTTTCACAAAAATAGGCCTATCTTGAATGGGCGATAATACAAGTAAATTCTAGGCCTAGAGTCTGACAAATTATATACAATATGCTAATACCGTAGAATCTCATGTATAAGTCGAAAAATTTAGTCTTAAAATCTGTTTCAAAGTCAGGGGTCGTCTTATACATGCACCTAATGAATTTACAAGCAAAATTGCCCAGCTGGCCGATGAAACACAAGTTTCTGATGATAAAATGTGTACTCTCGTATAACACGAAAATAGGTTACTCTATTACGGAGGATAAAGATTTTTATGTCTGAAGTCCGGGGGGGGGGGGTCGACTTTTACATGAGATTCTACGGTAGAGCTAAATGTCAACCCATGAACCCAGCATAGTGGTGGGCCAGGTTTTTTATGGGGGTGGGTATATTTACTTGTTTGTGAACTAATATTTAGGCTTCATACGTATACATGGTATATAAACACTATACTTAGGGCTTAATATATTATGCAGTGGCATAACTGTCAGAACATTTTCCGGGGGGGGGGGGGGGGGGGGGGGGGGGGGGATATTTCTCTGTATATTGTATTTTTATTTCATTTTGATGATTTTTAAAAAAAATTAGCCTCCTAAACTATGGATCTGCCTACATTTAATATTTATCATGTTTATGTAACAAGTTGAAATGAAGGGGTGGAGTTATTGTTGACATTTGTCCCCATGCATTGATTTCTCATCTCATTATCTCTAGCTGCTTTATTCTGTTCTACAGGGTCGCAGGCAAGCTGGAGCCTATCCCAGTCAGCTGGTGTTGAGGTAATTACTCTTCTGTTTATATTTTTGGGCCTGCCACCCATCGTGTGCCAGTTTTCTGTACTCACATTTTGCCCTGTTAGATCGATGAATTCATCCACTCGATCTACAATGCCATCGGCCTGTCGGGGTGCCATCTCTGCATTCTCAGCCACTGTTTCTGTACTCCTTTCATGAGATATCGCTCTTAATTTGTCCATCTTTGGCAGGGCATCAATCTTTGATTCCAGGATAGAAATCCTCTGTTCTAGTTCTGTGCATTTTCTGCAGGATCTCCTGGATTTTTTGCCCCCTGGCATTTTGTTTTAAAAGCTAACTTATCTTCTCATCTCATCTCATTATCTGTAGCCGCTTTATCCTGTTCTACAGGGTTGCAGGCAAGCTGGAGCCTATCCCAGCTGACTACGGGCGAAAGGCGGGGTACACCTTGGACAAGTCGCCAGGTCATCGCAGGGCTGACACATAGACAAGAAGGATGTCGGCAAGAAGGATGGGGGGCTCTGACCATGTATTGACTACAGGGGCCTGAACAAGATCACTGTGCGTAACCGATATCCCCTTCCGCTTATGTCCACAGCATTCGACCTGCTCCAAGGCACCACCGTCTTCACCAAGTTGGACCTATGGAATGCATACCACCTCATCCGTATCTGACAGGGAGACGAGTGGAAGACTGCCTTCAACACCCCGTCTGGGCACTACGAATACCAGATGATGCCCTTTGGACTCACCAACGCACCAGCTGTTTTTTCAGGCCCTAATCAACGATGTCTTGAGGGACATGATTAACCTGTATGTTTTTGTCTACCTCGACGACATCCTTATCTTTTCCAAGATCATGCAGGAGCACCGCCACCATGTCCGCCAGGTTCTCCAGAGGCTGCTACAGAACAATCTGTTCGCCAAGGCCCAGAAATGCGAATTTCATGTTCCTGAGGTCTCCTTTCTGGGTTTTATTGTACAGACAGGCCAACTCCAAATGGACCCAGCCAAGACCCTGGCCGTCCGGGACTGGCCCACTCTCAAGTCCGTCAAAGAGGTTCAGCGGTTCTTAGGATTTGCTAACTTCTACCGCAAATTTATCAGGAACTTTAGTTCTGTAGCAGCACCCATGTCGGACCTCACCAAAGGGACAGGTGGATCTTATGTCTGGTCTCCTCAGGTGGAAAAGGCATTCAAAGACCTCAAGGACCGCTTCTGCATGGCACCCATTCTGGTCCTCCCGGACACCTCCCAACCATTCATCGTGGAGGTGGACGCCTCAGACAGTGGTGTCGGCGTGGTGCTCTCTCAACATTCGGAAGGAAAGCTGCACCCCTGCACTTACTTCTCCCACCACCTGAGTCCTGCAGAGTCCCGGTACGATGTGGGGGATTGGGAACTGCTAGCGGTCAAATGAGCCCTTGAGGAGTGGAGGCACTGGCTGGAGGGAGCGCAACATCCATTCCTGGTGTGGATGGACCATAAGGACCTGGAGTACCTCCAGCAAGCCAAGAGGCTGAACCCACAACAGGCTAGGTGGGCTTTGTTTTTCAGCCATTTCAGCTTCACCCTATCATACCGCCCGGGCTCTAAGAACACCAAACCGGACGCGGTCTCCAGGCTGTTCTCACCCAACAACAGGGAGAGTGAAGTTGGGCCCATCATCCCTATATCCCGGATTGTGGCTCCTGTCCACTGGGGTATTGAGGAGACCGTTCGACAAGCTCAACGCCGGGACCCTGATCCTGGGACGGGGCCACCGGGCCTCCTGTACATCCCTCGTCAAGCACGGGCCAAGGTTCTCCAGTGGGGTCACTCTTCCCCTCTCACCGCCCACCCAGGAGCTCGGAGGACCCTGGACTTCCTGAAAAGACGCTTCTGGTGGCCTAACATGGAGAAGGAAGTGAGGTCATTCGTTCTGTCCTGTGAGGCCTGCACCAGAACCAAGAACCCGCAACAGCGTCCCCAGGGTCTCCTGCATCCTCTGCCTATTCCCCGGCATCCCTGGTCCCACGTGGTGGTCGACTTCATCACGGGTCTCCCTGAGTCTCAAGGTAACACTGTCATATTGGTCATAGTGGACAGATTCTCCAAGGCCTGCCACTTTATTCCACTGTGCAAACTCCCCTCTGCCCTTGACATTGTTGTTCACTCATGTCTTCCGAGTTTTTGGTCTCCCTCAGGACGTCGTCTCTGACCGGGGGCCCCAGTTCTCCTCCTGAGTATGGCATGGCTTCTGCAAGAGCATCGGGGCCACTGCCAGCCTCTCCTCTGGGTTCCACCCCCAGTCCAACGGCCAGACGGAGAGGCTCAACCAGGACCTGGAAACCACCCTGCGAGGCCTGGCTATGGATAACCCGACATCGTGGAGCACCTAGCTGCCATGGGCAGAGTACGCCCACAACACCCTGCAGTCATCGGCCACCAAGCTGTCGCCGTTCCAGTGCCAATTCGGGTTCCAGCCACCTCTGTTCCCGGACCAGGAGGAGGACACTGGGGTGCCCTCGGTCAACCATTACGTGAGACGGTGTCGCAAGACCTGGAGCAAGGTCAGGAGGACACTCATCCAGACCTCCAGTACCAACCAGACTCAGGCCAACCGCCATAGGAGACCTGCCCACACTTTCCGCCCTGGGCAGCGGGTTTGGCTGTCCACCAAGGACCTTCCGCTGCGGGTGGAGAACTGCAAGCTTGCTCCTCGCTACATTGGCCCCTTCAAGGTTGTACGCAGAGTTAACCCTGTCTCCTACCGGCTCCAGTTACCACGTATGCTAAGGATCAACCCCACATTCCATGTTTCCCTGTTGTGGCCCGTACTGACGTCCACGTATGCCCCTGCCCCTAGGAACCCCCCCCACATCTTCCAGGGTCAGACTGTGTTCACCGTGCGCCGCCTGCTGGACTCCTGCCGGGTTTGCGGGGGCCTCCAATATCTTGTGGACTAGGAGGGCTATGGCCCTGAGGAGCGCTGCTGGGTCCCAGCTCGGGACATACTCAATAAAGAACTTTGTCGGGACTTCCATTCGGCCCATGCTGATCGTCCTGGGAACGTCAGGAGACGCTCCTGGGGGGGTCCTGTTAGGACTGGGACTGTTTTGGCCTCTAGAGGCCGCTGTTTTTTCCTTTTCTGGTCATGTTTGTTTTGGCCTCTAGAGGTCACCACTGTGTTCTGTGTTTTGTTTTTGTCTTATTGCCTGTTTCCTGCCGCGCCCTGTCCTTAATTAGTTTGTGTATAAATACCCCTCTGTTTGTTCCCTTGTCACAGAGTCTTTTTCCTATGTTATGCTGTTAGTGCTAGTTCCCTCTGTCCCATGTACCTTGCCTGTGTCTTTGTATTCTTGGTTTTTGCTTCTTTCTTTTGGACTTTGTTTTTGACCTTTTTGATCTTCTGAGTGTTTGAGTTTTTGCCTTTTTTCTTATTTGGATTTTGGACTTTGTACCTTTTGGATATTTTTATTTTTGGTTTATCTTCTGAGCTTTGGATTATTCTTTTTGTTTTTTCCCTTAGATTGTACAGTGTAAATAAACTGTTTTTGATACCTTTCTACTTCCGCCTCACGCCTCTGCACTTGAGTCATTCCCTTGGTGGCCTAGTGGGGGTTTGCTGGATTATCACACCAGTGAACCAGGTTCGACTCCCAGCAAAACCTTAAGAATATCATAGTATTTATTATCACAGACAATTTATCACAAATTTTATATTGAAATAGCAATAGAATAAATAAAGACAGATGTCAGACCATGTATAATAAACATATTATACAACTCAAATCTTTATTTGCTAAAATATATAAATTTTCATTTTTATTTTCAGGTGATGTGCAATGCACTTTGGTACATTGATCCTCATCACGAAACCATAAATAAGGCAGCCAACCACAAAAAGTCAGTTAGGCCTAGGTGTTCAGCAATTTCACTGGCTATGATGATTTCATTAAGAAGAAAAGGAAGAAACTCTTGATGAATGCTGTTCAGCTTGAAAGCCTCTCAGGCTTTGTTTTCACTCCTGCTAAAACCAGTGATGCATTCATCACAAAACTGGTCACAGGTGTCAGAGGCCATTGAAGAACTTGCTGTCTACATGCATATTCACCACACCTGAAGATTCAAAATGATGTACAGAAAACTAACCAGGAGTATGAAAATCCTGTACGCACTCTTGCATCTGATGCAAGTGTAGAGCACAGACACAGAACTGTGTTTCCACATGCAAGATATAGAGCCTTGGATGCTGCAGTCAGAGACACTGAGGAGCCAGTATTTTTTGATGAGAATGAACACACAAAGAATGGATTCAAGGATCAAAAGGACTGGTATATTTTTTATGAGATCTCTACAGCTCTCAGTTCCAATTGACATATACAGATTTAACCCTGGAGGATCAGCTGTAACAGCTGTAGCCATTCAGAAGGTTACTGATGAGAGATCAGATACTGAACTTCTGACTAACGCAGCACAAACAATGGAAAAACACTGCAGCAAATTTAAAGAATTTCATACCCATCAACAGAGATGCACTTTTAAAGAACATTTACAAAATGTTGCTTCTGTGTTACCAGATGTGGCAGATATGATATATAAGGAACTATCGTTTGATAGGGCAACAGCCAACCACCCAGCAACACAAGAGAGAATTAGGTTGATCTTCTTGGGAGAAAAAGGCTTGTTGTCTGACTTAAGACACTTGAATCCAGGCAGGCCAAACACCACATTTTATCAGTTATTTGCCAAATTAGCTGCAGAGGTGGAAAAAGTGACTGCGGCAGATGAACGTCGACACGGAGATGCACATTTGGCACAGTGGATTTCCTTAGAGGATATGGTCCAGACTGTCAAGGAACAGCTCAATGATGATGTCCCAGTGCCAAGTCTGGCTACAGTCAGACTACAGTTTGTTCCTAGGAACAAATTTAGTCATGCTGCTTTAAATTTTACAGGGGCTATACCTGTACAGTATAAAATTCAAACAAGATAGTTACTGTACGCAGCTCCCATGAAGACCAACACTACTGTGCTGCCCTCCTGAAATATTTTAAACATTCTGCTGTTGAATTGGGTGAAAGGGCTGCTGTTTTCTTCATGGATGACAAGGCAAAGGTACCAATAGGGAAACCAGGGTTGCCTGTCAGCACAGGAGTCGGGGTAAAAAGACCATAGCACCAGTATCTTCAACTTTCAGTGCAGCAGATCATGATATGACAAGAGCTTCACTGACACCTAGTGTTTTATTACACTGTGATGTTTCAGATAGCACAGACCAATCATTTGTTCGTGGCCAGGTAGTTACATGTATTAATGACTCCGTCTTTCAATCCAGCAACCCTTTTCGCCATGGAGTGATGATGTGCAAAGCTATGAAGGACAGTAATGCCAAAATTATTCTGAAATACAGCGATGGAGGGACTGATCAGAGGAATACTCTTGAACAGGTTCAATGCTCTCTCATCTACATTTTCAAGGAACTGGGCTTGGACATGTTGGTGGCAGGTAGATGTGCACCAGGAAACAATTATATAAATCCTGTCAAAAGGATAATGGCCATCCTTAATCTAGAACCCTAGATTAAGGGTTAGAGAGAAACAGGGTTAAAAACTGTGCACTGGAGAGAAACAATGTTAGATTAAGATGAAAAGAAATTAAAAGCATGCAACTCCATGGCAGAAGTACGTTTAAAGGCAGGCCAAGGTAGTGACATAAGACAGAAATGGGCAGACTCAGTCAAGCCAGTACAGGAGATCATTGGCCATCAATTCCAGTACCTGAAACTGAAGGAGAGACCTGTTCAGGTGATGGACCCAATAACAGATGAAGAGATTGATCAGCTCAAACAACATTTGAAAGACATGTTTCCAGACCTAGCACTGGATAAGCTACAGAAGGTACACACATCCCGAAGTCCATCCTATATGTCCTGGAAGGACAGACACTGTAGAATCCGACATTATTCCTTCCAGATAAATAAGCGTGATGATCCCAGCTGCTGCCTGCCACCATCACAGCCTTTAGAAGGCTGGTTACCTGACCCAATGCTTGATGCAAGCAAGGAACATTACATCTCATACACCGAAGCAAAGCTTATAGCCACCTCAGAGAAGGACCGGCCTTCACTAGCTAAAGCTACCACCAGTCAAGTCAAGAAGTCACGTAAACGAGTGCAGACAAATGTGGATGCAGGTGAACCACAGACCAAGAATAGGATGCTAGAAACACAAACTAGAGAAAACAGTGTAGCAGATGACATAGATTTAACAAGACAAGACTCTGAAGAAGCCCAAGAAGCTGATGGACAGTTAGATGTGACAGGGAATGAGCGACAAGAAAGCGGACAATCAAAGGCAGTAGAAGAATCAGCAGTGTCAGATTCCAAGACACAATACAATAAGGTGCTGTATAAAGCACAGAATGCTCGCATGAGTATTGAATGTGTGGAGTGCAGGAATCCACGTGTTCTGTACTCCCACTACAAGCTAACAGAGAGGCAACAGATATCGCTTATACTATGTGCACTTGAAGAACATTATTACACATGTGGATCACATTGTTTAGCATCTGACCACTCGCTGTTCAAGACAGTGCTCACTAGGGAAGGACTTTCATGTGCAGTTCGGATTGAAATGTCTTACTACACTTCAGACATCAGCAGAGCCGATATCTGTGCACACTGTGCCACAATGAATGCAGAAGTATTGGTTGAAATGGAAAAAAAAAATTAAAACAGTGTTGCCCATATGTGAAACTTGTGTAAAAAATGGGGACAAGATCATTGCTTACATGCCTTATGGGAAAATGTGTCAGATGGAAATATAGAATTTTCAAGAAAAAATATAAAATGTTAACTATATATGTACCTTGATTAAGGTCTTTATAAAAACAGCTTTTAAACTGCTGAAACAGATTTTAATTTTGAATATTGAACATTCAAATTTTGACAGTTTTACATACAGTTTAATATTATTGTTCTAATAGTAATAAAGTCAAGTTCTCTACAGTATTAAAGTATTTTTGAGTACAGTATTGGTTTAAAAATTTTACTTACTCTTTAAAAAGTTCATTGACTTTTGTGAAATATTGAAAGACATTCTGAATGTTTGCACTTTACTGATACATGTTTTGTATTAAAATTTCTATATTCTTGAAATTATATTGGACTTTTTTTCTGCAGCATGATTGTAGGAGAAATTCCATATCAACTGTTCTTGATGCTCAGCTATGGGTCCCCCAAATATTTTTATCTGATTAATCATATTATTTCAGTCTTTAATTTGGTTTATACTTGGTATTAAATATTAATTTATATCTGACAGACAGATAAAAATATTTGTATTAACCACTCTAGGTGGGGGTTTCACCACCACTACATGGTTCTCTGTAGCCCACTTCAGCATTGAAATTTTTGAAATTAATTTTAATAGACAAAAGTCATATTAAAAAGGTTTAGTATCAACAGCAACAAGAACAGATGAAGCATAAAACTGAAATGGTAAATATTAAAAAAATATCTTAACTCTACAGATATAACATCTTTAAGTTTAGTCATTATTTAATAATTAAATATTTAAAATAATATGGTTGAAAGTCTAAGAGACTGTCCATTCTTGTCTTAGACTAGTGTGAAGCCGCATAGTCAACATAGAAAAAAAAAATCCGACCGTCCTACCCTAAATTTTTTTTGACGGGTTGACAGGAAAAGCGCAATTTTTTTTTTAGACCCTATATGTCCTGGATATATGGTATAGTGAATTGACAATAAAGAGTCTTTGAATCTTTAAATTTGAAATATTGAAAAGTATTCACCCACCCCCCAGCTTTTTACCTATTTTGTTACCTTACAACGTGCAATTTAAATGTTTTTTTTTTTATCTGAATTTTATGTATTGGATCTTCACAAAATAGTCTAAGTTGGTGAAGTGAAATGAGAAACATATATTTAAAAAACAACAACAACTGAAAATTGGCGTGTGCATATGTATCCAAAGCAACTTGCAGCTATAACTGTTGCAAAAGCTGGCTCTACAAAATATTGATATTAGGAGGGTGAATAGTTATGCACATTGAAGTTTTCTGTTATTTTGTCCTATTTGCTGTTTGCTTCATGATAAAAAAAACAAACTAACAAACAAAAAATATCCACATCTTCAAAGTTGTAGGCATGTTCTGTAAATTAAAAGATGCAAACCCTCAAATAATCCATTTTAATTCCAGGTTCTGAGGCAATAAAACCTGAAAAATGCCAAGGGGGTGAATACTTTTGCAAGGCACTACACACACATTTGTTGGTTGCACACTATTCATCTAGCTGATTTAGTACTTGGAAGAATTACAACTATAAGTCTCAGGTGTGTCTCTGTAAGCTTTGCATATCTGGATCCTAATATTTTTGCCCATTCTTCTTGGGAATATTTCTCAAACTCTGTCAGATTAAGTGGAGACTGTAGCATCAATTTGAGACTCAGATTAAGTGGAGACTGAGCATCAATTTTCAAGTCTTGTCAGATTGAAGTCTGGCCTTTGACTGAGCTGTTCTAGCACCTTAAGATTATTAATGTTCGATGGTGAAATTCCATCTCAGTCTTAAGTATTTGTCTTCATCCATCTTACCCTACATCCCTTCAACATGGTGATACCACCATCAGGCTTCATAATGGGCATAGAGTTCTCAGGACAATTAGAAGTGTTGGGTTTCAGCCAAACATAGTCTTTTGTGCCAAAGACAAAAAAGTTCCATTTTGGTTTCATCAGACCAGAGACCTTTTATCACATTTGCTGAGTTACCAACATGTGATTTCACATCAGGTTTTTGAACTTTCTATTCACCACTCTTCTATATCACACTCAGCTTTGTGGAGTGTCCAGACTATTGTCACCCTACGGAAAGTTTCTCCAGTCTGAACTGTGCGTCTTTCAAGCATCTTCATAGTTAGACTTGGCCTCTTGGTTGCTTCTCTAGCCCTCTTTACCCTGTCACCGACTTTCATAGTTACACCTAATTCTTTCTCTTTTTTTCAAAACTATAATGATTTTTCTTCAACTTCACCATGATAACACTGAAAAATGTAGAAAAGGTCAAGGGGATAATTTTCATTTACAGGGAGCAGTATGAGTACTTTGAGTGATTTTGATGCTCAATAAAGTAAGGTATCAACACTTATTACCCTAATTACAAACCCTCATGATGACTTTGATATTAAGCCTTCAATAGTCTCGTCTCGTCTCGTCTTCTTCCGCTTTATCCGGGGCCGGGTTGCGGAGGCAGCAGTCTAAGCATGGAAGCCCAAACTTCCCTTTCCCCAGACACCTCAGCCAGCTCCTCAGGAAGAACACCGAGGCGTTCCCAGGCCAGCCGAGAGACATAGTCCCTCCAGCGTGTCCTGGGTCTTCCCCGGGGCCTCCTCCCGGGGGGACATGCCTGGAACACCTCCCCAGGGAGGCGTCCAGGAGGCATCCGAAAAAGATGCCCGAGCCACCTCAGCTGATTCCTCTCAATGTGGAGGAGCAGCGGCTCTACTCCGAGCTCCTCCTGAGTGACTGTGCTTCTCACCCTATCTCTAAGGGAGCGCCCAGCCACCCTGCAAAGGAAACTCATTTCGGCCACTTGTATCTGTGATCTTGTTCTTTCGGTCATTACCCAAAGCTCATGACCATAGGTGAGAGTCGGAACGTAGATCGACCGGTAAATTGAGAGCTTCGCCTTTTGGCTCAGCTCCTTCTTCACCATGACGGACCGGTAAAGCGACCGCATCACTGCGGAGGCTGCACCGATCCGCCTGTCGATCTCACACTCCATCCTTCCCTCACTTGTGAACAAGATCCCAAGATACTTAAACTCCTCCACTTGAGGCAGGACTTCTCCACCAACCTGGAGAGGGCAAGCCACCCTTTTCCGGTCGAGAACCATGGCCTCGGACTTGGAGGTGCTGATTCTCATCCCAGCCACTTCACACTCAACTGCAAACCGCCCCAGTGCATGCTGAAGGTCCTGGTTTGAAGAAGCCAACAGGACAACATCATCTGCAAAAAGCAGAGATGAAATCCTGTGGTTCCCAAACAGGATTCCTTCCGGTCCCTGGCTGCGCCTAGAAATTCTGTCCATAAAAATTATGAACAGAACCGGTGACAAAGGGCAGCCCTGCCGGAGTCCAACATGCACTGGGAACAGGTCTGACTTACTGCTGGCAATGCGAACCAGACTCCTGCTCCGTTCGTACAGGGACCGGACAGCCCTTAGCAAAGAGCCCCGAACCCCATACTCCTGAAGCACCCCCCACAGAATACCACGGGGGACACGGTCGAATGCCTTCTCCAGATCCACAAAGCACATGTGGACTGGTTGGGCAAACTCCCATGAACCCTCGAGCAACCTATGAAGGGTATAGAGCTGGTCCAGTGTTCCGCGACCAGGACGAAAACCGCACTGTTCCTCCTGGAGCCGAGGTTCGACTATTGGTTGAATTTTCCTCTCCAGTACCCTGGAGTAAACCTTCCCTGGGAGGCTGAGAAGTGTGATTGGAGCACACTCTCCGGTCCCCTTTCTTAAAAAGAGGGACCACCACCCCAGTCTGCCACTCCAGAGGCACTGTCCCTGACCGCCACGCGATGTTGCAGAGGCGTGTCAACCAAGACAGCCCCACAACATCCAGAGACTTGAGATACTCAGGGCGGATCTCATCCACCTCTGGTGCCTTGCCACCGAGGAGCTTGCAAACCACCTCAGTGACTTTGGCTTGGGTAATGGACGAGTCCACCTCTGAGTCATCAGCCTCAGTCTCCTCAATGGAAGACATGACAGTGGGATTGAGGAGATCCTCAAAGTATTCCTTCCACTGCCCGACAATGTCCCCAGTTGAGGTCAACAGCTCCCCACCCGCACTGTAAACAGTGTTGGCAGAGTACTGCTTCCCCCTCCTGAGGTGCCAGACAGTTTGCCAGAATTTCTTCGAGGCCGACCGATAGTCCTTCTCCATGGCCTCCCCGAACTCCTCCCAGTTCCGAGTTTTTGCCTCCGCAACTGCCCGAGCTGCGGCACGCCTGGCCTGCCGATACCCGTCAGCTGCCTCAGAAGTCCCGGAGGTCAACATGGCCTGATAGGACTCCTTCTTCAGCTTGACGGCATCCCTTACTTCTGGTGTCCACCACCGGGTTCAGGGATTGCCACCACGACAGGCAACGGAGACCTTGCGGCCACAGCTCCGAACAGCTGCATCCACAATGGAGGTAGAGAACATGGTCCACTCAGACTCAATGTCCCCCGCCTCCCTCGGAAGCTGGGAAAA
Source organism: Neoarius graeffei (assembly GCF_027579695.1). Lineage (NCBI taxonomy): Eukaryota > Metazoa > Chordata > Actinopteri > Siluriformes > Ariidae > Neoarius > Neoarius graeffei. The sequence continues at coordinate 1,001,537 of NC_083577.1, forward strand.
GCTCTCCCAGAGGTGGGAGTTAAAGACCTCCCCGACAGAGTGCTCGGCCAGACGTTCCCAGCAGACCCTCACCATATGTTTGGGCCTGCCAGGTCTGTCCAGCTTCCTCCTCTGCCAGCGGATCCAACTCACCACCAGGTGGTGATCAGTTGACAGCTCAGCCCCTCTCTTCACCCGAGTGTCCAAGACATAGGGCCGGAGATCAGATGAAATGACAACAAAGTCTATCATTGACCTCTGACCTAAGGTGTCCTGGTGCCACGTGCACTTATGGATACCCCTATGCTCGAACATGGTGTTCATTATGGACAAACTGTGACTAGCACAGAAGTCCAATAACAAAACACCACTCGGGTTCAAATCAGGGAGGCCATTCCTCCCAACCACGCCCCTCCAGGTGTCACTGTCATTGCCCACGTGAGCATTGAAGTCCCCCAGTAGCACAATGGAGTCCCCAGTCTGAGCACCCCTCAGTACCTCTCCCAGGGACTCCAAGAAGACCGGATACTCTATACTGCTGTTTGGGCCGTAGGCACAAACAACAGCAAGAGCCCTCTCCCCAATCCGAAGGTGCAGAGAGGCGACCCTCTTGTTCACTGGGGTAAACTCCAACACATGGCGGCTGAGCTGGGGAGCTATAAGCAAGCCCACACCAGCCTGCCGCCGCTCATCATGGGTGACTCCAGAGAAGTGGAGAGTCCAGCCCCTCTTGAGGAGCTGGGTTCCAGAGCCCAAGCTGTGCATGGAAGTGAGCCCGACTATCTCTAGCCAGTACCTCTCAACCTCCCGCACAAGCTCAGGCTCTTTCCCCCCCAGCGAAGTGACCTTCCATGTCCCGACAGCTAGCCGCTGTGTCCGGGGATCAGGTCGTCAAGGCCCCTGCCTTCGACTGCCGCCCAATCCACACTGCACCAGTCCCCTACTGCTACCTCTGTGGGTGGTGAACCCACAGGAGGTCGGGCCCACGTCCCCTCTTCGGGGTGAGCCCGGCCAGGCCCCATGGGCAAAGGCCCGGCCACCAAGTGCTCGCATACAAACCCCAACCCCGGGCCTGGCTCCAGGGTGGGGCCCCGGCTGCGCCATACCGGGCGACGTCACGGTCCTCAACTGTTTGTCCATAAGGGGCCTTCAATAGTTCAGTAGGAAAGTTCCCTGGTGGTCCAGAATGTAAGGATGCAGCATGGAAGGTTACATATGTACATAACTGTGATTCTACAACTGGGAGAAACTGTTGAAAATGATAAAAACATTTCTTGCATCATTTTGTGGAGGATATTTTTCTATGGTAGACAATATTATGTTAGGGATTATGTTGTGGAGTGAAAGTTGTTTTCTACATGAGAGTCCATATTTTAATCACAAGTGCCCTCATATCTCCCATGAACAGCACTTTGCCATGGGTGTTGTATAATTATGAATACACATAAAAGGCATTTGAGATGCCCAAATGAGATTTACTCAGCTACATCAGGCAGAGGCAGAGCACAGAGTGTCATTTAATTCAGAGAAAAGACATTAGTTCCCTCAATAAGGAGAACGCTCTGACTGAGTTTAGCATGAGCTGGCCACGTGGAGAGATTTTTGTACTTTTCACCTTTTTTCATACAATCAAATAATGTTACTGGAGCAAATGGTGTGTGGTAACATTGGGGGACTCAGCCTGTGAAGGGCTCGATAATTAGGTAATGACTTAAATCAGGTGGATGGAAGCAGGGAAACATTCTAGACTGAGTTTCCTGTAAGCACAACCAAACAATTATACTGTATTTATTTAAAGGTAGAGTAAGTATTACACTGAACAACAATTGTCTGAATTATGCTGTATTTCACACTTGCAATATACATGTTCTAATGGTTATGAGTTTATCCCATCATGTGTTGTCCATTGTCCATCCGGTATCATCCACATTTCATGAAAATTGCTTCTTCTCCCTCAATTCTTTACCGATTTTTATTCTTTTTGGCAGGATGGTAGGTCTGCCTGGGGTGCATATAGCTTCTATCCAAATTTTCATAATTGCAATTAATAATGAAGATATGGAGTAATTAATCTGTAATGAGCAGTTTCCACACAAATCACGTCTTCTACCTCAATTCTTCACCAATTTTGATTCTTTCTGGCATGAAGGTAGGGGTACTCATTAAGCCTTAATGAGCAGTTCAACAAAAATCACTTCTTCTCAGTCAATTCCTTGCCATTTTGGATTCTTTCTGGTAAATCGGTCGGTATTCCTAGGGTGGATATCACTTCTATATATATCTTGTATATAGTATATATAGCTTGTAACATTTATTGCACAAGGTGGCCCACTTTAGATCATTCCTTCTGGATTAGACAGGGCTGGAGTGAGCTACGCCGTCACTGATGGTCTTGTTTAAGCCTGTGATTTCAGCTGTCTTTTAAGATTATTACTTGTCCAACTGCAAAAGAAAATCCCAATAAAATATTGACCAAATTCTATAACTGACTGCATGATAACAGGTTTTCCATGTCAGATTATACAATGAAGATCCGATAATAATGATAGACTTGTGATTAAAGTAAATTACTATGTTCTGTTCTATCAGTGTGATCAATCTGAGTGATCTGGTTTGCATAAACAGAAACATTCTTCAAAGTGAACTTGAGGTAACAGTTATTTTTCTTTCTTTCTAAAAAAATCATTTTTTGTTTACATTATATCATCTCCATTGCTTTAATTGTAGCTCTCCTGTAGGTTTTGCATCATCCTATGCCATCCTCCTGTTGGTGGCTTTTAGATGAGTGTCATAGCCAATAAAAACTTTTACATTATGAGAACTTGGTTGTTGAGCATCTTTGGTCACAATGGAATTAAATCAGCCATGGGCAGCTGCTAAGAACTCACAACCAAAGCATTCATTGACAATTTTTGTCTTTAGAGCATCTACTTTGCCAGTAGCACTTGTTAGGGTTTTGCTGGGATTCAAACCTGGCTCGCTGGTGTGATAATCCAGCAAACCCCCACTAGGCCATCAGGGGGATGACTCAAGTGCAGAGGCGTGAGGCGGAAGTAAAAAAGTATCAAAAACAGTTTATTTACACTATGTACAATCTAAGGGAAAAAACAAAAAGAATAATCCAAAGCTCAGAAGATAAACCAAAAATAAAAATATCCAAAGGATCAAAGTCCAAAATCCAAATAAGAAAAAAGGCAAAAAACTCAAACGCTCAGAAGATCAAAAAGGTCAAAAACAAAATCCACAAAGTCCAAAAGAAAGAAGCAAAAACCAAGAATACAAAGACACAGGCAAGGTACATGGGACAGAGGGAACTAGCACTAACAGCATAACATAGGAAAAAGACTCTGTGACAAGGGAACAAACGGGGTATTTATACACAAACTAATTAAGGACAGGGCGCGGCAGGAAACAGGCAATAAGACAAAAACAAAACACAGAACACAGTGGTGACCTCTAGAGGCCCAAAACAAACATGACCAGAAAAGGAAATAACAGTGGCCTCTAGAGGCTGTGAGGGAATTTTTAATGGATGAACATTATTATTCTCTGTGTTTCTGTATGTTGAACTAAAGTGGCTTAGTTACTAAGAAAAGATGTTTTTCCACATGTTGTAATCGCTTTTCTGTGGCCTCGGTGGTAATGAGCAGGGTGCTTGAGTTCGTCCTAACTACGCATCTTCTCATGATGTAACCACCTTTCCTGACCTTGGTGGTGATAAGCAGGGAGCTTGAGCTCTCCCTAACTCGCATCCGCCCGCACGCCAGGTGCATGCTCTAACAAAGCTTCATAGAAAATCTTGAGCCAATCACGTGAAGACACAAGCAGTGAGCGAATGCTTTCAGAGTATAATAGATAACATTCCTAAAACACAACTCAGAGTGCGCGTACTCTCGGCATCATCAGAAGTGATGTCTTCTTCTATTCTTCTCTTTCCTTTCCTATTTTATATATCTTTATATGATCTACTATAATAAATGACTGAAAAGACAACTGTTAAGCGCTCTGAAGTGTTTATTAGAAATTTCCATTACAATTTGGTGTCCCCTGGGTGGGCCCTATGCGTCTGATCCTCAGACGACGGAACACTCCCAAGGCTACGGTGCGGAGCTGAGAACTCGGACGAGCGACCAGGCCATCAGGGCTCACCGAACCAGTAAGTGATAACTTTGCATTCTTGTGTAAAGAAATTAGTGGAAACAGTATTTAAAGAATGATACAAGAAATGGACAGAGATTTGTCCTAGTATTTAAAGAATGATATAAGAGATGGACAGAGATTGTCCCAGTCAAGGAAGACTGATATAAGAGACGGACAGAAGTTTGTCCGAGCCCAGGAGGACTGCTAAGCTGTGGTATCATCAATATGTTTGCAGACAACTGATAAAACACAATTTTGAGACAATAAACCGTGAGTAGTTTATTGGGTTGTGTAAGAGAATTATCTGCCTAAGTGACGACTGGGTAATCGCTCGCCTACTTGAGGAGGGGAAGTACGGGTGCGTGTTTCGACGGATTCACGTTCAGCGATTCGTGGGAATTGAATCTTGCTCCCTTTGTTCTGTGTGAACAACTGGCCCGTCTGGGGAACGGGATAGAGAGGTTCGATCGCGAAAACGCAAAGACACACCGGTGTGCACGCAAAATATTGATGAATTAACAGAGTACTGTCCTCCTCCAAATTCTGAAACAGAGAAACAGCTTTTGTACACATGCACGAGTTGTCTTTGAGGTTGTTGTGTTAAATGATACCTACTTTGGTTGAAGGCAAATGTCAGATAAATTGTTTACTAATAAGAACACACCTAAAGTATTATTGTGTCACATTTTTGGACATAGTCCAACTTGTTCTTTTTGTGATCCTAATAAAAACTCAGCCATTGTTGTCATAACCTATTGATATAACAGTGTACAATGAGGAACAGAAACAGTAAGTTAGGGAAAGAAAAGAAAAAAGCAAGTAAGTGTGAAGCTACATGTGCTATAATAAGAATTGGATGTTCCTATGACAGCCCAAACATCCAGTTTATGAAAACCTCGTATGGTGAGGATTGTTTGGCACAGTTTGACATATGGGTAAAGGACTTAGGATTCCCTGAGAAGGGCAGTTTTAGTCCCAGGCAGATAGGACAGTTAGAAGAAAAGTTGAAACAGAAGGAAAAAGAAGAGTTTGCAGATAATGTTAAGTTCTTAGGGGACTGGGGGGTGTTTTCTGCATGGAAAGAAGAAACACTTAAGAGAGAGTACAAAAGAGAGAAACGACAGGCAGGGCTCTCACCCTCTTCTCAGTGTTTGAAATTTCAGATGGACCCTGACCTGGAGTCTGCCCCACCACCCCAACACACACTGCCTCCTCAGCAAGGCGGAACATCATTCCCACAAGCGCTTCACCCACAGAAAGGGGGAGAAGTCGAGACAAAGAAGAAAAAAAAAATATTGAGCCTCTGGAATCTCTCCCAGCCTACCAGCCGCCTCCAGCATCAGCGCCTCTCAGCGCTTCTCCATCACACACGAAATCCGGTCTTGCATACAGCGATGGAAAAGACACTCTCCTGGACCTGACCACGTGCTCACCAGTGGGTCCACAAGGCTGTAACCTAAAGTCTGAAGTTCTTCATCTTCCAATTGTGGAAGTGGCTGGAGCTGACGGCGTGCTTTTAGTCCACAGACCCTGGATGACAGCTGATATCAAGGAAAGCAAAGCTTCTCTTCCCAACGTGAGAGAGGTAGGAGGAAAGATATTTGGTAACGAACTGTTGATATTTTGCAGAGAATTCCAACCAACCACCCATGAGCTTCGCCTCCTAATCATGACCAAGATGGGTACAGATTGGAACAAGGTTTCCAAAGAGTGGCCGGAAGCTGACCAGCGAATGACTACACCAGACTGGAGCGCGGCTGGCAATAGTGAGTATAGAGATACCATCACTGCTCTCTGTGCTCGTCTGGATAGTGCTTTTCCTTTGAACATAGACATGACTAAGATCAGTATGTGTAAGCAAGAAGATGTGAAGTGGTGTCAGCGTTTTTCGCCCGTCTCACCGCCACGCACGAGAAACACAGTGGCCTGACCAGGCCCGTGAACCTGACTGCAGTGGAGGGCACTCCTGAGCCTCACCAAGATCGAGCAGTATGCTGTGCATGCAGAAAAGCTGCTGAAAGAGAAGGAGAAGACAAAGTCGACACAAAGAGACCAAGATCTACACACCGCCACTCTCACTCTTTTCAGACTGTTCAGCCTGGAGAAAAAGGAACAAGAGGAGGAAGAGGTCGAAGTAGGGGCCGAGACAGGACAACCTGGAGTGACTCATCCTGGATAAAAGGTGCAACCTGCTACAACTGCAATCAGAAGGGACACATTGCTCGAGATTGTCTCCACAGTAGCAGGCAGAGGCCCTGTGAGGAGTACAGCAAAGCAGACTGATGGGCAGACTCTGGGAACGGGCCCCACACAGAGAACAGGGGAGGTAACACACACACACCTGATGATACACATACACATAGACAGGAGCATTCACATAACATTAAACACATTAGTAGCAGCACCTGCATGCAACAGCAAGACTACACAGAAACGCCCGATACACCAGTCCAAATAAATACACCTGAAGTTGCATTAAGTTTGTTAAAATACACAACTACTCCTTTTTCTAAACTCCCTTGTATGCCCCTCACTGTGTGTGGGCATGTGTTAGCCTTTTTAGTAGATTCTGGAGCAGGACACTCAGTGATACAACATGGGGTACTTCCAGTAGACCCACTGCTCAGCTCAAATTCTATTCAGATGATGGGCATCTCAGGACGACCTGTAACCGAAACTTTCTCAGTCAACCTCCCGTGTGAAAGCGAGGGAGGAATAGTTACGTCCCACTCATTCCTCATCTCACATACATGTCCAGTAAATTTGTTAGCACATGATTTAATGTGCAAATTAGAAGTAAATCTCACATCCACTCCAGATGGACTAACTATTGAAGTAAGTGAAATGTGCGGTATGCAGTATGGGCTTGGAAGCCCCCTGTATTTGTATGTCTGGCAGCTCTGCTCAGATCAACTCACACAAACTCCAAAACACCTTGTACAGCTCGCACACTTGAACACCTCATCAGTTGACACAGATTATATGAAAGAGGAAGATCTGCATTGCACAGCACATGTTCACCAAGGGCAAGATGTAGAGTTTGAAAAGACTTGGTTTGCAGACCCCCATGCACGTGAAAGATTGACCCTCAAACTATGTATTGGTCTAAACATTATTGCGCTGTGCAGGTCCATTTTACTCGTTGTCCAAACAGCTGCATCAATGTTCATCGCAGTGTTCTCAAACATGTTATACACGGCCTTGTGTCAGAGGACTTTGAGGTCGGCTGCTGCCAACATGATTTCTTTGACATCATTAATTCTATATCCCATGTCTCATTACCAAGGCCACGAGCTGCCCATTGGAAAGACGTGGGGAAGTGGGTCAGGAAGTGTGCAGTCGATGGCAATGAATGGTCCCAAACAGAGGACCCTAGTGTGTTGTTTTGTCAAAGGCTTGGGGTCTACAAACAAAGTCATGCTATGTGTGTGTATGTTAAGCGCAGCGTAATATAAGCCACTGATGACCAGGGTCCTGGGGACCCCGGCCATAGTGGCCTGTTTGTCTCTGTTTCCACAGGCATGACTCCAGCAGAGGTGCACCCCAAATTGGCGGGAGTTCCAAATTCCGTTTGGGCGAAGGGTAAACATGATGTGGACCTAATAAAGAATGCTGAACCAGTGGTGATCACCCCCAAATCAGATTTCAGGCCTAAACAGACCCAGTAGCCACTCAAACCAGAAGCAATTGCAGGTATAAAACCGGTCTTTGATTCGTTGCTGAAGGCAGATGTAATTGTCCCTTGCCAGGACTTTCCAGTGCGCACTCCTATTTTTCCAGTTAAGAAGGAAGAAAACCGTCCCAGCCCGATGAGTGGAGGTTTGTCCAAGATCTGCAAGCAGTCAATGCTGCGGCTGTCCCGCACACGCCTGACGTCCCTAAAGAGTACTCTGCAGACCACACCCACGTTGGGACTGCCTGACCCCAATAAACCATTTGTTCAAACTGTAGATGAAAAGAAGGGTTTTATGACCTCTGTTCTTTTGCAGAAACACGGGGATAGATTGAGACCTGTAGCCTACTTCTCCAGCAGGCTGGATCCAGTGGCGGCTGGACTTCCTGTTTGCCTGCGTGCAGTTGCTGCAGCTGAAAAGGCGGTAACTGACTCCAGAAATATTGTGGGGTATTCTAACCTCACCCTTTTGGTCCCACATGCTGTCTCCCTACTTCTGTTGGGAAAAAAAAAAGATGTCACATTTGTCAGCACAGAGATGGTTGAAGTATAACACAGTCATACTTGATATGCCTAACATCACTGTGAAACGTTGTACTGTTCTGAATCCTGCCTCTCTTCTCCCTACAGAGGACGATGGAGAGCCACATAACTGTGTAGCTCTCACTAACGATTTTTGTTCCCCCAGGGCAGACTTAAAGAGCGACTCTTTGGAAAATCCAGACATGATCCTCTATGTGGATGGTTCAGCCTCCAGAGACCCAGAGACGGTAAAGAACAAAGTAGGTTTTGCCATAGTCTCAGATCACGAGGTCCTCAAGGCGTTGTGTCTGCCCTCAAACCTGTCAGCACAGGCCGCAGAGCTCTGTGCCCTTATCGAGACATGCAAATTGGCTGCAGGGTGATCTGTCAATATTTTCCGGACAGTAGGTACACATTTGGCGTTGTGCACGATTTTGGCACTATTTGGAAACACAGAAATTTTCTCACTAGCACAGGATCTCCCATTGCACATCATAAACTGGTCTCTGAGTTGTTGGATGCTGTTCTACTCCCTAGAGCCATTGCTGTGTGTAAGTGTGCTGCCCATACTAACAATACTGATCTTGTGTCTCAAGGGAATGCCAGGGCGGACGTGGCAGCTAAGTGTGCAGCCTCGGCTTTCAGTTCACCCTCTAACCTTGCCTTTCCTCAGGTTTCTACCCCTTGTTTACAGCTAGTGGACCTTCAGAGCACTGCCACCCAGGACGAGAGACGAGTATGGAAACAGGCAGGCTGTATCCTTGCAAACTCGGTCTGGGTTTGTCCCTTGGGCCGTCCCTGTCTACCAAAATACATGTTCCCTTTCTATGCAAAATTGGCACATGGGCTCACCCATGTGTCAAAAGGGGGGATGGTAGCAGAAGTAACAAAGAGATGGTTCACAAAGGGGTTTTCAAATTATGTTGCGAAATTTTGCAAGCAATGCTTGATATGTGCACAACATAATGCAGGTCAAGGTATCAGACTAACTCAAGCAGCACACCCAATACCAGACAAACCATTTGATCACCTCCAAATGGACTTGATTGAACTGACACTTAGAGAGGGAAAATGGGTCCCTTAAAAATAAACTAAGCAAAGCTTGTGCAGAAACAGGGCTAGGATGGACAAAGGTCCTCCCTGTAGTACTCACACAAATGAGGATGCAAACTAGGCCTAAACATGGGTTAAGCCCATTCGAAATTCTGTTTGGACGAGTACCCAACACGGGGATAGGGCCAGCTCAAGGAACACTGCTGGACACCACACTGTGTGATGATGCAATGTTGAATTACTGTGCAACGTTGTCCTCTGCTTTGAAATCTATCCACAAACAGGTAAAAGAAGCACTTCCCAAACCCGCTGAGGGATCTACAACCAGGGGATTGGATCGTGGTAAAGGACTTCCAACAAACCAAGTGGAACAAGCCATGGTGGAATAGCCCATTCCAGGACCTGCTCACGACCCCAACGGCAGTGAAGTTCACAGGCAGAGTGACGTGGATCCACGCTAGCCGCTGCAGGAGGGCTCCTGAACCGGCTGAGCAGGAGGAAAAGGAAGGCCTAAGTGACCAGACGCTGACTAAAGCTCATGAGGAAGAAAGGCATCACTGCATGGAACAGTGCAAGTATCACATCAATCACGCACGCACCCTCAATAGGGAAGAGTATTTCAGTGTCTAGCTGATAGATAAGTCTTAGGGTTTTGAGTTTCCTCCAAGTCCTGGTGAGGTGGGACGAGGGCTGATAGGGCGTGCCCGCCTTCTGAGCATCAATACACGTCAAGAAGGGCAAGGGTTAACTCGGTAACATCATTGAGGCACTGAACAAGATGCGCAAGGTTGCTGAACAATTACGAGCAGATGAACATGGAGGAGTTGAAGACAGCTGATCGTGTTAGTTCAGTGGATGGAAGACTCTAATTCTATCCACCGTACCGGTCCCGGGCTTAGTGATTGTGATGCTATGTTTGCTCCCTGTTTTCTGTCAATGTTGTATGTCTGTGTTTCAGAGGCAGCTGACAAATATCGGTTACCAGATGGTGAAAATAGACTCCGATGACTTGCCTGACTGGCCTCCAAACCCACACGAAGACTATAACCCACCATTCGATGACATCAGCACAGTTGACATGAAACTAGTCCTGACTTAAAACACTTTCATTATGATTGTTTCCTGTTCTATTATTCCTGATCTATGTATATGGCTTGTTAACATTCATTTAAGATGTCTGTCTTATAAAAACAGCCTTAGCATTATCCCTGTACACTCAATGACGTGTTAAGTCGAATCTCTCTGAGAACTCTTATCACTGAAACTGTGTACAGTTCTTTTCTTTCCTTTTAGTAATTTATCCTATAGGATAAAAAGGGGGGAATGTGAGGGAATTTTTAATGGATGAACATTATTATTCTCTGTGTTTCTGTATGTTGAACTAAAGTGGCTTAGTTACTAAGAAAAGATGTTTTTCCACATGTTGTAATCGCTTTTCTGTGGCCTTGGTGGTAATGAGCAGGGTGCTTGAGTTCGTCCTAACTACGCATCTTCTCATGATGTAACCACCTTTCCTGACCTTGGTGGTGATAAGCAGGGAGCTTGAGCTCTCCCTAACTCGCATCCGCCCGCACGCCAGGTGCACGCTCTAACAAAGCTTCATAGAAAATCTTGAGCCAATCACGTGAAGACACAAGCAGTGAGCGAATGCTTTCAGAGTATAATAGATAACATTCCTAAAACACAACTCAGAGTGCGCGTACTCTCGGCATCATCAGAAGTGATGTCTTCTTCTATTCTTCTCTTTCCTTTCCTATTTTATATATCTTTATATGATCTACTATAATAAATGACTGAAAAGACAACTGTTAAGCGCTCTGAAGTGTTTATTAGAAATTTCCATTACAAGGCCAAAACAGTCCCAGTCCTAACAGCACTTGGATACTTATAGCCAATTCCCACCCAACAGCCAGGTCTCGTCTATCACACAACAACTACCAACCAGGAAAGGGGAAAAGTATCACGATTAGATTAGATTAGATTAGATTAGATTAGATTAGATTAGATTAGATTAGATTAGATTAGATAGAACTTTATTGATCTCTTTGGGAGGGTTCTCTCGGGGAAATTAAAATTCCAGCAGCATCATTACAGGATAAACAGAGAAAAGAAAATAGAGAAAAACTTCTAGATAAATTAAATTAAATGAAGTATTTACATATACAAATATAAAAAAGAATAAGATATGGGGGAAAAAGAAAAAAAAGTCAGCAGGAGAGGTATTGCACATTGTATTGCACATTTATATTGCACATTGTCCAGAATTGCTTATAGTCAGGCTAGGCTACTGCTCCTTCCCTTCCCATCCTCTGTCCTCCTATTACCCCCCCCCCCCCCCCACCCCACCCCAGAGAGGAGTTGTACAGTCTGATGGCATGAGGGACAAAGGAGTTTTTGAGTCTGTTCGTCCTGCACTTGGGAAGGAGCATTCTGTCACTGAACAGGCTCCTCTGGTTGCTGGTGACGGTGTGCAGAGGGTGGCTGGCATCATCCATGATGTTCAGTAGTTACTATCTGGGTTCTACAGAAACAGGGTTGGAAACATCTAGAGGACACAGTCATCTTCATCTTCAGAATTGGTCCTGGTCCATTCTCCCCCAGTGTTCAGGACTGCAAGTTAGCATGTAGTGTATCTCAGAGATAATTATGCAATTTGTTTTCTGGCTTTGTTAAAGCAGAGTGCAAACAAAATTTCTGTTTGTATTTGACATTGCTTTTGAACTCAACTGTTACTCTATTCCAGCCTTTGGCTTTTTTTTCTACATATATTGAACTCTATGAGTTCACTGTGTGCTTCAGGCTACCACAAAGCCAAGTCTTTCTTTTAGTTCACATGCTTCAAACTGAACTGCCTGGTCACAAAGTCACCTTCCCAGACAAATCGTTCTACCACAGAGGAACCATCTGCCTCCTGGGAATCACACATGATGGCTCTTTTGTATTTCTGATGGAGAAAATGCAAAGAATATATGAAAAAAACCCCAAAACATTAATTGTCTCTGGTGCTACAACTGTGTATGAATGTTAAATTCCTCTTCATTTTATAATAACAGAAAAACAGCATGTTCTGATGCTAGAGCATGCCAATTTGGCTTTTACTTCATATAATTTCAGAATATTTCAATTGCTCATTCATGTAGAAATCAAAACACTTTGTCCACTGCAATGTGCCACTTACCACGTGTATATTTGAAATAATGAGGGTATGAACCAATATCAATTATACAAATAACCTCTTACTAAGCAGTATACTTTGTGAATCAGTTCAAAGAACAATCAAGTTGCATTTCCACTACGATGAATGAGGTCATTTGTAAATAGCTATTGCACCATTATACACTGTTTGTTTGCAGACATTTTGCTGCTTTTTAAATCATAATGGCATCGACACACTGAATAATGATAGTGCAACTCTCTGAAAGCACAAACAATACTAATACATTACTTATACATTACTTATTTACTGGCTGCTTTATGTCCTGGGGCTCCCTCATGCTTGTGTTACCTTCTGGCTCTCCCCTTTTAGTAATGCTGTCATAGTTAGTTTTGCCGGAGTCCCTGCTTGCACTCAGCGCAAAATGTATACTGTACCTACTTATTCAGATGACATTGGGCATACCTAACAACCTGTTTTCTCTCTCTCTCTCTCTCTCTCTCTCTCTCTCCCAACTCTGTTTGTCCCTCTGAGTTACATGTCAATCCTGAGATCGAGATGCTGACCTCTTCTGCTCCTTGGACCTGCCTGATCCATCTTGATGCTCTATGTCTGGTTGGAGTCTCATCACATCGCTCCTGTGGAGGACGGCCCCATATGGACAGTTGAAAGTCACACTTGGAAGATGCTCTGGACTCTTACAGTGATGCTTTTATGGCTGAGGTCTACAGTTGACTTGCTAACTTTAGGACTGCAGTTGTCATGAACAGTTTTGCACTCAAGTTTCCATCAATGAACAGTTTATAACTTCAACAAATCAGACAATGTTAAAACTGTAAAAATGTTATAATCACGTTGTCTGTTATCACTCAAATGAGGATGGGTTCCCTTTTGAGTCTGGTTCCTCTTGAGGTTTCTTCCTCATGTTATCTGAGGGAGTTTTTCCTTGCCACCGTTGCCACAGGCTTGCTCACTGGGGATAGATTAGGGATAAAACAAGAATGCATTTCTGGAGAAAATGCGAAAGTGTGCTTGCTCACGTGCGCCGCCATGGCGACCTGGCAAGAGAGGCGACCGCACGCCAAGACGACAAGTTTTGTGTCAACACGCGGAAGTTTGACCAAGATACAATGTGGATTCTCATACGGAGATGACAGGCTGGCTAGGTTCTTTACAGGGACATTCCAGAGCATCAGTAACTTGAAGATTTAGATGTACTTCTAAATCCGTAAAGAGACATGACCCAAAACACGTTTTTGCTCATTGTGGCGCCACCTAATGGCCAAATGAGACCAAATTTGATGTGGGCACATGAACTGGTGTCGAAAGTCATCTCAACAAATATGGTCTTGATATGTCAAAGCATTTCTGAGATATGAGCCAAAACACATTACTGCTAATTGTGACGCCCCCTAGTGACCAAATGACACCATATTTTATGAGGGTCCTTCAGATGGTGTCCAGAGTCATGTCACTAAATATGATCTTGATACGTCAGAGCTTTTCCAAGATATAAGCTCACTTCCTGTCTGGTGGCTCTGCCATTGATTTTGATTGGCTTCCACGGGCGAACACTGCAATGTATGAGAGCAAAACCAATATCATTTATAAGGCATGGACTGAAGACCATGTGTGCCAAGTTTCGTGATGATCGGACAAAACATGCAGCCAGAGTCACTTTACTCTCACTTTGGACAAAATTCAAAATGGCGTAAAATCTAATAAGGCAAAAAATGACGTCATAGGGTGCGTTGGAATGATCTAGTTCCAAGTATTCCAATAGTACCAGACTTATGAAAATCGGACATACGGATCAAAAGTTACATGCATGAACGCATGTAAGAATTTGATCAGTTGGTGGCACTACAGCGTGAGGCGTACCAACATGAAACTTGAGGAAATCAATCAGGGTCCACTCCTCTATCAGTCTACCATGTTTCATGACTTTACACCTTACGGTTTGGCTTACAGAAGGAAAAATCTGTTTTTTGCGTCAAGCGCCCATTCATTTCAATGGGGAACATTTTTTTTCAAAAAACGCGAATTACGGGAGAATGACAAGGTGTATCGAAAAGCTGTATACAAGCACACATCTGCACTACAGGCCGGACAAGTGAGAAGTGGAACAGCATCTCTAACTCGAATGGCCCGGGAGGAGTAGTGGCTCAAAAAAGTGGGTGGAAAAGAATACAAAAAAAGAATAATAATAACTAGGATGCTTTTCCAGAGAAAATGCGAAAATGTGCTTGCTCGGGTGCGCCGCCTGACGCCAAATTTGATGAGAGTACATGAACTGGTGCCGAAAGGCATCTCAACAAATATGGACCTGATAAGTCAAAGCGTGTCTGAGATATAAGCCAAAATACGTTATTGCTAACCGTGACGCCCCCTAGTGGCCAAATGACACCATATTTGAGGACGGTAGTTCAGATGGTGTCAAAGGTCATGCCACTAAATATGGTCTTGGTATGTCAAAGCATTTCCGTGATACGAGTTCACTTCCTGTTTGGCGGCTCCGCCATCAATTTTGATTGGCTGCCACGGGCGAACACTTCGATCTATGAGAGCAAAACGAATATCCTTTATAAGGCATGAACTGGAGATCATGTTTGCCAAGTTTCGTGATGATCGGATAAAACGTGCGGCCAGGGTCACTTAACTCTCACTTTGGACAAAATTCAAAATGGCAGAAAATCTAATTCGGCAAAAAATGACGGCATATGGTGCCTTGGAATCGTCTAGCTCCAAGGATTCCAACGGCACCAGGCTTATGAAAATCGGACATACGGATCAAAAGTTACATGCATGAAAGCATGTAAGACTTTGATCAGTTGGTGGCGCTAGCTAGAGCGTGAGATGTACCAACATGAAACTTGATAAAATCAATCAGCGTTCACTCCTCTATCAGTGTACCATGTTTCATGACTTTACACCTTACGGTTTGGCCTCCCAAAGGAAAAATCTGTGTTTTGCATCGAGCGCCCATTCATTTCAAAGGGGAAAATTGTTTTCAAAAAACGCGAATTATGGGAGAATGAAAAGCCGTATCAAAAAGCTGTACACATCTGCACTACAGGTCGGACAAGTGAGAAGTGGAACGGCGTCTCTAACTCAGAAGCCCTGGGAGGAATAGCGGCTCAAAAAAGTGGGTGAAAAAGAATAATAATAATCATAATAAACGGACGGAGAACAATAGTGTGCTCGCTTTGCAAGCACACAAATAATAATAATAAACGGACGGAGAACAATAGTGTGCTTGCTTTGCAAGCACACTAATAATAATAGAATGCATTTCTGGAGAAATGCGAAAGTGTGCTTGCTCTGTTGCGCCGCCATGACAACCCACCAAGAGAGGCGACCACATGCCCACACGACAAGTTTTGTGTCAACACGCAAAAGTTTGGCCAAGACACAAGGCGGATTGTCATACGGAGATGACAGACTGGCTAGGTTCTTTACAGGGACATCCAAGAGCATCACTAACATCAAGATTTAGATGTAATTCTAAATCCATAAAGAGATATAACCCAAAACACATTTTTGCTCATTGTGGCGTCCCCCAGTGGCCAAATGACACCAAATTTGATGAGGGCACATGAACTGGTGCCAAAAGTAATTTCAACAAATATGGTCTTGATACGGGGCAGCACGGCGGTGTAGTGGTTAGCGCTGTCACCTCACAGAAAGAAGGTCCGGGTTCGAGCCCCGTGGCCGGCGAGGGCCTTTCTGTGCGGAGTTTGCATGTTCTCCCCGTGTCCGCGTGGGTTTCCTCCGGGTGCTCCGGTTTCCCCCACAGTCCAAAGACATGCAGGTTAGGTTAACTGGTGACTCTAAATTGAGCGTAGGTGTGAATGTGAGTGTGAATGGTTGTCTGTGTCTATGTGTCAGCCCTGTGATGACCTGGCGACTTGTCCAGGGTGTACCCAGCCTTTTGCCCGTAGTCAGCTGGGATAGGCTCCAGCTTGCCTGCGACCCTGTAGAACAGGATAAAGCGGCTACAGATAATGAGATGAGATGGTCTTGATACGTCAAAGCGTTTCTGATATGAGCCAAAATACATTTCTGCTAATTGTGACGCCCCCTAGTGGCCAAATGACACCATATTTAATGAGGGTACCTCGGATGGTGTCCAACGTCATGCCACTAAATATGGTCTTGATACGTCAGAGTGTTTCCGAGATATAAGCTCACTTCCTGTCTGGTGGCACTGCCATCGATTTTGATTGGCTGCCACGGGCGAACGCCATGACGTATGAGAGGGAAATGAATATCATGTATTAGGCATGGACTGGAGATCATGTGTGCCAAGTTTCGTGATGATCGGACGAAACATGCGGCCAGGGTCACTTTACTCTCACTTTGGACAAAATTCAAAATGGCGGAAAATCTAATTAGGCAGAAAATGACGGCATAGGATGCGTTGGAATCGTCTAGCTCCAAGGATTCCAACAGTCCCAGACTTATGAAAATTGGACAGACGGACCAAAAGTTACGTGCATGAACACATGTAAGACTTTGATCAGTTGGTGGCGCTAGCTAAAGCGTGAGACGTACCAACATGAAACTTGATGAAATGAATCAGGGTCCACTCCTCTATCAGTGTACCACGTTTCATGACTTTACACCTTACGGTTTGGCCTCCCAAAGGAAAAATCTGTTTTTTGCGTCGAGCGCCCATTCATTTCAATGGGGAAATTTGTTTTTTCATAAAACGCGAATTACGGGAGAACGACAAGGCGTATCGAAAAGCTGTATACAAGCACACATCTGCACTACAGGCCAGACAAGTGAGAAGTGGAACGGCATCTCTAACTCGACTGCTCCGGGAGGAGTAGCGGCTCAAAAAAGTGGGTGAAAAAGAATTTAAAAAAGAAGATTAATAATAATAATAATAATAATAATAATAATAATAATAATAAACGATCGGAGAACAATAGTGTGCTCGCTTTGCAAGCACACTAATAAACTAGTTAACAGTAGTAAATATCTTCGTAGGCAGCAAATTATTAAAAAATAATATGCTAGACCTATAAAAACTAAAAACAAGAAGTGACAGGATCAATAAGACTGTGTGACAAATTACATTTCAAACAGATAATTTTGAAAGATCTAGGGTTGTTAACATCATAAGTGTTTCAAAAAACGATTTAGTATAGTAAAAAAAAGTCTAACTTTCTTAAAGTCCTTCAGTTTTTCCATTCTTAACTCGAAGTCATCAGCCAGTGTGTTCCAGATTCTACTCGTTCTTACAATGAAAGCTTTTACTGGTCTTTTACTGGTGGTCTTGCATTTTGGCATGCAGTATTTGCTAATGTGCATATTCGATGAAGATCTTGTGCATCTTGTTTGATTTTGCACCAAAGGAGAAATAGCTGGGTCCACAAGTAACATCACAGGTATTTAATCCAGTCATGTGGCCACAATATGTCACACTAAAAATGATGTGTTTGCCCTGAAGTAAATAAACTATGGATTGCTATTTGGAGTCAATATTAAACTAAAATGAATTAATTAATATTATTGTCCATTTAATGTCCAGACAAAGTTCTTTGTTTTGTTTGTTTTTTCACACACAAGGATGACATCAGCAACTTAATTAGAGATTTACTCTGTGTCTGAAATCACTCACTCATTCACTACTCCCTACTCACTATCTAGGGAATTCTATCTAGAGGACTCTATACTGAGCTCATTGGTGAAATGTAAAACACTTTGGGACACTACTCCACCGCACCGTTATTTATGTCATTACTGTCGCACAATTAAAAACGTGCCAGATCAGTTGGCTGGTGGGTTTTCAAAATAATAAATCCATGCATGTATTTTTGTGATAAATCCATATTATACTGAGCATATTTCCCACATTAATCACACTGACTTTTATTAAATCAAATTTGAGGCTTTTGATTAATTCCTCACTCTGCACTGTAACTTTTATTCTTGTATTTTATCTGTTTTATTCTATTTTAGCTTATTTTCTATTCTCTTACTATTTTTAATTGTACTTGAATGTCCATTTATAACGTGTTTCTTCCTCCGTCCATTCACCTCAACACACTTTTTTTTCTTTCAGCACAACCACAATGCATGATGGTATATCAAATCAAATCAAGTTTATTTGTACAGCGCTTTTAACAATAAACATTGTCGCAAAGCAGCTTTACAGAATTTGAACGACTTAAAACATGAGCTAATTTTATCCCTAATCTATCCCCAATGAGCAAGCCTATATATTGCTTGGTTAGTGACCATCGGTTGTACGCTACTTTTCATGGTGCATTGTGGGATACTATGAGTCCACTATATAGGGTGTAATAATTCTCACTATAGACCCTTTTCACGTGACGTCACGACAAACGCGGCCGCCATTTTGGACATGTACTACCAGTAGTTTACCACAGCCAGCATTGAGGAACAGCAGCAAAGAAAGTGTTATTTTCAGCAAGACTTCCATCATGCCATTATATTGTTGTGCACCTGGATGTAGTAACCATCAACAAACAAGGCAAGGGTTATCATTTTATTGGATCCCGGTAGATGCTGACCGACGGAGAAGATGGATAGCGGCATACCAACGCTTGTGCAGTGACCACTTTGTTGGAGGTAAGACGAATAAAATTAGCCAGAAAAGGCATTACATTGCTGTTAACATTCTGTGGCGGTGAGTGTGTAACCAAATAGGCTAAAATAACCCATTGTAACCTCTTTGTTCTTCTGTAGTAGCTATTAGCTAACGACATTAGCTAGCGTTGTGTTCCTTTGCTGTTGGTAGACTCTAGGACAGATCAGAGGCAGTGTCCTACAAACAGCGCTTAATTTGAGGGGGAGCAAGTCGGAGCGCGCTCCGGAACCTCGGGCGTTGGCTCCGGCAGCTATTTACACTGGTTCCGGTGATCCGACACCTCTTTTGACTATGTAACAAAAAACAAACAAACAAACAAATATTTAAATTAAAAAATGCAAGTTTATTTAGTGTTAATGTCTGATTTTGATATCTGTCTTGTTGGTGATTTCTATCATGAAACGACATCCACAAAATATCTGCAGATGAACTTAATTTGCAGTGTTATTACAAAACATGCCCAGAAGCGCAGCGCCGCGCCCCCCTCCCCCCTCTTTTTTTCCGCACCGGAGCCGCTCATCCTCTGTGCTCCGGGACCTCCCACTTTACAAATTAAGCACTGCCTACAAATAAGTGTTCAAAACAAGAGGAACATGTATTTGTCTCTTAAATCCAGGCCGTTCCCTGTAATCTGTAACAACGGTTGGAGAAAGTAATGGCAAATAGTGAGTGCACAAACTGTAGAAGGTAAACTGTACACAGCGCCAGGGCAGTGTGATGGTATGTCTACTTTTAGATTGTGTTAGCTTATCAATGAACACACTCGTCACTCGAGTTTCATGTCTTTATGACGGATACTTAAATGTGTGTTAGGTATTATTGTTGCAGTCTAAGCAGTCATTGTAGCAGCTAGATGAGCGAGAACCGAAAGGGTCTGTGCCATAAACCGTTATTTCTGTACGGCGTTGCTAATGTGTCGTTACTGTTGTTATTTCTCCCTCTGCTCGCCCTGTAAATGCCCTACGTCGCTGGATAGCGAAGGTGTTTTCTGCATCTCGCTCCTTTTTCTTGTATATTCTCCGTTTGTCGCCTTCCTCGCATTCAAACCAATTCGAGCTGAAGTCCGCTACATGTCCAAAATGGTGGTCGCGTTTACGAAGGTCACGTGACTGAAAAGGGTCTATACAGCACTACAAAATGGTGAACTCACTATATAGTCCACTATATGGTGAGTAGTGAGTGATTTCGGACACACAGCTAATCATTGGTTATCTCAAGGGCTGAATATTTATTTATTTAAAAAATAATTAAAGTTAGCCATAAGTACAGCAGATGAGTGCTCAGACAGCTCATCTGTCAAACCATGGATACATTTTCTTTCCAACAAATGAAACAAAACATTATCATTTTATTAATCTGACAAATCAGAATAGTGACTCAAAAGCACAACAAAATAGCCTTGATCCCACACACACATACCAGACAGCTGTATTGTTTTGATTTAGTATCTTGTGGTGACATTAACTGTCCTGTGCTGGATCAAGTGCTATTTTATAAGCTGCCAAATAATGAGTGTGGAAGGCATATTGTTAAATTAAAGCATATTTGTAGTGATGAATGTGATCATTATAACGAGGACGATTCATGCAGCAATATGTTGGCAATACACAACTCCTATTGGACTTATTTCAATGCTTACCCTTACCTCATTCATTGTATTCGGCTTTTATATTTATTTTTTTATTTTTAAAGTGTTTATTTTTTATTTTTTGATTTTATTACACTAATGTCATATTGTATTAGATTAGACACAAAAGTGGGGGAGGGGGATTCTATTTCCTTCTTCAGTCCACATTTTCTACCCCTGATTTTTCTGGCCTTAAAGGCAATTGCTTGTTTGTAAAAGTGGTGGTTTAGATCCTATTTCAAAACCTAGTCTCTGATGCTTCTACTCAAGAAATATTTTGGAGGCGTGAAGTACATACTGGTGATTTAAAACCATGTTGATGTTCCAGTATTGCTTCTTAATACCATCAGTGCTCTAGCTCTATAGAGAAGATTAGACCACACACACTCAAATAAAAACCTGACAGTCTATTTCAAGGTAACAATGAACAGACAGGATAGATCGGATAACTGTAATAAGGCATTTCAATCCAGCATAATGAGAGAAAAACAGCACTATAATGAGGATGTTATATTCTGTTTCTTCCTCCTGAAAATGTACCTCTTTAAATGGTACTTTTGACTCACACTCCTATTCTTGGTCTTTTATCCCAACTGGTAAAACTGCTACAGAGTTTGTCTTATGCTCTCAGTCAAACTTTTGGACAGATAGATGTATGTATGAGTTTAAAAACATTTGCATTTAGACACGAAACTAGTTTCTAAGACAAATTTAAAACAATAAATGAAAAGTTAATTGGGATGAAAATTGTTTTATTAGAATAAAACCAGTTTCAAGCCAACCTCAAGCTAGGGATTTTTAATTCACCTTGTGAAATTGCAGACAACAAAAAATACAGCTAAAAAGCACATGACTCATGACACCTCTAAAGTTAAACACAAGCCATGAATCATATCTGTGAGAGAAATTATGAATAATTTCCATTTAATAGTTATTCCCCGAAATCGAGTTGTACATGAGCTGATAGTGGACGAGGTGCATAGCACCAAGTTGTTTATAATCCATGTATGATGAGATTGTGTGTAATAACTCTTTTATTCTCTCCACATTCACTGGATTTTGAGAAACAGAGCATTTTTATTTTTATTTTTTGCAAATTCGATAAATAAAAACTTTATACAAAACGCCCAATAGAATAATTTCTGCTTAGAACATAAACAAACCAGCAAAATGACAGGATCAACTTATGAAAAATGCGAAAATAATTCTTAAAAAAAAAATATATATATATATATATATATATATATATATATATATATATATATATATATATTATGGCATGCCGTTCAGGAAATTAATCTTTGAATATATGGAGTGAAACTTTGAATATATTGAATGAAACTTGAATATATTGAATGAACCTTGAATATATGGACTGAATCTTGAATATATGGAGTGAACCTTTGAATATATTGAATGAAACTTTGAATATATTGAATGAAACTTGACTGACGTCAGACTTCACTGCAGTGAAGTGCGGCCATCTTGTGTAACGTGTGGATGCTGCAGCAAAAAGTTAGTCAGTCCGCTTTTAATCTCGCAGCAGCAATATTAAACAATAAGGACATGATCAACACACTGGCGAATGCGTGTATGGGCCAAAATCCTCCTGATACCCCTGCCCAATACCGTTCTTCTGACGAAGTAGTTCGCTCCCTTTTTAATCGTGGCAGACCTACTACAACAGGCCAGGCAGCAGTTTATCAGGCTAACCTCAGCATGCCTTCAACCTCACAGGAGTGTCCCACAACAGCCCCTGTGTACAATCTCCGCCCGTACACAAGAAAGGGCCCAGGACACAAGATGTAAGAATAGCTAGGCTTTATTTTAAACTAGATGAGGGCTCTCAGTAGAGTGCATATAAACATATAGATCATATTCTATATCCCAGTGCAACTATAATGAGCCCTGGTAACAGGGCGTCTCCTTCATAAAAAAGCCGAACTATTAACGGAACACTCTGTTGTGTGTAGAGGTCTGTATGTAGGTCTGTATGGTTAGCTTGATATAGTTTTCAGTTGATTTAATGAAGGTAAAACACAGTGAATGGCCGTGCGTAATGGCACTGCGCTCTGACGCGGCACTTCTCCGGACTGGAGAAGCTGCTGTGGCTACAGGGATTTCGTGAACTGAAAGAGAAGCTCTTCATATATTGTTTAGATACAATAAGAATCGCCCACATTCATAGACCAATGCAGGCTGAATATTTAGTTTAGTACTGAACGTATTTGGCGACACATTGTCAGCTTTGGGTACGTTACTCACACAGCGGACTGCAGACAGACAGACAAATGCATAATGAGTTTTGCCGAAACTTTGAATATATGGAATGAAACTTTGAATATATAGAATGAACTTTGAATATATTGAATGAAGCTTTAATATACTTTTAAAAACTTGATAATACTGAATGACATCCAAAACCTAGTTGTATCCTTTTCATCAAAGTGATAGCCTGTTGAATTCGCTGGTTTTACAAAATGGCATCAGTTGAACTATTCCAATACTTTCTTGAACTGGAAAACTTTTTTGCCACAGGTTGTACTCCAAATGACACTAACAGTTTGGAGACTATATCACGTCACCTTGAGGATCATATCTCTATTATTGCGACATTCACAGTACTTATGAGGAATGTTCAAGAAAACATTGCTGAAAGGACATTATACGTCATTCTTGAAGGAATTTATGAGTCTCTCAGGGAGATGTTGGCGGAAATAACATTCCAGCTGGAAGCTGATGTACAAGCTAATGGCATGGGCATCCATTCTGCGTCTCAGAGAGGAAGGCCTAAGTAAGTAATATTTAAATAAGGGTATGGGGATGGAGGCTGATGCAGGCCAAGTATAATCTCTACTTAGTACATGGTACAATAAAGAAGTTACAAACTTGTTATAATGTATTATTATATAGACATCATTATAGGCTTCAACCAATTTATTCACACAATGTGAATTAACACATTAACATATTTGTTTTTTTATTTGTTTTTTTTCTTTAAAGGTACAACATACCAGCTGCTCAGCTGATTCACATGCGGGATTTAGGATTTAGCTGGATGGCCATATCTCGGATGCTGTCTGTAAACATACGAACACTGTACAACCACAGGACACAGCTCGGTCTGGTGGACTATGGGAGTTTCACTGACATTGCAAATGTCGATCTGGATCGACTTATTGCTGAGATTCTCAGGCAAACCCCCAGTTCCGGAGAAACCTATATCACTGTTAGTTTGAGAGGAAGAAGAATCAGAGTTCAGCGTTGGCGGGTACGGGAGCGTTTAAGAACAGTAGATCCAGTGGGGCGAGCCTTAAGAGGACGAAGGGCAATTCAGCTGAGGGTCTACAATGTCTCTGCCCCAAATCAAGTGTGGTATGTATTGTTTTACTAATTTGATTAACATTAGTTATTTCTCCCTAGCTGGTCAATGATGCAATTCACTGACCATTGACTCATTGAAAATATTGATACAAGGAACATTCTTATTATCAAGTAGAAATAGTCGTACAGCAAAGCCAATGAAGTTACATGTTTATGTACATCCAGTACATAACAATACTATAATAATAATAATAATAATAACAACTAATTTCGGCGGCACGGTGGTGTAGTGGTTAGCGCTGTCGCCTCACAGCAAGAAGGTCCTGGGTTCGAGCCCCGGGGCCGGCGAGGGCCTTTCTGTGCGGAGTTTGCATGTTCTCCCCGTGTCCGCGTGGGTTTCCTCCGGGTGCTCCGGTTTCCCCCACAGTCCAAAGACATGCAGGTTAGGTTAACTGGTGACTCTAAATTGACCATAGGTGTGAATGTGAGTGTGAATGGTTGTCTGTGTCTATGTGTCAGCCCTGTGATGACCTGGCGACTTGTCCAGGGTGTACCCCGCCTTTCGCCCATAGTCAGCTGGGATAGGCTCCAGCTTGCCTGCGACCCTGTAGAAGGATAAAGCGGCTAGAGATGATGAGATGAGATGAACAACTAATTTCTTCTTATTTCAGGCATATTGACACAAACCACAAGTTAAATCCATGGGGATTTGTGTATCATGGAGCAGTTGATGGCTACAGTCGCTGCATTACCTTCCTGAGATGTTGCACAGACAACCGAGCATCGACTGCCTTGCATCTTTTCCAGGGTGCTGTTGATGTATTTGGACTGCCAGATCGTGTCAGGGGTGATGCTGGTAGCGAGAACATTGATGTTGCATGGTTCATGATTGAGAATCGAGGAACAAACAGAGGAAGTTTCATGGTTGGACGTAGTGTCCATAATCAAAGGATCGAAAGATTGTGGGCAGAAGTAAACAGGGTTGTGTCAGGATACTATAAAGACCTTTTCCTCTTTCTGGAAAATTTCGGACTTTTAGACAGCACTGACCCTCTTCACATTACAGCTCTTCACCATGTTTATCTTCCAAGAATTAACAGATCTGTGGATGAGTTTGTGAGCCAGTGGAACAACCACAGCTTGAGGACAATGGAGAGTCGGTCCCCACTGCAACTGTGGACAATTGGAATGCTCCAACTTCCTCAGCATCAAAGGCCACTCAATCGTGTGCCTGTGCAACCCCCTTATGATCACCAGTGGAATGTGGAGTTAAGGCCCATCAACCCCTTCACTGATGATGGAAATCATGGAATTAAACTTTTTGTCAGAGCATGTGACCTGCTTGAGAGATAGTCTACTAGCTGCAGTAAATCAGTTGTTACACTGTTACACTGTGGTGTCATACATTGTCATATATAGACTCAGACATAACTAAGTAATTTTGAGAAATGTGTGTACAGGTCCTAGGACTGAAGATTTGCTTATAATGTGCTTTTCTTTCATAACAAAATGTGATGTTATCACCACATAGATATGTGCCATGCTTATTATATTCAGTTGTGGATGAAGTATTCAGTTCTTTTAGTTAAGTAAAAGCATATAAGTGTAGAGTAGAAGTATACAGTTTCATACAATGCAAATACTCAAGTAAAGGACCTGAAATCTGTATTTAAGAAGAATACTTGGGTAAATGTACTTAGTTACTGTCCACCCTGATTATATTTTATATTATCGTACATAATGCATTAATTTAACCCTATTGATGAAGATAAGCTTAAATAAATTCATTTTGTGTACAGTTTTTCAAATCGAAAAAATATGACAAGTCCCGGATGCACATATCCTGTAGACACTAAAATGACAATGAACCAGTCCATACAAAGTAGGAATATAGAACCATTTATTAACAAGGCCTTACCATAACCTTTAGAGGAAATAATCTGCACTAATCACTCAATTGCTGTGGGTCATATCAAAGGGTGGAGATAAATGACATACATTGTACAGTTGTGAACTTAAAAGTTCACCAAGTGCACATTATTAAATCTGAAACAAAAACCATGGCTTGAAATACATCTTCGAAAGTAACAAATAACATTTCTACTTGTATTTCTTCATGCCTATATTCAATACTGTCTCTAGGAAAAACAAAATGAAATAACAGCAATTATTTTTGAAAAACAAACAAACAAACATCCTCATCATAACTCAAGCTCTAAAAGCCCTCCATAATATTACCTCTCATGCTCTTCCAAACCCCGGTGAATTGCGTATGGCAAAAGTCATATCAGATTTGAAAGCAGCGTATTCTGCATGAACTGGAATGCGAAGAATATTTTCACAAGTATTCGCTTGTGGAAATTGGGAATGGGTGATGAACTCAAGGCTTGGCTTTGGGGAGAAGCCCAGTGCTGGGACACTGTCACATCCAGTGAGGAAAACAAGAATATCCTCCATAGAGACGTCATTTTCACCTGTAAGACATAAAAAAAGAGTATCACAATTAATGATGACTATGACTATTTTCCTAAAGTCATTAAGTATTATACCACTAAAGTGATGCAAAGTGATGTAAGAGAGGTGAGTAGTTAAATTCCCCTAAACCAGCATTAGGCATTAGTTTTTATTTTTGAAATGACATGGTACTTTGAAAGGACAGCTCATAATGCTATAGACTAATGTTGTGTAAAACTACAAACTTCAATATACGTTATGTATTCAATCATACACGCTATGTAACCTAATGAAATATGTTTAGAGCAGCTAGGTAGCCCTGGTAGCCCTGAGAACAGCTGTGTTTTGGGATAGGCTATGCTGTGGAAAAGTACCTAAAGTTCCTAATATGGTGTAAACAATCAGGACACCTTTATAAAACAAAGGCAGAGGATAAGCAGGTTCAAAAACACCCAACTGGCCTGAAATAACACCCAATAGAATCGGTCCGAGTTAAAATAAAACTTCAAGATGGGCTGAACCTCCTCAGCTCAAAGGCTACAGAGGAGCAGAGTAAACAAACAAAAAATAAATAGATAGGAATTGATGAGGACCATAAGAAATCCAGGCTAATTTTGCTCAAAGTTTGCTGGATGCATAAGAAGCCATTACAACCCAGATATGATTATGAATGTGCAAGTAGATAGATAGTATATCTACAAATAGACGGTATACTTTTCTTGTGGAGAAATACAACTTTTACACTCTATTCTTACCAAAAACCTAACAATAGGTCCAGAGAAATGGAGCTGGATTAGGTCAAGCTCCACCTCTCTGCATGTCCATTGGCTCTGCAGTGAGCACCACTTGCAAAGGATGGTCCCCGAGCAGTTGGGGGTTCAGTGCCTGAGCTTGAGGGAGCTTAAGCAACAAGGGTACTTTGGCTGTATCCAGAAGACGAACTGGCACCTCTGCAGCTACTAGTCCACACTGAATATTTGGTCAGAGCTGACAAACACTACTGCTGCCCCAGTTAATGTATTTATAATTCATATAAACTGTCTTACATAGTGGAACATCTCAATTAAAATGATTTTTTTTTTTTACCATTTTACCATTTTTTTTTTTTACTATTATGATGCAGCCAAAACAGTGTCTGTTGTCTTGATGAAGCACTGTCCAAAATGCCAAACTTACATTCAGCATCCTGAAGGTAGTCTTGCCAGAAAGCCAGGGTACGGCACTCTTCCTGGAATGCATTACTCCCTCTTTCAGAGTGAATGATCTGGAAGAGATTCTCTACATCAGCGGCTGTTAAACTCTTTTCAGGCTTCAAAAAAAAGGCACTTCATCTGCAGAGGGTATCTCTGGAGAGCATCTAGGACACCTAGAGACATTAAGCCATCTCTGAACCTATTAAAAGGGAAACAAATTGGAATGTGGGGAAGAGTGATTTGAACCATGGCCACTGCAGAAGGTTCTGTACCATGCTCTACCAACAGAGCCACATGGGCACCCCTACAATGAATTTCAAACAAAAAAAAAAATACTTTGACTTGCACTGGTGCACTATAAAATGGAACTCTACATCCATCATTGAAATTGTTCTTATACAGTGGTAACATAGTTTCTATGGCAGCAGCTACAAACATACCTTTCAAAAGGTGCACGGGTCCGCTGGAGGACATACCAGTGAGTCAAGTCCAAAGCAGTCTCTTGTTTGTTTTGCAGTGTTATGGGAACATTGTGACCTGCAAGACTGATCAAGCTGGATGCCTGTGCAACTGCATCTTGCAGTTGTGATTCAGTCTCAGCTTGTAAGATCTGAAAACATTAAAATAACATTAGGATATGAGAACAGTAAATATTTATTGACTTTTATTTAGTATTAAGACATACAACTGTTAGCTTTACTGTTTAACTTGCATGTTAATGAGTGCATGAAAAATGAATAATTTGTTAATAAATTCAATAGAATCAAAGGAAAATGTGCTCACCGACTGCACCTGTGACCTTGTTTCTTCATCAGTAATATGTTCAGTTTTGACCTTTACATTGTCCGGACCTTTTTGAAGACACTCATACAAGAGTTCAGACAGGAAACATGGGCTCTGTCCCCCATGAGCAATTGACATTGCCATAATCTGGCCAGCAGTGAAGTATCCATTATCTTTCATCGCTGTTATCAAATGAAATTAAACATCACATGTGAAATGGTTACATCAGAAAGGCTGATTTTTATCAAAATTTCCAAAAAGGTATTATAGATTAATACAGTATTAATATAATGTTGTTGGTCTGAAGCTGAGCACTCTTGGAGGTGGCTGAGGACAGAATCCAAACTAAATTCCATAGGATCATGGACAATAGCACCGATCCCCTCCATAAAACACTGGACAGACTCAAGAGCACATTCAGCAGCAGATACAGACTCCCCACTGTTCAAGAGAGTGTTACAAAAAATCCTCTCTGAAAACTCATTTAATCATAGGTACCTTTGGAGTTGCATGTGAGGACTTTAGCATCAGGTGGACCTTCAAAGATGCCAATTTTGTCCTTGATTTCATGAAGACAGAGTCGGAAAAACTTCCGAGTAGGTCCTCCATTGTCCACGGCACCCTCAGATATGCCATAGTCATCAGTAAACTTGACATCTACCTTCTTCTCGGGTGAAAAATTGGATCTGCCCAGGGCTCTGGATGCTCCATCCCACACACTTCTTCTTATGATATTGAAGCGCACAGTGCTGTCATTATTTACTCTAGATGAAATCTGCTCCATTATTCTCTCTAAAGTCATCTTTAAATCACTGGAACAATAATAAACAATAAAACAAAGTAACTGTTAGTGTCAATGGCAGTAACTCACATACTGAACTATAATCCAACATCCACAAGTTATTAATATTGATTAAAAATCCATTTTCCAAATGCGATGAGGTAAAGGGATAAGGGAAAGAGTTTTACTTTTTTCTTACTTTTCCAGAAGTATTTAACCTACTGATATATATTGCACGTAAAATGCAAAGAGCATGAGAAGAATTTACAACACTGAAAACCACCCTTCATCCAAAGAGGCACTGAAACCACTAAATCAACGGCCTTCACACCTTGTATTAAAATGCACTTTTTGTGATCTGATTGCAATCAGATAGCGCTTGACCTCATTAAAGTACAGGTGTACAAAAACTCAAAACGAGTCACATTGAGGATGGATTGTTTTCATACATCCATCCATACATACATACATTCATCCATATATACACATGAAATATAATGCATGTTATAGCACAGGTAATCTCCATTCAGAGAAGTTTTTACACCAGAAAAAATAGATCTATTTTATATTGTTGACAAAATGACCACAGAAATGACTGGATAACAGATAAAGAACAATAGGTTGCAGCTTGCTTTTTGCTACTTGTCTCTAGGCTAGAAAATAAGTTGTTATCCTGGATTACAACACTTATATTTTATATAATATCTTCTACTGACCTCTCACTCGCACTGGAATCTAAAGACCTGGAAATAGCTTCCTGGAGATCCGGGGTCATCAGAGAGGTATTCTTCCTCAAATAGGTCAAGGTATGTGCTACAAAATAAAACAAGAACATTTTATAATTAAGGTACAAATATGATGTTTGTTCACACAGACAGTTGCATTACCATTGGACAAAGACCTTCCTTAATGGTTTAATAACTTAAATTTTCTTGAATGGACAGTGCATTATTTAAAGATGTAATATATGCTATTTGACAGCTGCCTATTGTAAACAAACGTGGAGAGGACAGAGTGGGAGGTTCTCAGATTAGGCGGTGGCTGCACATCATTTAAAGAGCTCTCAGCGAGCGCATATGGCAGCACAATCAGCATGTGGGATTGTGTGGCGGTGTGTATATTTGTGC
Source organism: Neoarius graeffei (assembly GCF_027579695.1). Classification (NCBI taxonomy): domain Eukaryota; kingdom Metazoa; phylum Chordata; class Actinopteri; order Siluriformes; family Ariidae; genus Neoarius; species Neoarius graeffei. Next base: position 1,031,969 of record NC_083577.1, read on the forward strand.
TTATGTAACCACTATGAAACAATCAGAAAATAATGTTATATTTCTCTGATTCACCAGTTGTCTCACCACTGCTCACTTTCCTTGTTCACTCTCTATGTCACTCTACCACTGCTGCTCTCTCTCTCTTTCTCTCTGATGCCCCACGCAATGAAGTAGTGATAATGATGTGTAACTTGACCATGTGTCTGATACAAACACAAATGAAACAGAATGGACCCACGGACTTGCTTGCACTAACATACACCTGTCTGTGGGCAGGCAAAGGACTATTTGTTCCTCAGAGGTTCAGATCAAAACAAATCCAGAGGGAGTGCAACTTTCTTCTCGGTTCAGGACACCATGACTCCACAATATATTTACACAGAAAATTCTTTGCTGACAATACTGTATGAGAAAAAATTTAGAAAAGATGGACCTGTACGATGTGCTGGATGAACTATTGCCCGATGCACTGGGTTGAGTGGGACCATGGGACACACCGGAGGTCCTATTCGCAAAGATGCAATGCCTTTTACCGCTTGCATTGATAGTGGGGACAACCGACAACCCATGAGTGTTGCCAGTGGAGATGTCAGGAGTTCCACTGGTGTCATCAGTAGTGATGACACCAGCACTAGTAGACATGGTGAGGGTGTCAGCTGGGATAGAAGGTGCATCAGTGCAAATATCTTGGGTAGCAAAACACCATATAACTTCGTCACCACTGTACATGGAAGGGGTATGACTGGAGTGGGAATGGGCCTCAGAAGTGGAGATGTCTGGGACAACTTCTTTGGAAACATCAGGCGCACTACCAATGGCTGTAACTGTAACATGGAAAATTAACTTTTGAGAAACATTTAACTTATATGACAGTGAGCATCAGCAACACATTTAGGGCTTGTACAATACATGTATTATGTGGTAGATTTTTTAAAAAGTGTATTTTTTTTCTGCGCAAAATTATTAGTTGAAATAAAATTGATTTTTTTAAGAAAATACTTAACATATAATGTAATAGTGTAAAAATATTTACCAGTGTCAGATATTTCTGCCAAACCAGGGTCATTTGTAAAGCTGCTTTCTCCATCAGAAAATGACTGTAAATGCAAACAGATAAATACAATAACTTTTATGGATCCAATAGACTATACTAACAACAAAAGATTGTAACAGACTTTTGTATTATGACTGAGCATACTACAAGTAACTGTTTAAATCAAGTGTAAAATACAGTATTGCCATTGTGACTACCACTGTCATAAACATGTCTTGAAATCATCAGTACTACTTACAGATTCTTTTTCCTCACTTAAAATGATCTTGTCAGGCCTGACATAAATGGACTTCTGATGAAACAGTTTTTTCACAAGGTCTCCATTCAAACTCTGTGTGGGGGTAAGGGATGGCTCCACTAGTTTGTTGTAGCATGGTAGCAGGATTTCTAACCTAAGGGAAGGAAAAACAGACTGTACATGAAAATTCTGTTGAAGCTAAAAGAGCACACTACAGTACAAGATTTAGTGTCAATACATCATTCGTTGCCCGGGTTGTACTTGAACACTGGCTGTTGTGGAAAGGCCTTTAGTAAATGGGGTGCACACTCTAGGTGAGCTACCAGGACACCTCAGTTCAGTATAACTTAAATGGAAATGTTACAACCATAATGCATTGACAAAATGTGTGTTCATCTTGTTATATATCCCAGCAAGCCTGTCGGAAATCAGCAGCAGCAAAAGGGAATGTAAAATAATAAAATAATATTTTAATTCACAGCACACAAGCACTTAAAATGAAGCTTTCATTGTATAGTATGTTGTGGTATTCGTGCAAATATCCAATAAAACGAGGTAACAAATATGACAAAACAATTCCAAAACTTACCTGCATCCCTCCACAACTGGCTGGAAGGCTGTTTTTATTGCCTGCATTACTGTGTCAGAATCCCAGTCACAGCTGAATTCCAAGGCAGACTTGATGTGGCCATTATCAAAAAGCCATGCTTATTTGGCACGCCTTGGCACATGTGTAGCTTTGTGGTCGGGCAGGAGAATCACCTCTTTGAAAAAGGACTGAGCCACAGAACGTGAACTGCCTTGTCCCTGAAACCTTAGAAACATTAAACAAAATATATAATTCTGTATAGAAACAGGCAGTATTAACAGTGATTTATTACTGTATTAATTTATGTATTTTGTGGTTGGTATATGCCATTAAACTGTGTTACAGTGATTAATACAGCAGTAATACCATTTTTTAATTCCATAGTACTTATCTCCATAAGGCATAATCTCATTATGCATTTGTCTGTCTGTCTGCAGTCCGCTGCGTGAGTAACGTGCCCAAAGCTGACAATGTGTCGCCAAATACGTTCAGTACTAAACTAAATATTCAGCCTGCATTGGTCTATGAATGTGGGCGATTCTTATTGTATCTAAACAATATATGAAGAGCTTCTCTTTCAGTTCACGAAATCCCTGTAGCCACAGCAGCTTCTCCAGTCCGGAGAAGTGCTGCGTCAGAGCACAGTGCCATTACGCACGGCCATTCACTGTGTTTTACCTTCATTAAATCACCTGAAAACTATATCAAGTTAACCATACAGACCTACATACAGACCTCTACACACAGCAGAGTGTTCCGTTAATAGTTCTGCTTTTTTATGAAGGGGACGCCCTGTTACCAGGGCTCATTATAGCTGCACTGAGATATAGAATATGATCTATATCATTACTCTACTGAGAGCCCTCATCTAGTTTAAAATAAAGCCTAGCTATTCTTACCTCTTGTGTCTTGGGCCCTTTCTTGTGTACGGGCGGAGATTGTACACAGGGGCTGTTGTGGGACACTCTTGTGAGGTAGAGAGTATGCTCAGGTTGGCCTGATAGGCAGCTGCCTGGCCTGTTGTAGGCCTGCTATGGTTAAAAATAGAACGAACTTCTTCGTTAGAATATATGGAATATATTCATTCCATATATTCAAGTTTCATTCCATATATTCAAGATTTCATTCAATATATTCAAAGATTAATTTCCTGAACGGCATGCCATAATATATATATATATATATATATATATATATATATATATATATATATATATATATATATATATATACACAGTGGTGCTTGAAAGTTTGTGAACCCTTTAGAATTTTCTATATTTCTGCATAAATATGACCTAAAACATCATCAGATTTTCACACAAGTCCTAAAAGTAGATAAAGAGAACCCAGTTAAACAAATGAGACAAAAATATTATACTTGGTCATTTATTTATTGAGGAAAATGATCCAATATTACATATCTGTGAGTGGCAAAAGTATGTGAACCTCTAGGATTAGCAGTTAATTTGAAGGTGAAATTAGAGTCAGGTGTTTTCAATCAATGGGATGACAATCAGGTGTGAGTGGGCACCCTGTTTTATTTAAAGAACAGGGATCTATCAAAGTCTGAGCTTCACAACACGTTTGTGGAAGTGTATCATGGCACGAACAAAGGAGATTTCTGAGGACCTCAGAAAAAGAGTTGTTGATGCTCATTAGGCTGGAAAAGGTTACAAAACCATCTCTAAAGAGTTTGGACTCCACCAATCCAGTCAGACAGATTGTGTACAAATGGAGGAAATTCAAGACCATTGTTACCCTCCCCAGGAGTGGTAGACCAACAAAGATCACTCCAAGAGCAAGGCGTGTAATGGTCGACGAGGTCACAAAGGACCCCAGGGTAACTTCTAAGCAACTGAAGGTCTCTCTCACATTGGCTAATGTTAATGTTCATGAGTCCACCATCAGGAGAACACTGAACAACAATGATGTGCATGGCAGGGTTGCAAGGAGAAAGCCACTGCTCTCCAAGAAGAACATTGCTGCTCGTCTGCAGTTTGCTAAAGATCATGTGGACAAGCCAGAAGGCTATTAGAAAAATGTTTGTGGACGGATGAGACCAAAATAGAACTTTTTGGTTTACAGTTTTTCTCGATTGGTTTGGCTCATTTCCTGAAACTGAGATGACAATCCTATAACTATAAGGTCATTTTGCCAAACAGTGTTACAGTTCTGCACAACCCTTCAGATAACCAGCAAAATGTCATATGTCTCCCAAAACTGTTCATTCATGCTTCAAAATGAAATCCCTTTCCCATATAAATAGTCAGTACCATAAAAATGGCATAGATCCTTCTCAATTGCTTGGCCTCATTTTCTTTCATTAAGTGCTTCTGTCTAAATGACCTGGATGGCTCAGCACAACTACATGGATCATCTGCAAATGCTCATATCTCTCCCAAAACAGTTTACCCATGTGTCAAAACTAAATATCCTTCTCACATAAATAGTCAATGCCCCCAAAATGCATTGTCCCTTTGGCATTGTGTAAGCACTGCAAGTCAAAATGCTTAGACATTTTGTCAGAGGTCTAGCTAAAGAAATACTATTATATATAAAACTGGAGAAATAGGGTTTTACAGTGAGAGCAGCCTCCAAAGTTTGACACCACACACAGTGCACTCATTTCGCCAAGGAAATTGCTTATTCACACAATTTTCACACAAACCAAATTGCATGCATTACTGCATTACGTACAGAGAATATAGGTAAAAGGAAAATATGCATTGACCTTCTGCATGTGATATCATGCGTCCTCACGCTGAAAGGCTGTATGGCAAAATATAAACATGAACCAAAAAAGCAATAAAGTTCCAGAAATGAAACACTTGGACTAGTCGCTGTTGCCGTCTTCCCCCACCCTCTCCTGGTCACCATCCTCATCCTCCTGGCCATCCATCCGCTGCTCTCTGTTTGGCCACAGATTTTCATCTACATCGCACCGGATGTTCTCCCTTGCGATGCAGCGTGGGAAGAAGCAGCGTGAATGTCTTAGCCAACCCCGACACTGATCGCCTGTGATGTCTTCACAGGCAGCATCCATCGCATTGAGGAGAGACCTCTGATCCCCAATGTGGCGTTCATAAACTCTCCACCTCCAAGCAGAGAAAAACTCTTCAATAGGATTGAGAAACGGCGAATATGGTGGTAAAAACACATTACGCATCCTTGGATGGCTGTTGAATCATGCTCTGATGAGTGGGCCATGGTGAAAGCTCACATTGTCCCACACAATGACAAACTGTGGTAGGTGGGGTGCTTCGAGACCCCTTTCATTTTCGGGGACTAAATCCATATCCAGACGGTCCAGGTAGAGGAGGAGCCTCTGAATGTTGTACGGGCCCAGGCTTGCAATACGTGTGGCCACACCATTGTCAGAAATGGCCGCACACATTGTAATATTTCCCCCTCTTTGACCCGGGACGTCCACTGTGGCCCGCTGGCCAATGATGTTACGTCCGCGCCTGCGGCTCTTGGCCAGATTGAAACCAGCTTCATCTACAAACACCAGGAGATGAGGTGTTTCAATCCCCTCCAATGCCATTATTCTCTACAAAAGAGAAATATAGGTAAAACCAAATCATGTAGATGGGTCATACACAGCAGTAATATGTTCTTCACAAAGTCAATATAACCTGCAGCGGTTCCAAACCTATGCTGGCCTATGCAGAGGTACTCCAGGGGGTCTTTGACACAAAATGGAGAAATATTGATCACAGTTTTCTGTTACAGTCTCATCTCATCTCATCTCATTATCTCTAGCCGCTTTATCCTTTTACAGGGTCGCAGGCAAGCTGGAGCCTATCCCAGCTGACTACAGGCGAAAGGCGGGGTTCACCCTGGACAAGTCGCCAGGTCATCACAGGGCTGACACATAGACACAGACAACCATTCACACTCACATTCACACCTACGCTCAATTTAGAGTCACCAGTTAACCTAACCTGCATGTCTTTGGACTGTGGGGGAAACTTTAGCACCTGGAGGAAACCCACGCGGACACAGGGAGAACATGCAAACTCCACACAGAAAGGCCCTCGCCGGCCACGGGGCTCGAACCCAGGACCTTCTTGCTGTGAGGCGACAGCGCTAACCACTACACCACTGTGCCGCCCTCTGTTACAGTCGTTAGGCAAAATTCTGTGGTCAGATACTGGATTCCAAAGGCACAGTAAAGATACGGAACACCCCCCAAACTTTGAACCTCTGCATAGTGTATAGGTTACAATGGTGGAAAACAAATACAGTAATTGACTTACCTGCACATACTGGTACCGCAGTTCTTTCACCCTCTCTGTGTTCCTGTCGAATGGTACCCTGTATATTTGTTTCATGGTCATATGATTTCTCTTCAGTACCCGGTCTATGGTTGAGATGCTAATGGAGTTGATATTGTGGAAGATGGATTCATCTTGAAGGACTGCATTGCGGATCTGTGTGAGTGTGATGGCATTGTTTTGTATAACCATGTTGCAGATGGCTTGTTCCTGGGGATCTGTGAGCAATCTCCTTCTACCGCCCAAAGGAGGCTGTCGCCCAATTCTGCAGATAGACACAGACATGACAATTTGCACTGCAATACTACTCTAAACTGCAACTGTAATTTACTTTATTTTGTCCAATTTACTGTAGTATTTTCTTTGTCACTTTATATACGCAACACTGCATCATACGATTTTGCAGTATGGGCCTACACACATGCACACACGTGCAGGCGTGCACACACACACACACACACACACACACACACACACACACACACACACAGCTTTCCTAGAAAAAATTGTAATTCCATCACTGCCTGAGTGCATACCTGTTTTCCCTGCGAAAGGGTTGTATGATGGAGGAGACTGTAGAGCGTGGCATGTTAGGCTGCACTCGGCGCCCTGCCTCTGCCATGGTTAGGCCATGATTGACTACATGGTCAATAATGGTGGCTCGAATTTCATCGGGGACAGTGTGATGCCTACGCACTCTTCACCCTCTTCCCCCTACTCCACCACCATGCATCCGCACCCCTCCTCCTCTTCCTCTTCCTCTCCTTCCTCCTCCTTCTCTTCCTCTTCCCCTTCCTCCAGCTGGAAGTTGTCCTTGTTGAGGTTCCTCCATGTTCACTCTGCAAACAGTACTGGCACCAGGCCAAGCTCTATATACAGTATACATGTATGGCAGCAGTCACAGTCATACACAACACCTGCTAGGTAACTCCACAAACTGTTGGATTGGTCATCTGTGATGTGGGAAACTCCTCCATCGTTAGTCAAAACCTGAATTCACCTGTCACTTATTCACCTGACTACCATGTATTTATTCCAAAAATCTTCCAAAATCTTCCAAAAATATATATACTATATTGTATTATGTGGGGCGGCACGGTGGTGTAGTGGTTAGCGCTGTCACCTCACAGCAAGAAGGTCCTGGGTTCGAGCCCCGGGGCCAGCGAGGGCCTTTCTGTGTGGAGTTTGCATGTTCTCCCCGTGTCCGTGTGGGTTTCCTCCGGGTGCTCCGGTTTCCCCCACAGTCCAAAGACATGCAGGTTAGGTTAACTGGTGACTCTAAATTGACCGTAGGTGTGAGTGTGAATGGTTGTCTATGTGTCAGCCCTGTGATGACCTGGCGACTTGTCCAGGGTGTACCCCGCCTTTCGCCCGTAGTCAACTGGGATAGGCTCCAGCTTGCCTGCGACCCTGTAGAAGGATAAAGCGGCTAGAGATAATGAGATGAGGTATTGTATTATGTCCTTGACTAATTTTGACAATTGAGCAGACTATTCTGCATATGATGACTTATACGATGAAATTGTTCTGACGTGTTTTGGAGGGAACGACCATTACATTGAGAAACAGCTAATTGGGATGGATTACAAACATCTATTCATTTGGAAGTTGTGCTAAATGTGGGATGATTGTGTTAACTGTGGGCCACTTGTACATAACCATTTGCAAGGATGCACTAGACACTTAAGACATGTACAAAGGATTTGCAATTTGATGAAAGCAATGAGAAATGCCAATCTGTTGTGAGAAATTGCAAGTGGGTTTGGGGATTTGTCCATGTTATTTTGAGAATGTCATCTCAGTTTCAAGAAATGAGCCAAACCAATTGAGAAAAACTGTAAATGGGAAGTATTATGTTTGGAGAAAGGAAAACAGTGTATTCCAGCATAAGAACCTTATCCCATCTGTGAAACATGGTGGTGGTAGTATCATGGTTTGGGCCTGTTTTGCTGCATCTGGGCCAGGACGGCTTGCCATCATTGATGGAACAATGAATTCTGAATTATACCAGCGAATTCTAAAGGAAAATGTCAGGACATCTGTCCATGAACTGAATCTCAAGAGAAGGTGGGTCATGTAGCAAGACAACGACCCTAAACACACAAGTTGTTCTACCAAAGAATGGTTAAAGAAGAATAAAGTGAATGTTTTGGAATGGCCAAGTCAAAGTCCTGACCTTAATCCAATGGAAATGTTGTGGAAGGACCTGAAGCGAGCAGTTCATGTGAGGAAACCCACCAACATCCCAGAGTTGAAGCTGTTCTGTACAGAGGAACGGGCTAAAATTCCTCCAAGCCGGTGTGCAGGACTGATCAACAGTTACCGCAAACGTTTAGTTGCAGTTATTGCTGCACAAGGGGGTCACACCAGATACTGAAAGCAAAGGTTCACATACTTTTGCCACTCACAGATATGTAATATTGGATCATTTTCCTCAATAAATAAACGACCAAGTATAAAATTTTTGTCTCATTTGTTTAACTGGGTTCTCTTTATCTACTTTTAGGACTTGTGTGAAAATCTGACGATGTTTTAGGTCATATTTATGCCGAAATATAGAAAATTCTAGAGGGTTCACAAACTTTCAAGCACCACTGTATATATACAGTGCTCAGTGAAAATGAGTACACCCCCTTTGAAAAGTAACATTTTAAACAATATCTCAATGAACACAAACAATTTCCAAAATGTTGACAAGACAAAGTTTAATATAACATCTGTTTAACTTATAACGTGAAAGTAATGTTAATAATATAACTTAGATTACACATTTTTCAGTTTTACTCAAATTAGGGTGGTGCAAAAATGAGTACACCCCACAACAAAAACTACTACATCTAGTACTTTGTATGGCCTCCATGATTTTTAATGACAGCACCAGGTCTTCTAGGCATGGAATGAACAAGTTGGTGACATTTTGCGACATCAATCTTTTTTCCATTCTTCAACAACGACCTCTTTTACTGACTGGATGCTGGATGGAGAGTGATGCTCAACTTGTCTCTTCAAAATTCCTCAAAGAAAATAATTTCTTTACACCACAAAGGTGAATGCTACACGAAGATCAGCAAAGCTTTACTTATCAGTCAGAATACTGTAGCAAAAGTGGTACAAAAATTTAAGAAAGATGGAACTGCAACCATCTCACAGAGACGTCCAGGTCGTCCACGGAAGTTAACACCTCGACAGGAGCGTCTTCTGATGAGAAGGGTTGAAGAAAATCGGCATGCAAGTTCACTACATTTATCTAAAGAAGTAGAAAGCCAAACTGGGGTGACTATTTCCCATGACACAATATGGCATACATTGCAGAGGAATGGCATGCATGGATGCCGTCCACGAAAGAAGCCTCTCCTAAAGCCCAGGCACAAAAAAGCCCGCCTAGAGTTTGCCAGGGCCCACGCTGAAAAGATGAAGACTACTGGGACTCTATACTCTGGATTGATGAGACTAAGATAAATGTTTTTGGAACTGATGGCTTCAAAACTGTATGGCGTTGCAAAGGTGAGGAAAACAAAGAAAAATGCGTGGTGCCTACAGTGAAACATGGTGGTGGCAGTGTCCTTATGTGGGGCTGCATGAGTGCTGCTGGTGTCGGGGAGCTGCAGTTCATTGATGGCATCATGAATTCACAGATGTATTGCTCTGTACTGAAAGAGAAGATGCTACCATCACTCCGTGCCCTTGGCCGTTGTGCACTTTTCCAACATGACTAAACACACATCTAAGGCCACTGTTGGATTTCTGAAGAAGAACAGGGTGAAAGTGATTCAGTGGCCAAGTATGTCTCCTGATCTGAACCCAATCGTCACCTATGGGGAATTCTGAAGAGACGAGTTGAGCATCACTCTCCATCCAGCATCCAGTCACTAAAAGAGGTCATTGTTGAAGAATGGAAAAAGATTGATGTCGCAAAATGTCGCCAACTTGTTCATTCCATGCCTAGAAGACTTGGTGCTGTCATTAAAAATCATGGAGGCCATACAAAGTACTAGATGTAGTAGTTTTTGTTGTGGGGTGTACTCATTTTTGCACCACCCTAATTTGAGTAAAACTGAAAAAAATGTGTAATCTAAGTTATATTATTAACCTTACTTTCCCGTTATAAGTTAAACAGATGTTATATTAAACTTTGTTTTGTCAACATTTTGGAAATTGTTTGTGTTCATTGAGATCTTGTTTAAAATGTTACTTTTCAAAGGGGGTGTACTCATTTACGCTCAGCACTATATATATATATATATCTCATCTCATTATCTCTAACCGCTTTATCCTGTTCTACAGGGTCGCAGGCGAGCTGGATCCTATCCCAGCTGACTACGGGCGAAAGGCGGGGTTCACCCTGGACAAGTCGCCAGGTCATCACAGGGCTGACACATAGACACAGACAACCATTCACACTCACATTCACACCTACGCTCAATTTAGAGTCACCAGTTAACCTAACCTGCATGTCTTTGGACTGTGGGGGAAACCGGAGCACCCGGAGGAAACCCACGCGGACACGGGGAGAACATGCAAACTCCGCACAGAAAGGCCCTCGCCGGCCCCGGGGCTTGAACCCAGGACCTTCTTGCTGTGAGGCGACAGCGCTAACCACTACACCACCGTGCCGCCATATATATATATATATGTTCTTACCATCAGATGCTTTTATTCCTTATTTTGTTGCTTTTTTGTATTTTTGTTTTTCTTCTTCTTCAGGTTTTTTTGGTGGTTGGCAAACCCACTTAAAGATGCATTACCACCACCAACTGGGCTGGAGTGTGGAACAGGAGATGGGGGGGGGGGGGGATGACTATATTCTTTTATCTATTTCCGTTTCTTTTAAATACTTGATAACAATTTTTGGGGTTTTGTTTTCGAGTAGTTTTTATTTCATCCTCGGTTGGTTCAGCAACACTTTCCACCATTTTGTTTTTCTCTACTCACGGTATATGAGCTGATAGCCTAGTAGTAGAGTAGCCAATCAGAGCACACAATTGCTCATATCCAGTGAATGTGGATATAATAAAATATATTATCCCTTTTAATCTGATAAGTGCGCATCTCAGTCATACATTTCATATGAAGATGTCTGGACCGAAGGGTGTATTGTTGATTTCTTGCAGTCATATAAAACCCATATTTCATTTCTGATATCCTCTGGCATCGGGGATTCTGGTGTGTGAATAGAGAAAGCCTTTTGTGAAAATGTCGAGATTCCAGATCTAAAGTATGACGTAGAAAGCTATGGCTTTGCCCTGGCTTACAATACAAAATACAATAATGTGATCATATTGATGTGTATTGTATGCTATTCAATGAAATTACAGTTATATTGTTCACTGTGGTGAGTTCATGTTTAAATAAATGTTAGCATGTTCATCATTTGTAGTTAATTAACATGGTTCATGTTCAAAAATGTTGGTCCCTAGTGGCTTGAGTATTTTGGAAGTGAATGAGTTCTAATGCAGCATTTTTGAAATTGTGGCATAATGTTAATGTGTGTTTATATTTAATGTTTCACTAGGCTTGGTTTTACACAAGTATAGCATGGTTATGTTTTATTTCTGGTCATTTCACTTCCTGTTTTCTTTTTCTCTGACTTGCTGAAGGCGTTCATTCCAGCCAAATTACAGGCACAGTTGATAATTAAATAGAGGCCAAGATGAACTGATTAAAGAAGTGAAATAATGTGTGGCTCCTGCTTGGTTGGAAAGAAAATCTGCAGCTACCTGGCCTGTTGTTGTGGATAAGATTGAAGACTCCAGCTCTAGATCACTATATATCATTACTGCAAAGGCTTATATAATAAACATAATCATTTTCATGATTTTCAGTTCAAAATCTTGAAAGAGTTTTAGAAACAAAAGATTTGACTTGGTAAAACATAGCATTTAGGATAAAGAACCAAAGTAAATCACTCACAAATTAACTATGTATGTGTCGTGCCACGGGCGGCATGGTGGTGTGGTGGTTAGCACGGTCGCCTCACAGCAAGAAGGTCCGGGTTTGAGCCCCGTGGCCGGCGAGGGCCTTTCTGTGTGGAGTTTGCATGTTCTCCCCGTGTCCGCGTGGGTTTCCTCCAGGTGCTCCGGTTTCCCCCACAGTCCAAAGACATGCAGGTTAGGTTAACTGGTGACTCTAAATTGAGCGTAGGTGTGAATGTGAGTGTGAATGGTTGTCTGTGTCTATGTGTCAGCCCTATGATGACCTGGTGACTTGTCCAGGGTGTACAGCTGGGACAAAGTAGATCTTTAGTTTTAAAATTGCTTGGACTTGTGTGCTACAGGTATGAAATAGTTTAACATAGAAAATAATGAAGTAAATCACTCTACTCGCATATGCTAAATCTATAATTATTAATCTTGTTAAAATAATGACTCCATATTTAGCACACTACCAACAGACTTTTACACTCATACCAGGACTCACCCATGGAGAAGGGAGAAGGTGTAAAGACTCAAGAGAGTAGGAGAAAAGAGGCTGATACTGAAGGTGCTGTCGCTGGGAGGGAGGGAGACTCAGTCGCCATTATGAGTGAGTTGAAAGCACTCAACAAGAAGCTGGACAGCATGCAGTCCACCTTTGAAAAGCAGCTCAATAGTAAAGTTGACAGCCTTCGCTCATCCCTGAAAAAGCTGATGACCAAAACCGGAGAGTCGCTGAAAGTTGAACTTGAGAAGAAAACCAAGGAAATCCGGGATGACTTCGACATGGAGATTGGTCAGCTGAGGAGCCGTGTGGAAGCTGTGGAGGTGAAGCTAGGAGACCCGAGTCCTAAGCCTAGCAATTTCGACCCTGAGGAATCTGTCATTGTGTCGGGCCTACCGTACAAAGAGGGAGAGGATATCAAGGAAAAGGTGAAGGAGCTGCTTGCCGATGGAATGAAATGTGATGTCGACGTGGTAGCGGTGGAGAGAACGAAGCCCAGAGGACGAGGCTCCGGTGTGGTGAAGGTGCAGTTCCGATCTCTCTGGGAGAAGGTCACGGTGCTTAGGGAGAAGCAGAAGTGAAAAACCACAGTGCTTATGAGAGGGTATACCTACGATCTGCAAAATCCCACACCGACCGTCTCATAGAGTTGAACTTCAAGACACTCCTGCGACAGATTCCTGGCAGCAACGACTACTTCATCACCGGAAGCGGGAGCCCCATGATACTCCCTCTGACAACAGTATATCATCACGGCGGTGAGAGCATGATGCCCAGCCAGCACGGGATCAGATCCGCCTTGTACACTGGAATGTGAACGGATGGACGCCTTTGAACTGTAAGTTAAGAGAAACTGTGCTGCATTATTTATCTCCAGATATTATATCAGTGAACAAAACACATCTGAAAGGCAGCGATGTAATTGAACTGAATGGTTACACTTGGTATGGTCAAAACAGAATGGTTCACCACAGGGCTCCTAAGGGCTCTGGTGGTGTTGGTATATTTGTAAAGAGTGACCTGCTAGACCATTACAAAATTGTTGTTGTAGATAAGGAAGTAGATGGAATATTGGGTCTGCAGTTTGAACATCGTGTTTCAGAATACACCTTCGCAGTGTTTTCTTGCTACTTGTCCCCTGAGCAGTCTTCATGGGGACGAGATGCTAATGAATTCTTAAGTCACATGCAGTGCCAGATGTATGCACTGGAAGGTGTGGATAATATTATTATATGTGGGGATTTGAATAGTCGAACAGGGGGGCTTGATGACTGTATTGTTGACATGGATGGAATTCTGCCATGTGAGATACTTGACACTGTTGTAAACAATCATGGCGCCAGCTTAATTGAATTCTTGAAGGATTCTAAGATGTGTATGTTGAATGGAAGATTTTCCCCAACAAACAACAACTTCACCTCTCACCGAAAAGAAAGGCAGTTGTAGATTATATTATAACACCCCATGATTGTCTTGATAAGTTCTTTGAGTTCAGTGTGTTGAGTCCAACTCACCTGGTAGAAAAATGTGGTACTTCTTGTATGGGGTTAATAGGTGATCGTTGTAGACTACCCGATCACTCTGTGTTACTTGTAGGTTTCTATGTTTCTTTACAAGGAAATCAGTCTGTTGAAAACTCACAGCAGATACCACAGCAAGGCAAGAAAAAGAGTTACAACAGCAGAAACTTACCTGGAAATTTCTTGACTTCTGATGTTAGCCGTAGGGCCTTGTGTAATATGATAGATAATCTCCAATCTATGCATGAAACTCAGGAGAACATTGACACTTGGTATGACAAGTTTTGTGACATCATCCATGATGAATTAAATTCAGGTGTTGATGATGACAATAGCAATGTGTCACGATACAGGAAGCTTTATCGCCCTGGTAAAGCATTCTGGAATGCTGAGCTGGATAATTTATGGTCAGAAATGAGGAAAGCTGAGCACCAATTTACCAGATTTCAGGGAAGTAGGAGGTGTAGAGAGGACCTTAGGATAGATTTTAGAAACAAACAATATGCATTTGATAAAAAGCTTCGCTTTTACAAACGTAGATACCAGCGAGGACAAGTGCTTGAACTTGAGGGTCTTCAAACCAATAACCCACAAAGATTTTGAAATGAAGTGAACAAACTTGGACCTAAGCGAAGTACTAAAATTCCTATGGAGGTTACTGATGATAATGGGGCTCTGACTCAGGATGTAAACAGAGTACTTGAAAGATGGGAAAGGGATTTTGCAGACCTATTTGCAGGAAACAGCACAGAGACCAAATTTGATGAAGAATTTTATCAGGAGATTTGTACATTGAAAAACCAACTTGAAAAGAACATGAGAGACTAGTCATACTTATCAAACTCATTTTTTAAACTCCCCAATTACATTGACTGAAGTTGAGGAGGCCTTGATTTCTGCTAAGAAGGGGAAAGCATGTGGGATGGATGACATCTCTAATGAAATGTTAAAAACACCAAATCTGTTGCAATCTCTGTACAGCCTAATGCAAAAATGTTTCAAAAAATGGTCTTATACCATCTGTTTGGTACTGTATAAATCAATAATTAAACCCATCCCAAACTCAGCAAAGAAAGACCCTAAAGTCCCCATGAACTACAGGGGAATAAGTCTGATGAGCACAGTATATACACTTTACACAAGTATTCTCAATAACAGATTAAATTACTATCTTGAGTCTTCAAATCTGATAGAAGACGAACAGAATGGTTTTCGCAAAGCGAGAGCCTGTATTGATCACATATATAATTTCTACTGTTATCAGAGCAAGAATTCAGGAGGGAAAATCAACTTTTGCATGTTACATTGATTTTCAAAAGGCATTTGATTGGATAGACAGAGATCTTTTGGCATACAGACTGATTGACACCGGGGTTGATGGCAAGTTCTATGAAGCGCTTATGACTTTATATAAATCACCGGTGGCATGTGTGCAACTTAATGAACACAATACACAATGGTTCCCCACTCCTTCCGGAGTTAAGCAGGGTGATGTATTGTCACCAACTTTATTCGCATTGTATGTTAATGACCTTGCAAAACTAGTGAAAGAATCTGGGTTTGGAGTTAGGTTAGATGATACAACACTTAACATACTGCTTTATGCAGATGATATTGTTCTAATAGCTGAGACCGAAGACCAGCTACAGGAAATGTTGAATAGTAACAAAGTGGTGTTTTCAATGGAGACTGATGATCAATCAGACAAAAACACAAATTATCCACTTTAGAAAACATGGTATTAAGCGAAGTGTTGATGAATTTATGTTTGGAAAAGTGAAGATGGAGTATAAGAGCTCTTATAAATACTTGGGTCTCCATTTAGATGAACATCTAACTTTTACTCCCGGTATTACTATACTGGCCGATGCAGCAGGGAGGGCTTTAGGAGGTATATTAGACAATGTTAAAGCTTTAAAGGACCTAGGGTACCAAGCGTACTCTACACTTTATGATGCATGTGTCTGTCCTATATTGGATTATGCTGCGGGAGTGTGGGGCTTTAAAAATTACGACAAAAGCCTTGCTATTCAAAATAGGGCCATCCGCTGCTTCCTCGGTGTTCACCGTTTTGCACCCACCTCTGTTATAAATGGTGACAGGGGTTGGATACCATGTGAGGTTAGGTGGAAGGGGGCTATGGTGGCACTCTGGAATAGGCTAGTGAGTATGCCTGATGACAGGATTACAAAGAAGGTTTTCAGATGGGACATACGTAACAGATGTCCCTGGAGCAAAGATTTATTTAAAATATTTTGTGACTTAGAGCATGAACATGTCTTCTTGAATATGCTCAGAGGCGATATTAGACTCATCAAAGAGGTACTGTTCTCGCAATATGAGCAAAACTGGTCCTCTGAACTATGGCTGAAACCGAAACTGAGATCTTATGTGCTGATGAAAGATAGATTTTCCCCTGAAAAATATGTTACCTTACCTTTTACAAGGTCCCAGAGGTCTTTGTGTGCCCAGGTTAGATCTGGGATACTACCTTTGTGTATTGAAACGGGCCGATACCATGCCATTCCGGAAGGGGACAGAATCTGTTTATGTGACCTACCGTACATGAAATAGAAAATGAGGCTCATTTTATATTCTACTGCCCATTCTATGATGATTTACATCAAGCACTTTTTGCTAAAATGTACAGCAAGAGACCTGATATCTGGGAAAGAGATGAAATTAAACGTAACTGGTTATTTACAGAGGGGGGTGTTTGAAATTGCGTCATATTTACAGCAGGCTTGGAAAAAACGCAAATATTACATTTATTCATAAGAGGAAAAAAACAGTATGAGTGATTCAATAGAATGAATTTTATTATAGACCTGTTTTATTTGGAGTTTTGGTTTGTTTTTTCTCTTTTCCTGTTACATCTACCGGTTTATTTACATTGAGTTGATTTTGTGTATGTACAAGTCATATCATTATTTGTGTTGAACACCACCCTATGTAATACCCTCTTTCTGTGTTGCTATCATTATCATTTCTGGTTGGATTTTGATTTATCAATTACTTATGTTTCATTTGATTTGATTTTATGTAATGTTTTTTTTTTTTTTTTGTTTCAGTGTCTAATAAGCCCATGTGGGCTGGGCGACTTAAAGTGGTCGCAAGACACGTTAATAAACATTCATTCATTCACCAATAATATTCTATTTATCAATATACAGTGGTGCTTGAAAGTTTGTGAACCCTTTTGAATTTTCTATATTTCTGCATAAATATGACCTAAAACATCATCAGATTTTCACACAAGTCCTAAAAGTAGATAAAGAGAACCCAGTTAAAAAAATGAGACAAAAATATTGTACTTGGTCATTTATTTATTGAGGAAAATGATTCAATATTACATATCTGTGAGTGGCAAAAGTATGTGAACCTTTGCTTTCAGTATCTGTTGTGACCCCCTTGTGCAGCAATAACTGTAACTAAACATTTCCGGTAACTGTTGATTAGGGTGCATCAGTTGCCCCCTAAAAATGAAAAGTTCCTCTGATCATGATGCATTTTTGTTTTTATGTTCCTTTTGGTAAGAAAACACACTGGGTGAAATATTTTGACAAAATTAAAAAGTTTAATGGTGGCACCAGGAGCTCAAAGTTATGGAAAAAGCTGCTATTTTATGACTTTTGACAAAATTTCGATCACTTTTCATGAAACATTATGGCACCTTATA
This sequence comes from Neoarius graeffei, assembly GCF_027579695.1. Lineage (NCBI taxonomy): Eukaryota > Metazoa > Chordata > Actinopteri > Siluriformes > Ariidae > Neoarius > Neoarius graeffei. Next base: position 1,049,725 of record NC_083577.1, read on the forward strand.
GAGTATACCAAATATCTTAGATATATATTTTTAGTCCATATTCTAAATACATTATCAAGCACAGTTTGAGTTTTAGCTGTTCATTGAATCATTGTTCAACTACTTTTAAACAATACAAATGTATTATGAATCACATTAATGCTTCTCAATCCCTTGCAAAGGTTCTTAACATGATCTCTGGCTCACAAGAAGTCAATAAATGGAGTCCAACATTGTGATTCAAACCTTAAGCGAAAACATAAAATAAGCATTTTTTGGCAAAAAATGAACCTCATGGTGCCACTATTAGACTTTTGAATATGGTCAAAAAATTTTACAGGATGTCTTTATTGGTGAAAAGGAACACCCAAACAAAAATGCATCAGATTTTATGAAAGTGAGGGCAACTGATGCACCCTATTGTTGATCAGTCCTGCACACCGCTTGGAGGAATTTTAGCCCATTCCTCCGTATAGACCAGCTTCAACTCTGGGATGTTGGTGGGTTTCCTCACATGAACTGCTCACTTCAGGTCCTTCCACAACATTTCCATTGGATTAAGGTCAGGACTTTGACTTGGCCATTCCAAAACATTAACTTTATTCTTCTTTAACCATTCTTTGGTAGAACAACTTGTGTGCTTAGGGTCGTTGTCTTGCTGCATGACCCACCTTCTCTTGAGATTCAGTTCATGGACAGATGTCCTGACATTTTCCTTTAGAATCCGCTGGTATAATTCAGAATTCATTGTTCCATCAATGATGGCAAGCTGTTCTGGCCCAGATGCAGCAAAACAGGTCCAAACCATGATACTACCACCACCATGTTTCACAGATGGGATAAGGCTCTTATGCTGGAATGAAGTGCTTTCCTTTTTCCAAACATAACGCTTCTCATTTAAACCAAAAAGTTCTATTTTGGTCTCATCTGTCCACAAAACATTTTTCCAATAGCCTTCTGGCTTTTCCACGTGATCTTTAGCAAACTGCAGATGAGCAGCAATGTTCTTTTTGGAGAGCAGTGGCTTTCTCCTTGCAACCCTGCCATGCACACCATTGTTGTTCAGTGTTCTTCTGATGGTGGACTCATGAACATTAACATTAGCCAATGTGAGAGAGGCCTTCAGTTGCTTACAAGTTACGCTGGGGTCCTTTGTGACCTCGCTGACTATTACACTGGTCCGGGGGGGACAATGGTCTTGAATTTCCTCTATTTGTACACAATCTGTCTGACTGTGGATTGGTGGAGTCCAAATTCTTTAGAGATGGTTTTGTAACCTTTTTCAGCCTGATGAGCATCAAAAACGCTTTTTCTGAGCTCCTCAGAAATCTCCTTCATTCTTGCCATGATACACTTCCACAAACATGTGTTGTGAAGATCAGACTTTGATAGATCCCTGTTCTTTAAATAAAACAGGGTGCCCACTCACACCTGATTGTCATCCCATTGACTGAAAACACCTGACTCTAATTTCTCCTTCAAATTAAGTGCTAATCCTAGAGGTTCACATACTTTTGCCACTCACAGATATGTAATATTGGATCATTTTCCTCAATAAATAAATGACCAAGTATAATATTTTTGTCTCATTTGTTTAACTGGGTTCTCTTTATCTACTTTTAGGACTTGTATGAAAATCTGATGATGTTTTAGGTCATATTTATGCAGAAATATAGAAAATTCTAAAGGCTTCACAAATTTTCAAGCACCACTGTAAGCTAAAAAGACTAAAAGTAGGCCAATTTAAACAATGTAGATTTAAAAACAGTTATTGAGTATAATTCCTGAACACGATTCCAAAGTGTAGTGGCATGAGAGAAGGTTAATACATCATCCACCAGCTAAATGCAACTGTTCCTCAGAACCAGGTCATGATTGGCTATTCTGTTTCAGGAGATGAGCAAGATACACCAGAGTATTAACTAATCAGGGCTTTAAACATCATGCACAAGACAATCAGTAGGTTTACATACATGCTATTTGTGGCAGCAGGGGCTTGGTTAAGCATTGGCTGTGAATGTTGAGGAGGCAGATTGAACCAGCAGGTAACATTTGATGAGGTGCACCTGTGTCAAATTACTGGCTGTCATTTAACCTGCATCTCTGTGTGTCTTTCAGACAGCTAGGAGAGAGAGAGAGAGATAGAGCTGCGTCACCCCACATGTGTGTGCGCGCGCGTGTGTAAGCAGACATATTAGTCATCACTGAAAAGTGTCAAAAATAAAGAACTCACCTGTTCTGAAGCCTGCTTCCAGTTCCTCTGTTCCCCCACAAGTTAAAGCATTGTTACACTATTATCATCCATACAGGACACTTTTTCAATGGAATAAAAACATGTGTTCTATTCCCTTCTAGCAGGTTCCATTCATTTGGTTTGATAGCATGCAATATTGTTTGCATATCACTCATCCTACGTGTATTACATCACTTTACTCAATGGAGAATGAGCATGCAATATTGTTCCAATATTGCACACTGTCAAGACAACATGATGTCACACATCGGAGATGTACAACTTCTGTTCTAGCGAGCAACTGTGACAATTTATAAACAAACAGGTAACTGGACTGCTGTGCTAACAGCACCGAGTCGCGGGTAAGCTAGTGCTGGCTTTTGAGAATGCTGATATGAAGAATGTGTATTAACTCCACCATTGCTGGTCCCAAGCCCAGATGTGAAAGGAGGAGGGTGGTTGGCGGGCTAGCAACCCACCACCAGAACCACTGATGTGGAGAAAACTGCAACCACTACATAAATAGCAAGAAGAATTGCCAGCAATATCCAATGTGAAGAGGAAGACTCACCCCAAGTTATGACGGGAATAGGGAAAAGCCGAGAGGTTGCCTGGCCCCTGATGGAGAGTTCGATTCTGAGCATCAAACAAAAAACCCCGAAATGCCACTTGGAACATTTGAACCCTATATTAGTGTGGAACATTGGCCCATCTGCTTCATGAATTTGACCGCTACCAACTGAGTATTCTGGGAGTAAGTGAAATGTGCTGGACGGAAAGTGGAAAGATCTGAAGTGAGAATAAGACAATTTTGTATTCTGACCATGAGGACCAACACATTCATGGTGTTGGGTTGAGACTTGATGCTAAGGCTGCTAAAGCACTAATAGGTTGGAGAACTGTGAATGACCAAATTATAACAGCTTGGTTCATGACCTGATTCTCAAAGGCAACAGTGATGCAGAGGATGCTGACAAGGATGTGTTTTATGAACAACTACAAGACGTGTATAGTGAAGTTCCCAGTCAATGGTCTGAGCATTGGTGACACCTTCTTTGCTCACTGTAGCATCCACAAGAAGACCTGGTGTTCACCAGTACTGAGAATGAAATCGACTATATCTGCATCAGCACGAGATGGCACTCAGCATTGAGAGAATGTCAAAGTGTGCAGAGGTGCAGACATAGGATTAGACCATCAGCTTCTTCTGGCAGTGCTGCAACTGAAGTTAAAAAAGCTGACAAAGAAAGAAGTACATAGACCGTTTGCAGTGGAAAGACTGAAGGAGGCCCCAATATTGAGGAGTTTTCAACTGGAAGTCACCAACAGGTTCCAAGCACTGCAATAAGCAAATGATCTGGAGGAACAATGGAGCATATTTCAAAAAGCAGTAGAGGAGAGTGCCAAAATAATCATTGGAAGAAGAAGAGGCACAAAAAGGGAAAGATGGATAAGACATGAAACTTGGAAGCTGATAGATGAGAGGAAAGAGCTGAAACAGAGAAGGGACCAGGCAAGAACTGAACAGAGTTGCCAAATGGCCATGAACAACTATCAAGTTGTCAACAAACTGGTGAAAAGAAGTTGTAGGAGAGATAAGAAGGCATGGGTAGAAGGGAAGCTCAGTGAAGCCCAAGAAGCAGCAAGTAGAAATGACACCAGGACACTGTATGGCATAGTGAGAAATTTGACTGGTTCCAAAGGCAGTACAAGTATGCTATCATGATCCGCCCTGGATTTCCACTCCAGAGATTTACTATCTCCCAGTTCAGCGCAATCCGGATCCGGGATGGGACTTCCATCTTGCCGGCATTCACTTCCTGGTTTGCTCTGCTGTGTATAAATAGACCGTTCTCAGAAGGGGACTTTGCCGATGTCAAAAGGAAATAGCAGAAGTAAGGAAGGTTGGAGAGCGTGGGGCCAGAGGGGTGATCTCAGGAGTGCCGCTCGGTGAAAACTTGGAGGAAATTAAAAAGAATATTAAAGGAGGAACAGTGGTAACTGTCAAGAGACTGATGGCTAAGCGAAATGGAGAAATAGTTGAAAGTACATCCCTGCTATTGGGGTTTAAAGAGCAACGCCTTCCGGAGCGAGTGATGATCGGTTATATGAGCTTTAGTGTGAGGGAATACATTCCTCCCCTGATTAGGTGCTTTAAATGCCAGCGCTATGGCCATGTAGCTGCTGTTTGTAAAGGGAGTCAGAGATGTGGAAAATGTGGGGGGAGCCATGAATATGGACAGTGTGGTGAGGGGGTAGCGAGGAAATGCTGTAACTGTGGTGGGGATCACACAGCCGCTTATGGGGGTTGCCCAGTGAGGAAAAGGGCCGCGAGTGTACAACAGATCAGAGCTACAAAAAATTTGTCCTACGCTGAAGCTGTGAAGGAGGTGGACAAGGATAAAAGGGAGCGTGGAAATATTAACAAGGGACAAAAGCAGAGTGAGGTGATGGTTAGCTCAGAGCGGCTAGTGCTGTTCATAGCATATGTGATAAATTGTTCAGAGGGGGTAAAATCTAAGTCCGAGAAAATTAAGATAATATCCAAGGCTGCAGGGAAGTTCCTGAATGTACCTGAGTTGTCCCCTGAAAAGATAAGTTCTGACCTGAGTAGGCTGAGCAAGTCCCCAGAGTCAACATCTTCTCCACCAGTATTAATAAGTCTAGCTTAGTGGTCCTGCAATGGAATGCAAGAAGTCTTATAGCTAATGGGCAGGAATTCAAAGGGTTTGTTCAAGAGCTACGTGATGAACCAGATGTTATCTGTATTCAGGAATCCTGGCTAAAGAGCACATTAGACTTTGCAATCAAAGGGTATACGTGCATTAGGAGAGACAGGGTGGGGGGTTCTGGTGGTGGCGGTTGCGTCATCTGTGTAAAGAGTGGAATGCAATTTAGAGAACTAAAGAAAGGGGGCGAGCTGGAGGTTTTATGTGTTGAAGTATGGACTAAGGAAGGTAGTGTGAGTATAGTTAACTTCTACAATCCATGTAAACTAATTGAGATGGAACAGTTAGAGGTGATCTGGGAGGGGCTGGGTGAAAAGGTTATATGGTGTGGGGATTTTAATGCACACAGCACACTGTGGGGGGATAAAGATGATGTAAATGGAAGTATTGTGGAAGAGTTTTTAGATGAGAAGGGGCTTGTTTGTTTAAATGATGGTTCATACACACGAATAGATGTGACAAAAGGAACTGGCTCAGCCATCGATCTCACAATAGTGTCTCAACCTTTAGCCGCCAGGTGCAGTTGGCAGGTACTAAACAACACATTGGGCAGCGATCACTTTCCTGTAGTAGTTCAGCTTGAGATAGAGCTAGTTAGAGAGTTGGTGGTGAGAAAAGGGAAATGGATTCTAGGGGAAGCGGACTGGGAAAGCTACTCAGAGTTAAGTGAGGGCAATCTAATGCATATTGGGTCCAATGATAGCATTGAAAGCATGTGCTGGGCTGTCACCAACAGTGTTATAAGGGCAGCTGAGATTGCTATCCCTAAATCTGAGCCAGGTAGTAAAGGAAGAATAGTGCCTTGGTGGTCCAAGGAGTGTAGGAAGGCTATTAAAGAGCGTAATAAAGCATTTAGAGTTTTAAGGAAAAGTTTGAATTTTGAGAATCTGATTAAGTACAAACAGAGTCAAGCGATAGTGAGGTTTACAATTAAAAAAACAAAAAGGGAATATTGGAAAGCATTTTGTGACACTTTGGATAGAACTACCCCATTAGAAAGAGTATGGGGAATGATTAAAAAAATGAGAGGTAATAGGAGACACTTTGAGTATCCAGTAATGATGGAAGAAGGCAGAGCTATTATAAGTAGTAAGGGCAAGGCAGAAGCCATTGCTAAGGCACTTGTAAAGGTACATAGCTCAGGAAACCTCACTCCTGCTGAAGCAAGGGGAAGAGAAATGACAATAGGAAAATACAGGCATGTTTTAGAAGAGGAAATGGGCAATGAGAATGTTTTAAATACGCTCTTTGATTTGAGTGAATTTAATAGGGCAATAAACAAAGTGGGAAGGTCTACCCCTGGAAGAGATGGGATGTGCTATATTATGTTGGAGAAGCTGACAGATAAAGGGAAGGAGGTGGTGCTGGGTTTAATTAATAAGGTATGGGTGGAAGGAGTCATTCCAACTGAATGGAAACAGGCAGTAATAATCCCAATAAGGAAGCCTGGGAAAGATCCAAAGATTCCAACAAACTATAGACCCATAGCGCTGACATCGCAGTTGGGTAAAATAATGGAGAGAATGGTGAATGACAGAATGGTCTACTGGTTAGAAACACAAAATATTCTGCACAGCTACCAGAGTGGATTTAGGCAGGGAAGGGGTACTATGGATCCTATGGTGGCCTTAGAAGATTCTATAAGGAAAGCTCAGGTTAACAAGGAAACAGTGCTGGCAGTGTTTTTTGACGTAGAAAAAGCATATGATATGGTCTGGAGAGAGGGACTTCTAATTAAACTGAGACAGATGGGCATAATGGGTAGAATGTTTCAGTGGGTTAGAGACTTCCTAACAGGTAGAAGAATCATGGTCAAAATTAATGAAGAGCTAAGCAGTGAACATACAGTGGAAAATGGCACACCTCAAGGAAGCATCATCAGTCCGATATTGTTCCTGATCATGATTAATGATGTTTTTAAGGAAGTGCAGGGATCAGTTAATGTTGCTTTGTTTGCAGATGATGGTGCTATGTGGAAAAGGGGGAGAAATGTTGATTTCATTGTCCACAAAATGCAGCAGTCAATTGATAAGGTCCAAAACTGGGCTCTGCAGTGGGGATTTAGAATTTCTATAGATAAAACTAAAACTGTTTTTTTTACCAGAAGAAATATTCCTATGGAGTTGAAGTTGAACTTATTTGGATGTGAGTTAGAAAGAGTTGAGTGTTTTAAATACTTGGGCCTATGGTTTGATAAGAGGTTAACCTGGTCTGCGCATATACAGAGCATGCTAGACAAGTGTAAAAAGGTACTAAATGTAATGCGCTGCCTGCGTGGAGTGGATTGGGGAGCCAAAAGGTCAGCTTTGAGGACTATATATGTCAGCCTTATAAGATCCGTATTTGACTACGGGTGTGTGGCATACAGATCTGCATCTAAGACGCTGTTGAGGAAACTAGATGTCATCCAGCATAAGGCATTAAGATTATGTTGTGGGGCCATGAAATCTACTCCTGTTAATGCTATACAGGTAGAGATGGGGGAAATGCCACTATATATAAGGAGGGACCAGCTGGCCTTGGTCTATTGGGCTAACCTCAGAGGGCAAAGAAATTATCATATTAGTAAGTCTACGTTAATACATTGCCAGGAGAGAGATAAACCAGGTAAAAGCTTTGGGTGGGTGGTTCCACAAAAAGTAGAGGCGTTGGGCTTGCAGGCGCTAGCTCTGTGCCCAGCTGTTTCACATCCAGTTGTGCCGCCATGGTTGTTAAAGAAGCCAGTAATAGATTTAGTACTTCTGGAGTTGAAGAAGAGCGAAGACTTCAGCAAAGATATGGTCGAGTGCCATATTAGTGTACAGTACAAGGACAAACTTAGGGTCTATACTGATGCATCAAAGTCTGCAGGCGGTAAAGTTGGCATTGCATTTGTAGTTCCAGAGCTCAAAATTTGCAAAACAGAAAGGTTAACCAATGATCTTGCAGTATACACAGCAGAACTAGTAGCCATCCTCACTGCATTATCCTGGATAGAGGGATATAGTCCTAAGGGTGGAGTGCTTATTGCTTCAGATTCTGCTTCTGCGCTGATGAGTATTCAGAATACTATGTCAGAGTCCAGACAAGACTTAGTGTTGGAAATTGCACAATTGGTTAGTGGAATTATAAACTCAGGTACAGATGTAACTTTCTTATGGATCCCAGCACATATTGGGATAAGAGGGAATGAGTTGGCAGATATGAACGCCAAAAAAGCATGTGTGACCCCTGAGGTCACCTTAGAAATTGCCTATAGTAAGACTGAGGTAAAGTCACTAATTAAGTCAAAGTCCAGAGAGTTATGGCAGAGTGAGTGGAATGGTGCAGCTACTGGGAGGAAATATTATGCAATTCAAAGGGTGGTAGGTCATGCAAGGCCAACAGCAAGATCCACCAAAGAGGAGGATATTATATCTAGAATGAGGTTTGGGCATTCTGGTCTGAACAGTACTCTATTTCTCTTTAAAAAGCATGTGGATGGAAAGTGTGGTGTATGTGGTTCTATTGAGACTGTGGAGCATGCAATTGAACATTGTGTCAAGTTTGAGCAGGAGAGGCAGCACCTCATCCTTGGATTACAGTCAGAAAGTGTGCCTTTTAATGTAAAAGCAATTTTGCAGAGGAACTCAAGCGAGAAGTGCTTTAAGCATTTATTTCACTTTATGGAAGTCACTGGACTGATTAGAAGAATATAATGGATTCTCTCTTTCATTTCTTTCACTCTTTCTTTATTTTTTTTTTAATTTTCTTTATTATTATTATAATAATAATATATATTTTATTTAATTATTATTTTGTTTATAGTAGAGATAGTTTACACCCAGACTCACACTCCATTTCGGTAGGTGGCGGTAATGCTTCCAAAAAGTTGTTTGCCAACCGCCAATTAAAAGAAGAAGAAGAAGAAGGGGACTTTGCCGGGAGGAGAGAGGGAGACTTGTTTTGTTTGGCAGCAATTCAACGAAGAAGAAGAAACAAGGTGTGCAGTAAGCCACAGGAAGACATTTAACTGTACAGTGAATGTGAAGTGGACATGGCAGAAAAGTCAGATGGTTGTTTAAGAAATAATGACATTAATGTGAATGAGGATATGTTTTGGGAAGAAGTCAGTCGAATTAGGAAACTGTCAGATAGAGATAGCAGTGGAGACGAGTCTGGAAAATCTGTTATCAAAGGAACCAAGGTTGATAGAAAGATGTCTAAGGGGTCAAGCGAAGAAGTATGGAAAGTTATGGTTGTTTTTGAACAAAAAGGAGGGCCAGATTTACATCCAATCCACATTACTAAGGCAATTGAGAGAGAAATAGGAAAGATAAATCACGCCAGATTCATGGGAAATGGGAGGCTTTTGATTTTTGCTAAGACTGAAAAGCAGCGAAATAGCATCCTGATGAAGGAGTCACTTAACAAACTTAAAATTACCTCACATATTCCAGGGGCAGCATCTAAAGCTAGAGGTGTCATAACAGGAATACCAACATCAGTCTTAATGGAAGAGATCAAGGAGAATCTGTCAAGGTATGCAATAACTGATGCTAAACGCCTGACCAAGGGAAAAGAAAAACCTGAAAGTACATCAATTTTATTAAACTTCAGTAAAGACTTGCCGACTAGAGTTCAGATGGGATATATGTCTTACATGGTCCGTGAATACATTCCACCTCCATTGCGGTGTTTTAAATGCCAAAGATTTGGTCATGTGGCAGGGCAATGTAGAGGTAAAATAAGATGTGCAAAATGTGGTGGTGAACACGAATATGGTCAGTGTGGGGAAACTGTATTAAAGTGTTGCAATTGTGGAGGGCCACACAGTGCTGCATATGGTGGTTGTGAGAAGCAAAAGGAGGCCAAAGAAATACAGAGTTACATACAAGACTTCTTATGCAGATGCCATTAAGATAGTTAAGAAGGATAAGAGAGTTACTAGTGTTCCTACTTCACCAGAACAATCCACTTGGAGCCAGTTTGATAACACTCTAAGACTGAAAAACAGAGTTCAATTAGAAGGGAATCCTCAACATGTTAACAGGCCTAGGCCTATTCCAGCTTCAGTTACATGTAAGTGTGAATGCAAAACAAAAATCACAAAAGAAACACTACTTGTGGATAAGAATGAATTCATTGCGTTTATTTGCACAGTGATGAACACAGCACTACAACACTCAAGGAAAAGTGACAGGATTAAATCAATTGTTGGCATTGCCAATGATTTTTTGGGGCCTATGAGTAAAGCTGATGTAATTCATGAAATGATAAATATTAAATATGGACAGACTCAAGGTAGTTGAACAAATTATGGTTCTTTTCATTTTACAATGGAATGCAAGGAGTTTATTAGCTAATGGACAAGAATTCAAAAGTTACATTCAAAATTTGACAGATAAACCTGATATATGTATTCAGGAGACATGGTTGAAACCACACCTAGATTTTATCATCAAAGGCTTTAAAGGCATTAGATTTGATAGAAGTAATGAGAGAGGTGGTGGATGTACGACATTCATAAAAGATGGGATTCCTTACAGACGTATTAATATAGATAAAGAACATGAATGCATTATCACAGAAATATTTAATGGGCCTAAGGAAATATATATAGTGTTGTTAACTATTATAACCCATGTAAAAGTTTAACAACTGACATGCTAAACAATATCTTTGAGAAAAAACATCCTGAAATATGGTGTGGTGACTTTAATGCCCACAACAGCTTATGGGGTAGTAAACATACAGACATGAATGGCTTAGCAGTTGAAGAAATGGCCAATGACAGAATGTTAGTTTGTTTAAATAATGGTTCTGGTACTAGGATCAATATTTATAAGAATGAGACATCTTGCATTGATTTAACCTTAGTTGACAGAAGAATTGCTTATAGATGTAGGTGGGATGTAGATCAATCAACTAATATTGGAAGTGATCATTTTCCAATATGGTGCAAAATGGATATGGAGTTTAAGATTGATCCAAATTATATACATCACAAATGGGTGTTTAGCAAAGCTAATTGGGATGAGTTTAAAGAAATCTCTGAAGATATGCTTTCAACGATACCAGAAGTTGATCAAAGCGTGAATGATATGAATAGTAGCGTAAGCTCTCTTATATACTTTGCAGCAATCCAAAGTATTCCAATTAGTGAAGGTAAAAAGAATAAAAGAAATGTACCATGGTGGGATGATAAATGTACTGAAGCAATTAAAGAACGAAATAAAGCTTTTAAGATCCTGTGTAAAACATTAACATCTGATAATCTTTTGAATTATCAAATGAAAAGAGCCATAGCCAGGAAAGTTATTAAAGAAGCAAAAAGAGAATCCTGGAGGCAGTTTTGTTCAACAATAGGTAGAGAAACTACAATAAACCAAGTATGGATGATGATGATTAAAAAGATGACCGGAAAATATAAACCATCACATATCCCTGTGCTAATGGAAGGTGATAATCAATATGTTGCTGATTCTGATAAAGCGAACCTTTTAGGTAAAACCTTTGCAGATATCCATAAAGGTAACCATCTGGAAGAATGTTTTAAGAAAAGGAAAAAAGAAGTCTTGGAAGTAAATAAAGATACTCTAGTCATGAAGGAACCAAACATGTCCAGCATGGATGCTGAATTTAATATATCAGAATTAAAAATGGCTTTAAATAACACTGCATATTCTGCTCCAGGCAGTGATTACTTATGTTATGCTATGTTTAGGCAATTACCTGATGCAGTTCTACAAATGATTCTTAATCTATTTAATAAAGTATGGAATGAGGGTAAACTACCAAATGTATGGAAAAGATCTACAATCCTCCCATTTAATAAGCCCGGAAAGGACCCAAGCAACCCAGGGAATTATAGACCAATAGCTCTTACCTCACATTTAGGGAAACTGATGGAGAAAATGATTGTGTCAAGATTAAATTACTATTTAGAATATAATTGTTCACTTCACAGCTATCAAACTGGATTCAGGAAACAGAAATCAACAATTGATGCATTAATCAAACTTACTAATGAAATTGAAAAAGCATTGGTTATGAAGGAGGCTATGGTAACAGTCTTTCTAGATATAGAGAAAGCTTATGATACCATGTGGAGGGAAGGATTATTAATAAAATTAGGAAAATTGGGAATTAATGGGAAGATGTACAACTACATATTAGACTTTCTTTCTCAACGTACCTTAAGGGTCAGAGTGGGTGAAGCTGTTTCAGAAGAATTTACTGTTGAAAATGGAATACCCCAAGGGAGTGTCATTAGTCCAATACTTTTTAACATTATGATTAATGATATTTTTGAGAAATTGGGTGAAATGAATGAAGGTTTACTATATGCAGATGATGCTGTTATATGGAAAAGGGGACGTAACATATCGCACATTACTGAATCAATCCAGAAGGACATACACATCCTAGAACAATGGGGGATAGATTGGGGTTTTAAGTTCTCTGTTCAAAAATCTCAAGTCACGTACTTTACAAGAAAGAAGGTTCCAGAAAATGTTAAAGTAATGCTCTATAATCATATTATTGAAATGGGGAATGCATTTAAATATCTAGGTATGTGGTTGGATAGTAAACTGACATGGAAACTTCATACTGAACATGTTGAAACTAAATGCAAAAAGGTACTGAACTTGATGAGGATGATATCTGGTCTTACCTGGGGAGCAGACAGACAATCTTTGCTGAATATTTATAAAGCATTGATAAGATCAGCTATTGATTATGGTTGTATTACATATAGCTCAGCTTGTAAAACATCCCTTCTGAAGCTGGAAAGAACACAATTAAAGGCCATTAAAATAGCTTTGGGTGCTATTAAAACAACTCCTGCATGTGCTCTTCTGGTGGAGTCAGAGGAAACCCCACTTAATTTAAGGTTTAACAAGCTTTCTTTAATGTATTGGGTCAGACTGCAGGGCAGTATTAACAATCCAGCCATATCAGTACTTAAAGATTGCTGGGAATATTACAAGAAGCATAATGGGTTTGGGTGGAAAATTGACAATACTGCAAACCAGTATGGTTTGAAGGAATTAACATACAGCCCTGCATTAGCTTTAAGTGGTGTCTCTCCATGGATTCTGCCTACCCCTGAGGTTAATATAGAACTGCTAGAGACAAAGAAAGATTATCCAAATCAAAAGAGTTTTGCATTATTTTGCAAACAATACTTGACTTCATTCTATGGATATCTCCAAATTTATACTGATGGATCAAAAGATGTATTAAGTGGTAAATGTAGCATTGGAATTTATATTCCAGAATTCAATAAAACATATGGCTATAGACTGAATAATTTCCTATCTGTTTACTCAATTGAAATGGCTGGAATTCTTTCTGCATTAAGATGGATTGAAGAAATCAAACCACTCAAGTCAGTTATATGTACAGATTCAATGTCAGTTTTACAAAGTTTTTTATCAGGTAACTCAACAAGGGAAGACTTAGTAATTGAAGTTAAACATCTCTTAGCTCACATAAGGAATATGGGACTTACTATTGAATTTTGTTGGATACCAGCCCATATAGGAATTAAAGGTAATGAAATAGCAGACTACATAGCCAAAGAATCCATTGATAAAGAACAGATAGACATTCATATTCCACTGGGAAAAGGAGAAGCTAAAGCTTTAATTAAAACAGAGATTATGAAAAGATGGCAAAAAGAGTGGGAAACAGAACCCAAAGGTAGACAATACTTTAATATGCAGAGTCAGGTATGGGGGAAAAGAATAACATCAATGGGATTTAACAGAAATGAGGAGGTAGTATATACAAGATTAAGACTGGAACACAGGTCTAAATGCAACATTACAGATATTAGGTAAAAGTGATGGTCTTTGTCAAGGATGTAGAGTTAAGGAAGATGTTGAGCATGTTTTATTTCATTGTAGTAAATACAGTTATCAAAGACAGAAATGGTTGGAGCTTGAAGCAGGTTCAGACATTCACAACATACTAAAGGAAGAAGGAATACAGCGAAATAGAATTAAAGCACTAATCAGTTATCTTAATGATACAGGTCTAATGAAAAGAATATAATTTTATTTTTATTTTTTATTATTATTTTTTTTTGTAGCCTAGTAATCTGACATAGAATCTGTCTAGTCCCTTCACACACTCCTGTACAGTAGGTGGCGGTATACACAGATTGTGATAATCTGCCAGTAAAAAGAAGAAGAAGAAGGGGACTTTGCCAGAATGTCTTGTCTGTTTCTCACATCATCTCTGTGCCATTTTTTGCCTCTTGGATTTTTGCTCTCTGTTTTGCGTAGTCTTAGCCACAGTTTTTTGCACTCACGTTTTGTCAGTTTTTCATGCTTTTTGCACTACGTTTTTTTGTTTCCAGTTTTTGTCAGAACTATTTTTCATGTTTTTTCATATTAGCACTTTGTCTACCTCATTGTTGTCTGGATTATTTTTGCTATTTTTGTTCGCTGACTCTTTTTGGACTTTACTGTAATTAAATCATTTTTTATTCATTGGACTTTCTGGTTTATGTTCTGCTACTGGATCTTAACTCACCACATCTCGCCACCCTTAACAGTATGTTCTGGCCAACATGGATCCAGTGGAACTTAACCATCTGAGAATGGCTATGCAGCAGCAAGGAGCCCTCCTCAGGACCCACCAACAGGAACTCAGGCAGATCACTCAGAACCTGTACACCCTGTCCGACTCACTCAACCTCCTAGCCACACAACTCCAGCATTCCCAAGCTGTGCCTACCCCTGCCCAGCCGTCTCTTTCTTCACCTCCCGCCACCACCACTCTCCATGAACCAAGACTCCCTTCGCCTCAGCCCTACAGTGGAGAACCAGGTACCTGCAGATCTTTTTTGTCACAGTGTTCGCTGATCTTGGAGCTTCAACCTCTGGCTTTCCCCACAGAATGCTCCCGGGTAGCCTATACCATCCCACTCCTCACTGGCAAGGCCAGGGAATGGGGGATGGCAGTCTGGGACACTGATGCACCCTGTTGTTCCAGCTTCAAGAAATTCTCTGAGGAAATGAGACAAACATTTGACCACTCTCTGTCTGGCCGGGAGGCAGCAAGAGAGCTCATGGAGCTACGGCAGGGGTCCTGATCTACCTCGGATTATGCCATCGGGTTCCGGACATTGGCAGCATCATGCAGTTGGAACAAGAGTGCCCTGGTCGACACATTCCTACATGGCTTAGCCGATGCCATCAAGGATGAACTTGTCTCGCGGGAACTTCCATTGGACCTCTCCAGTCTGATGGGCCTTGCCAATTGTATTGACACATGGGTTCAACAACGGAGGAGAGAGAGGAGCCACCACAACTTCAACCCCTCTCCACCACCCGCCTCGTCCATCGAACCCATGCAGGTAGATTGGGTATGGGTGTCAGCGGAGGAACGACTGTGTCAACGGAGCACGGGGGCTTGTTTCTACTGCGGTCAGCAGTGACACATCTGCCGAGCCTAACTGCTAAAAGGACGAGCCCACCAGTGAATCGAGGGGCCCTGTTAGGACTGGGGACTGTCTTGGCCTCTAGAGGCCGCTGTTATGTTTTTCTTCTCATGTTCATTTTGGCCTCTAGAGGCCGCCACTGCTTCTGTGTTCTGTGTTTGTTTTGACTACCATGTGCCTTTTGTTTTTCTTGTGCCTTGTGCCCCGCCTAGTCCTCATTATCGTCACCTGTGTTCAATTTATTTTGTGTATTTATACTCCCTCTGTTTGGTCCCTAGTCACGGAGTCTTTATGCTATGCTGTCTAGTGCTAGTTTCCTCTGTCCCATGTACCTTGCCTGTGCCCTTGTGTTTTTGATATTTTTTTGCTTTCTTTGGACTTTGTACTTTTTGGATCTTCTGAGCATTCTGCATTTTTGCCTTTCCTTTTTTTTGGACTTTGAACTGTTGGATATTTTATTTTTCCCTTTATCTTCTGAGCATTGGATTTTACTTGTGTTATTTTTTACTTTGGATTTTTGGATTTTTGGCATTTGTAAATAAACTGCTTTTTTCTATTTTACTTTTGCCTCACGCCTCTGCACTTGAGTCATTCCCCTGGTGGCCTAGTGGGGGTTTGCTGGATCACTACACCAGCGACCTGGGTTCGAATCCCAGCAAAACCCTAACAGAAAGACTCCGTCATGACTGACTCAGCAGAGGCTGCTTCAACTGTCTACCCGGCCAACCTTCAGGGAATTATAGCAGCTCCGACATGCTTCGGAGCGACCATGGATGCTCATGGACGAACGCTTGCAAGCCAACATGAGGCCCTTGCTCGCCACGAGGTACTGCTTCAGCAGGTTGGGAAAACACTGGCAGAGCTGACTCCTCTGCCCGCATATCCTCATCCTGATCTGGCTCCCGCTCCAGTGCCTCCCGCCACGCTGCCTCCTTCACCTCGCGAACCCAGCCTTCCTGCACCACAGAGGTATGATGGCAAGCACGGTGAGTGCCGGGAGTTCCTTACCCAGTACCAACTCACCTTTGAGCTCCAGCCTACCACCTACACTACAGATTGCCGCAAGATCGCCTTTGTGATAACCTTGTTAGCTGGTAAGGCACGAGCTTGGGCCACGGCTATCTGGCAGAGACAGGGACCCGAGTGCTCTGATTTCAAGCTGTTTACAGGAGAGATGCTTCATGTCTTTGATCAGGCGGACATCAGTACAGACGCATCCGGCAAGGAGGAAGCATCGCAGAGTACGCCATCGCATTCCGGATGCTCGCAGCAGTCAGCAGATGGAACGAGGCTGCCCTGGTTTCAGCCTTTCACCATGGTTTGTCTGACCCCATCAAAGACGGCCTGGCCTCTATCGGATGCCCAAGTGACCTCGAAACCCTGATCTCACATGCTATTCGTCTTGACAACAGGATTAGAGAGTGCCGCCGAGTCCTGAGCTTTCCCGGCCTCACTGCCTCGACCTGGAGCCCGTCTACCTCCTCCAGTGACTGTCCAGAGCCCATGCAAGTTGGCCGTACTCGTCTCTCCGCAGCTGAAAGGGAGCGCAGAAGGAGGGACAAGTGCTGCATCTACTGTGGCAAGCCTGGCCATTTGCGAGCATCATGTCCCGAGCTCTCGGGAAAAGGACCACCCTGTCCAGCCGAGGGAGGGTTGTGACGGGGCCTACCCTCTCTCCCGAACTCCCTGGCCAAGGAGTCTACATCCCGGTCTCCATCTCCTGCAGTGAGTCCGTCCACTCTTGTCAGGCCTTGTTAGACTCCGGGGTGGCGGGAAACTTTATGGATATCCACTTTGCCCAAAGTATCAATGTCCCTACTGCTCCTCTTGAAATCCCGCTGTCTGTGTCTGCCCTTGATGGCCAAGCTTTAGGTGACAGAAGAGTCACCCAAGTTACTTCTCCAGTCTTTCTCCAGTCTCAAGCTCACAAAGAAGAAATATCCCTGCATCTGATTCATTCACCAGAGTTCCCGGTGATTCTAGGCCTTCCTTGGCTTACCCGCCACAACCCTCGTATAGACTGGGTAACAAGCCAGGTTGTGGAATGGGGTCCTGCATGCCATACCTCTTGTCTGCTCTCTAGCTCTCCTGTGTTTCCTGTCGAGCCTCCTGATCTCACAGAGTTATCTCAAGTTCCCACAGAATACTGGGATTTGAAAGAAGTATTTAGCAAAAGCAGGGCTGCCGTTCTTCCTCCGCATCATGCCTACGACTGTGCCATCGACTTGCTCCCTGGGACTACCCCTCCTCGTGGCAGACTGTTTTCCCTCTCTCAGCCAGAACGCAAGGCCATGGAGGAGTACATCAAGGACGCCTTGGCCTCTGGGTTCATTCGACCCTCCACCTCACCCGCCGGTGCTGGCTTCTTCTTTGTTGGCAAGAAGGATGGGGGGCTCCGGCCATGTATTGATTACAGGGGCCTGAACAAGATCACTGTGCGCAACCGCTATCCCCTTCCGCTGATGTCCACAGCGTTCAATCTGCTCCAAGGCACCACTGTCTTCACCAAGTTGGACTTACGGAATGCATACCACCTCATCCACAACCGACAGGGAGATGAGTGGAAGACTGCCTTTAACACCCCGTCAGGGCACTACGAGTACCAAGTTATGCCCTTCGGACTCACCAGTGCGCCAGCTGTGTTTCAGGCCCTTATCAACAATGTCTTGAGGGACATGATCAATCAGTATGTTTTCGTCTACCTCGACGACATTCTTATATTTTCTAAGACCTTGCAGGATCATCGCCACCATGTCCGCCAGGTTCTCCAGAGGTTGCTACGGAACAATCTGTTTGCTAAGGCCCAGAAATGCGAGTTTCATGTCCCCGAGGTCTCCTTCCTGGGATTTATTGTACTGACGGGACAACTCCAAATGGACCCAGCCAAGACCCTGGCCATCTGGGACTGGCCCACTCCCAAGTCCATTAAGGAGGTTCAGCGGTTATTAGGATTCGCTAACTTCTACCGCAAGTTCGTCAGGAACTTCAGTTCCGTAGCAGCACCTATGTCGGATCTCACCAAAAGGACTGGTGGATCTTATGTCTGGTCTCCTCAGGCGGAAAAGGCATTTAAGGACCTCAAACACTGCTTCTGCACGGCACCTATTCTGGTCCTCCCGGACATTTCTCAACCATTCATCGTCGAGGTGGACGCCTCGGACAGTGGTGTTGGCACAGTTCTCTCCCCACGCTTGGAGGGTAAGCTGCACCCCTGCGCATACTTCTCTCACCACCTGAGCCCAGCGGAGTCCCGGTATGATGTGGGGGATTGGGAACTGCTTGCGGTTAAACTGGCCCTTGAGGAGTGGAGGCACTGGCTGGAAGGAGCGCAACATCCATTCCTGGTTTGGACAGACCACAAGAACCTGGAGTACCTCCAGCAAGCCAAGAGGCTGAACCCACAACAGGCTAGGTGGGCCTTGTTTTTCAGCCGATTCAATTTCACCCTATCATACCGCCCGGGCTCTAAGAACACCAAACCAGACGCACTCTCCAGGCTGTTCTTGCCCAACAACAGGGAGAGTGAAGTTGGACCTATTATCCTTGTGTCCCGGATTGTGGCCCCTGTCCGCTGGGGTATTGAGGAGGCCATCCGACAAGCTCAACGCCAGGACCCTGGTCCTGGGACGGGGCCACCAGGCCTCCTGTATGTCCCTCGTCAAGCCCGGGCCAAGGTTCTCCAGTGGGGTCACTCTTCCCCTCTCACCACCCACCCAGGAGCTCGGAGGACCCTGGACTTCTTGAAAAGACGCTTCTGGTGGCCGAACATAGAGAAGGAAGTGAGGTCATTCATCCTGTCCTGTGATATCTGCACTAGAACCAAGAATCCATGACAGCATCCCCAGGGTCTCCTGCATCCTCTGCCTATTCCCTGGTCCCATGTGGCGGTCGACTTCATCACGGGCCTGCCAGACTCACAAGGTAACACTGTCATTTTGGTAATAGTCGACAGATTCTCTAAGGCCAGCCGCTTCATACCACTGTGCAAGCTCCCTTCTGCCCTTGATACAGCTAAATTAATATTTAATCATGTCTTCCGAGTCTTTGGTCTCCCACAGGACATCGTCTCAGACCGGGGGCCCCAGTTCTCCTTCAGAGTGTGGCACAGGTTTTGCAAGCTTATGAGAGCCACTGCCAGCCTCTCCTCTGGGTTCCACCCCCAGTCCAATGGCCAGATGGAGAGGCTCAACCAGGACCTGGAAACCACCCTGCAAGGCCTGGTGATGGATAACCCGACATCGTGGAGCACCTGGCTGCCATGGACAGAGTACGCCCACAACACCCTGCAGTCATCGGCCACCAAGCTGTCGCCGTTCCAGTGCCAATTCAGGTTCCAGCCACCTCTGTTCCCGGACCAGGAGGAGGACGCTGGGGTGCCCTCGGTCAACCAATATGTGAGACGGTGTCACAAGACCTGGAGCAAGGTCAGGAGGACCCTCATCCAGACCTCCAGAACCAACCAGACTTAGGCCAACCGCCATAGAAGGCCTGCCCACATTTTCCGCCCTGGGCAGCAGGTTTGGCTGTCCGCCAAGGACCTTCCGCTGCGGGTGGAGAACCGCAAGCTTGCTCCTCGCTACATTGGCCCCTTCAAAGTTGTGCGCAGGGTGAACCCTGTCTCCTACTGGCTCCAGTTACCACGAACGCTAAGGATCAACCCCACATTCCATGTTTCCCTGTTGCGGCCCGCATTGTCGTCCACGTATGCCCCTGCCCCTAGGAATCCCCCACCCCCCCGCATCTTCCAGGGTCAGACTGTGTTCACTGTGCATCGCCTGCTTGACTCCCGCCGGGTCCGCAGTGGGCTCCAATATTTAGTGGACTGGGAGGGCTATGGCCCTGAGGAGTGCTGCTGGGTCCCAGCTCGGGATGTATTAGATAAAGAACTTTGTCAGGACTTCCATTCGGCCCATCCGGATCGCCCTGGGAACGTCAGGAGACGCTCCTGGGGGGGGGGTCCTGTTAGGACTGGGGACTGTCTTGGCCTCTAGAGGCCACTGTTATGTTTTTCTTCTCATGTTCATTTTGGCCTCTAGAGGCCGCCACTGCTTCTGTGTTTGTTTTGACTACCATGTGCCTTTTGTTTTTCTTGTGCCTTGTGCCCAGCCTAGTCCTCATTATCGTCACCTGTGTTCAATTTATTTTGTGTATTTATACTCCCTCTGTTTGGTCCCTAGTCACGGAGTCTTTATGCTATGCTGTCTAGTGCTAGTTTCCTCTGTCCCATGTACCTTGCCTGTGCCCTTGTGTTTTTGATATTTTTTTGCTTTCTTTGGACTTTGTACTTTTTGGATCTTCTGAGCATTCTGCATTTTTGCGTTTCCTTTTTTTTGGACTTTGAACTGTTGGATATTTTATTTTTCCCTTTATCTTCTGAGCGTTGGATTTTACTTGTGTTATTTTTTACTTTGGATTTTTGGATTTTTTGCATTTGTAAATAAACTGCTTTTTTCTATTTTACTTTCACCTCACGCCTCTGCACTTGAGTCATTCCCCTGGTGGCCTAATGGGGGTTTGCTGGATCACTACACCAGCGACCCGGGTTCGAATTCCAGCAAAACCCTAACAGGCCCTGGTGGTCAATGCTCAGAACCAGTCCCCTACTGCCCGACACCCCCGTCATCATCACTTTCAACAATCGGCATCACCATCTTCAGGTGCTCATTGACTCGGGGGCAGACAGGAACCTGATCTTCTCCACCACCGCCAAGGATCTCGGAATCCCGTTACTCACCCTCGAAGTCCCTCTCACCATCCTGACACTCAATGGCACTGGCTTGACCACCATCACTCACCTCACCACGCCGCTCACCCTAAGGATTTCAGGCAATCACTCTGAAACTATACAACTTCACATCATGAACAACCCTCACATTCCCGTTATTCTTGGATTACCCTGGTTGATGCAGCACAACCCCCACTTAAACTGGACTGACCACACCATCTTAGGCTGGAGTCCTTCCTGCCTGGCCTCCTGCCTGAACTCCACTCTGCCTCCCGCCAAACCACCTCAGCCCTCAGCCAGCGAGTTTCCCGATCTTTCTCATGTGCCTCGAGAATATCTGGACCTCAAGCCTGTCTTCAGTAAGACCTGAGCAGTGTCCCTTCCCCCTCATAGGCCCTATGACTGCGGTATCAACCTCCTGCCAGGGACGGCACCACCCAAGGAATGTCTCTACTGTCTTTCCCCCGCCAAGAGACAAGCCATGGAGAAATACATCACTGAGTCTCTGGCAGCTGGGATCATCCGCCCTTGCTCCTCCCCAGCAGGGGCGGGATTTTTCTTTGTGGAGAAGACAGACAAGTCACTCTACCCCTGCATTGACTATCAAGGTCTCAACGCAATCACAGTCAAAAACCACTACCCATTACCGCTCATGACTACAGCCTTCGAACTACTCCAGGGAGCGAAGGTGTTCACTAAACTGGACTTGCACAATGCCTATCACCTAGTTAGGATCAGGGAAGGGGATGAGTGGAAGACGGCCTTCAACACCACCACAGGCCACTATGAGTACCTCGTAGTCCCTTTTGGCCTGACTAACACGCCCGCGGTATTCCAGGCGTTGGCTAATGATGTCTTGAGGGACTTTCTTAACACCTTTGTCTTTGTTTACCTGGACAATGTCTTGATTTTCTCTTGCTCCCTGGAGGAACATCGGGGTCACGTCTGGCAGGTTCTTCAATGCCTGCTGGAGAATAAGCTGTTCATTAAGGCAGAGAAGAGCAAGTTCCACCAAGGCTCTGTCTTGTTCCTGGGGTTCATCATTTCACCAGCCAAGATCCAGATGGACCCCTTCAAGCTGGAGGCAGTTGCTGACTGGCCCACCCCATCTTTGAGACGAGAGCTCCAGCACTTCCTAGGGTTCGCCAACTTTTACAGGCATTTCATCCGCAACTTCAGCATGGTGGCCAGACCTCTCTCAGCCCTGACCTTGACCAAGTTCAAATGGGGGGAGGAAGCAGAGAAAGCTTTTTCCAGTCTCAAGCACAGGTTTACCACAACACCCATTCTCACCATACCCGATTCTACCAAGTAGTTTATTGTCGAGGTCAATGCCTCCGAGTCAGGGGTCAAAGCCATCCTATCCCAGAGGGCCAACAACAAGAAGGTCCACCCATGCTCCTTCTCCTGCCGGCTATCCTCAGCCAAACGAAACTACGACATCGGCGACCGAGAACGACTGGCCATGAAACTAGCCTTGGAAGAGTGGAGGCACTGGCTCAAGGGGTTTGACCTCCCGTTCCTAGTCTGGACCAACCAGAAAAATCTGGAGTAACTCAAGTCTGCCAAACGTCTCAACTCTAATCAAGCCTGTTGGTCTCTCTTCTCCCGATTCAACTTCATGCTCTCCTACCACCCAGGCTCCAAGAACGGCAAACCAGACACCCTGCCAAGGATGTTCTCTTCCTACCAAGAGGAGTCCAAGCCACCTGAGACTATCCTTCCGCCACGCTGCTTGGTGGGAGCCGCTATTCTAGAAGTTGAGACGCTCGTGCAGAAGGCCCTGGAGCAGGACCCCAGTGAAGGTAACTCCAATAATATTCCTCATAACCATCTGTTTGTTCCCTGTCATGTGCGAACTCAGGTGCTGCAGTGGGGTCACAGTTCCAAGCTGGCCTGTCATCCGGGAGCTGCCCAAACCCTGGCTCTCATCCAGCAGCACTTTTGGTGGCCATCCATCATGGAGGACATCCAGGAGTTCGTGGCAGCCTGTGACACATACTCCCGGAACAAGACAGCCAATCGACCCCCTCCTGGCCTACTAAGACCCCTTCCTACTCCACATCGACCTTGGTCTCACATCGCCCTGGACTTCATCACAGGACTCCCCAACTCAGGTGACAATACATGCATCCTCACTGTCATTGACTGGCTGTTTCTCTAAGACCATCCATTTCATTCCTCTGCCCAAGCTCCCCTCAGCCAAAGAGACTGCAGAACTACTCATACACCATATTTTCTGCCTACATGGTCTGCCTACTCGGCACGGTGGTGTAGTGGTTAGCGCTGTCGCCTCACAGCAAGAAGGTCCTGGGTTCGAGCCCCGGGGCCGGCGAGGGCCTTTCTGTGCAGAGTTTGCATGTTCTCCCCGTGTCCGCGTGGGTTTCCTCCGGGTGCTCCGGTTTCCCCCACAGTCCAAAGACATGCAGGTTAGGTTAACTGGTGACTCTAAATTGACCGTAGGTGTGAATGTGAGTGTGAATGGTTGTCTGTGTCTATGTGTCAGCCCTGTGATGACCTGGCGACTTGTCCAGGGTGTACCCCGCCTTTCGCCCGTAGTCAGCTGGGATAGGCTCCAGCTTGCCTGCGACCCTGTAGAAGGATAAAGCGGCTAGAGATAATGAGATGAGATGGTCTGCCTACCATAGTTTCTGACTGGGGTCCTCAGTTCACTGCACAGTTCTGGAGAGCCTTCTGCAAACTCATCAGGGCCACCTGTAGTCTCTCCTCAGGCTTCCAGCCACAGACCAACGGCCAGGCGGAACAGGCTAACCAGGCTTTGGAGGTTGCACTCAGGCAGAGGTCTCCAGTACCTGGTGGACTGGGAGGGTTACGGTCCCAAGGAGAGAAGTTGGGTCCCTGCCAGGTTCATACTGGACCCAACACTTATCACGGAGTTCCACCGGCCACACTCTGACACTCTTCCTAAAGTGCCTGGAGGCGCTCGTTTAAGGGGTACTGTCATGATCCATCCCGGACTTCCACTCCGGAGATTTACTATCTCCCAGTTCAGCACAATCCGGATCCAGGACGGGACTTCCATCTTGCTGGCATTCACTTCCTGGTCTGCTCTCCTGTGTATAAATAGGCCGTTTTCAGAAGGGGACTTTGCCAGAATGTCTTGTCTGTTTCTCATGCCATTTTTTGCTTCCTGGATTTTTGCTCTCTGTTTTGCCTAGTCCAAGCCACAGTTTTTTGCACTCATGTTTTGTCAGTTTTTCATGTTTTTTGCACTACATTTTTTGTCTCCAGTTTTTGTCAGAACTATTTTTCATGTTTTTTCATATTAGCACTTTGTTTTTGTCTACCTCGTTGTTGTCTGGATTATTTTTGCTATTTTTGTTTGTTGACTCTTTTTGGACTTTAATTAAATCATTTTTTATTCATTGGATTTTCTGGTTTGTGTTCTGCTACTGGATCTTAACTCACCACATCTCGCCACCCCAACATATGCAGGTGAAAGATAAGAATAGAAAGAGCTTGCTGACAGAAAAAGAACAGAATGCACACTGCATAGAACACTTCAAAGAGACTCTAAATCAGTCTGAACCAACTGATACCCTCACAGTAGCTAACCAGACAGTAGAACAGCTTGGAGTTACAAGAGCACCTGTTAATGAAGATGAAGTCATCCAGGCTCTCAAAAAATTGAACAATAAACTTCCAGGACTGGATCAGCTGCTGTGTGAGAACTGAAAGCGGCAACACAGAATTCTTCAAAATCATCACAGGAGTGAGACAAGGCTGTCTTCTGTCACCCCTGTTGTTTCTTCTGATCATCCACTTAGTCATGCAGAAAACCATGAATGGACCAACAGCTGGAATACAGTGGACTGTAGGAAGACGTCTAACAGACCTGGACTTTGCAGATTATATTGCGCTTCTGGCAGAGTCACGCCGAGTGCTCCAACAAATGATGGCCAGAAGAAGCGGCAAAGGTGGGCCAAAGGATCAGCTCTGAGAAAACCAAGGTGATGCAGATCAGTGGCCAAAGAGAGATGCAAATTCTTGTGAATCAAGAACCCATTGAAGATGTCACCAACTTCACCTACCTGGGCAGCATTATTGCTAAAGGGGGGAATATTGAGACAGAGGTCAACCCACATTTGGGTGTGCAGCAGCAGTGTTTAGAAGAATGAACAAGATCTGGGCCAGTACTTCGATTAGCAACCATATGAAGATCTTGCTGTACCAGATCATTGTCCTGCCAACAGCAGTCTACACAGGAGAAACTTGGAAAATGACTGCCAAGATCACACAGAAGTTCAACATATTCCACCAACGATGTCTGCACAAAATACTCAAGATCACCTACAGGGACAGAATCACAAACTCTGAAGTCCTGAAAAGAGCCAATCAATGCAGCCTGCAAGAGACTGTGGTGGAAAGAAGAGTGAGACTTGCAGGTCATGTTTTCTGACTGCCAGAAGAATGAATACCCAAGACAGCTATACAATGGGTACCACCAAAGGTATGAAGGAAGAGAGGGAGACCCAAGAAGACATGGCACGCCACCTTCAAAGAAGATCTGAAACAACTCAACATCACCTGGGAAGAGGCAGGTGACTATGCTCAAAACTAGAATGATTGGTGATGTCTTGCTGCCCAATGTACAGGTCGACTGTATGAGAGGAACTAAGAGACAGAGAGAGAGAGATCAGATATATTCCATTCAGATACATGTCTTCAACTCGTTCAGTATCATGCTAGCTGAATGGACTATATCTGATATACCACAAAAGAAGCCAGCCAATATTATTTAAATATTCCACTATTATTCTGAATATAACAATATTTGGAATTTTTATATCCGGGTCATGGAAACAACATATCCCGTTTGGATATTCCTTATTCCAAACTTAGTATTTTCTAATCAACACATGTAGGATATGCCAATATTTTTTGTGTTTTAGGAGCATTCTTTGGACATTTTATACAGAATCTCAACTGGGGTTTTTATGGACATTTGCGACACACAAACTTTTGCCTATTTATGGTCATCTCTGTGCACTGTACACAAACCACCAACTAGACAACAGTTTGCAAGGTAAATGCATGTAAACTGGGTTATTAGTGGAATATTTGTCTTCATGAACCATGTAAGCAGCTTAGTATGAACACTCAGTATGTTTACATGTACACTGTCATATTCTGAATAATAATATTAATGTTCGTAATTTGATATGCGTCATGTAAACAGCATATTCTGTTCTGGATATTCTGAATTTGGTCTTATTCCAAATGTATTTTCTGATTAAGACAGGTTTTAAGAGCATTCTTTGGGCATGTACACAGCTCATTCAGAATACGCGGCTCGATTGGGTTTTGTACAGCAGTTCGTGACTCTGGCCTGTTTACGGTCAGTTCTATTTGTTGTACACAACCATCTTACTTACATCTTACATCTTCCTCAGTTAGGCCTGAAGGCCTGTCAGTCAAGAGCATTTGTTGTGCCATGCATCCTGATCCAGGAAGACACCCTCCTCCTCCAGTCTGTCAATCCTCCCCAGCCTGTACTTTGTTTCCTGGATCCCATCCCTCCATCTCTTTCTGGGTCTTCCAGGTGGGCGTTTTCCAGCTGGTTTGAAGTTGAAGGCTGTCTTAGGAATTCTGTCATCCTTCATTCTCTCTATGTGCCCCAGCCACTTGAGAGATGACCGACCTCTCAATGTCTTATGCAACTGAGGTGGAGCCTAACATCTTCCTTAGATCAGTGTTCCAAATTCTATCCATTCTGCTCTTGCCTAGGATGATATGAACGACCTTCATCTCCACTGCTTGCAGTCTACTAATGTCCTTTTTGGTTAGTACCCATGACTCTGAGCCATACAAAAGGATTGGTTTTAAGATGGTGTTGAAGATTGTTCACTTAACTTCAGTGGAGACAAATCTATCTCATAGGACTGGTAGCAGGGCTGCAGCCTGTTGGCTGAATTTGTTGATTCTTTCTGTGATTTAATCTTTGTTTCCTGCTTCTCTGGAGACAGTTACTCCTAGATACTTAGCTTTCTCTACTTTCCCGATGGTGTCTCCATTTACTTTGATTTCATCATCCTGACTTTTCCTTCCAAAGAAGAGGATTTCTGTCTTTCCACTTTCTTTGTTTATCTTCATACCTGCCTTTTTGAACTCATCATCATACCTTTTTAGGGCTGCCTGTATTGCATCTACACTTGTTCCCCAATGGCAGATGTCATCTGCATATCCAGAGGTTTGGAATATGTCCGTCTGTCCTTGGTTTACTTTCAGGATAATACTGTCCAAGTAGGCAATGAACAATATTGGTGAGAGAATGCTCATACAATGGTGTTGTGGGATTGTCCCACAGGTCTGTGTGGGTGCAACTAGTGCTGTAGTTTATTGGGTAGATGTGTAGCATGTATGCAATACTTGTCTCTCGTTTTCAGCTCAGCCACCAGCTGGTTCATTTAGGATGAAAAGTGAGCTGAGTGTGTAAATCTCACCTGTTGGTACTGTAGACAAAACATGTGAGCACTGGGAGGCAGTCTGTCTAGGAGTGAGACTCCAAACTCAATCCCCGAGGTGATGGGACTCATACACCTCATCTAGGTTGCGACAGGAACGGCATCCAGCAACTGAAAAATAAATAAATAAATGTGTGTGTGTGTGTGTGTGTGTATATATATATATATATATATATATATATATATATATATATATATATACACACAGCTTCAATCGATTCAAGCTATGAACCTCCAGATCAAAATGGCCCCTAGTCCCAGGCATCCCTTAAATGGACAAGGGGTGCTAAGAATCTCCCAGTTATCAAATAAAGCTGGACAATTCAGAGTTTGTTCAATAAATGTTGGTTCAATGACAAACAAAGGAAGAGAAGTAGCAGCAATGCTAGGAAGAAGAAAAGTCGATGTCTGTGCCATACAGGAAGTAAGATACAAGGACAGAGGAGCAAAGATATTTGGCACTGGAAAAGAGAAATATAAATTATGGTGGAGCAGTGATAAGGGTAGTAAGAAAGGAGTTGGGATTATGGCAAAGGAGGAATGGACAAAGAATGTTATTGAAGTAGTAAGGACAGATGATAGAATTATGAAAATCATCCTTCCATGTGGGAAGAAGATCCTCCACTTATTCTCGATGTATGCTCCTCAACAGGGCAGACCTGATGAGGAGAAAGAGGAATTTAGAGAAAAACTTATTGGAAAGATAACAGAGATCCCGATCAATTATTTAGTTATTGTAGCCGGGGATCTCAATTGTCATGTTGGAAGAGAGAGGGGTGGCTACGAGGAAGTTATAGGCAATTTTGGATGTGGCAAACGAAACCAAGAAGGGGACGATATGTTGGAATTCTGCCAACAACTAAACCTTCAAATAGTAAATCCATGGTTCAAGAAGAAAGAGGAGCACCTAATAACATACAAAAGTGGCAAAAACTGTATTCAAATAGATTTTATTTTACTGAGGAGAGATAGTGAAATAAGAGCAAAGGACTGCAAAGTAATACCTGGGGAAGAATGTGTAACACAACATAGAATTCTTTGTGCAGATGTTGTGTTAAAAGATATGAGAAGGCCAAAGGCAGAGAGAATAGATAGGAAAATAAAAAGCAGGAACTTAATGAATCCAGAAGTGAAACAAGAGTACCAGAGAAAACTAGAGGAACTATTTAATAACCAAGAAGAAAGAAGGTGGAAAACTTTTAGTGACGCCTGCATAGAAGCAGCCAGACAAGTTTGTGGGGAGACATCAGGGAGGAGACAGAAAGAAAGAGAAACATGGTGGTGGTGTGAAGAGGTTCAAGAGGTAATAGTAGAAAAGAAATGAGCTTTTAGAATATGGAAGAGACAAAGTACAGAAGATAGTAAGAGACTGTATAAGGAGAAAAAGAGAATTGTTAAATGAGAAACTAAAAGAGCAAAGATCAAGGCATGGCAAGAATGGTCAGAGGACATAGAATCTGCAGAAGGAAGGATGAAGATGTTCAAAGTAGCAAAACAGATGAAAAGGGACTGTAAGGACATCAATGGAGCTATATATCTGAAGGACAAGAATGGTAATGTAGTGGTTAACAAGAAAGCAATAATGGGAGTATGGAGGAGGTTCTATGAAGGACTTCTGAATGAAGAAAATCAATATGAGATTGAGGAAGCAGATAAAGTAGAGGGACCAATTGATGAGATAATGCCAGTGGAGGTATGTAAAGCCCTCAGGAGCATGAAAAATGGAAGAGCAGTAGAACCAACAGGACTCACTTGCAATCTTATAAAAACTGCAGGAGTGATGGGAGTACAGGAGCTCAGAAAGCTCTTCCAAAAGCTTTTATAAGGCAAGGAGGCACCAGAGGAATGGTGCAGCAGCTTTACCATACCGATTTATAAGGGTAAAGGGGATGCTCTTAGCTGTAATAACTACAGAGGAGTTCGCCTTCTAGAACATCTGATGAAGGTTTGGGAGAAGGTTCTCGAAAACAGATTGAGGAAAATTTCAAAAATTAGTGATTGCCAGTTTGGGTTCAAGGCTGGGAGATCAACAAATGCAATATTTATCATTAGACAGTTAAAGGAAAAGTATCAAGAAAGGAAAAAGTAAACTTTATCACAGCTTCATTGACCTTGAAAAGACCTTTGACCGGATGCCTAGGGATGTAATTGTCTGGGCTTTAAGAAGGCAACTTGTACTTGAGCATATGATACAGGCAATAATGGCATGCAATACAAACTCTAGGTCAAAGGTCAAGTCTAAGGCTGGAATCTCTGAGGAGTTTGATATCAGAGTGGGAGTCCACCAAGGCTCCCCTCTGTCTCCACTTCTCTTCATAATTGTCATGGAGGAAGTAACAAAGGAAGGACGCAGTGACGAATTCTGGGAACTCTTGTATGCCGATGATGTGGTGTTAACAGCAGAGACAGAAGAAGAAGTAATAAGAATGCTTAATGACTGGAGAAGAAAGATGGAAAGGCGAGGTATGAAGGTAAACTTAGAAAAGATAAAGATGATGATATCGGGAAAGGAGGAGGTTGAGATCAGGGATCAAGGTAGATAGCCATGCAGCGTTTGTGGAATCGGAGTAGGCGCCAACTCTATACTATGTACAGAATGCAGGAAGTGGTGCCACATGAGATGTTCTGGACTAAGGAGAGTAAATCAAGCAGGCAAAAACTTTGTCTTCTCTGCCTGTACAAGAAGAGGAGAAAGAAGAGAACAAGGTGCCGAGATAAGGAGACATGACAGAATAAGGGTTGATGATGGTATTATCGAAAAAGTTGAAAGCTTCTGTTACCTAAGTGACACTATTGACTGCGATCAAGGTGCAGAGAGAGCAGTTCGAACAAGAATATCAGCTGCTTGGTCAAAATGGAGACAGATATCTAGTCTTTTGACGAATCAAGGAATTCCCCTAATAAGTAGAGTACAAACACTGTGCATGCATTAGGCCTGTACTTATACAACCCCGATTCCAAAAAAGTTGGGACAAAGTACAAATTGTAAATAAAAACAGAATGCAATGATGTGGAAGTTTCAAAATTCCATATTTTATTAAGAATAGAACATAGATGACATATCAAATGTTTAAACTGAGAAAATGTATCATTTAAAGAGAAAAATTAGGTGATTTTAAATTTCATGACAACAACACATCTCAAAAAAGTTGGGACAAGACCATGTTTCCCACTGTGAGACATCCCCTTTTCTCTTTACAACAGTCTGTAAACGTCTGGGGACTGAGGAGACAAGTTGCTCAAGTTTAGGGATAGGAATGTTAACCCATTCTTGTCTAATGTAGGATTCTAGTTGCTCAACTGTCTTAGGTCTTTTTTTTGTCGTATCTTCCGTTTTATGATGCGCCAAATGTTTTCTATGGGTGAAAGATCTGGACTGCAGGCTGGCCAGTTCAGTACCCGGACCCTTCTTCTATGCAGCCATGATGCTGTAATTGATGCAGTATGTGGTTTGGCATTGTCATGTTAGAAAATGCAAGGTCTTCCCTGAAAGAGACGATGTCTGGATGGGAGCATATGTTGCTCTAGAACCTGGATATACCTTTCAGCATTGATGGTGTCTTTCCAGATGTGTAAGCTGCCCATGCCACACACACTAATGCAACCCCATACCATCAGAGATGCAGGCTTCTGAACTGAGCGCTGATAACAACTTGGGTCGTCCTTCTCCTCTTTAGTCCGAATGACACGACGTCCCTGATTTCCATAAAGAACTTCAAATTTTGATTCGTCTGACCAGAGAACAGTTTTCCACTTTGCCACAGTCCATTTTAAATGAGCCTTGGCCCAGAGAAGACGTCTGCGCTTCTGGATGGTGTTTAGATACCACTTCTTCTTTGAACTATAGAGTTTTAGCTGGCAACGGTGGATGGCACGGTGAATTGTGTTCACAGATAATGTTCTCTGGAAATATTCCTGAGCCCATTTTGTGATTTCCAATACAGAAGCATGCCTGTATGTGATGCAGTGCCGTCTAAGGGCCCGAAGATCACGGGCACCCAGTATGGTTTTCCGGCCTTGACCCTTACGCACAGAGATTCTTCCAGATTCTCTGAATCTTTTGATGATATTATGCACTGTAGATGATGATATGTTCAAACTCTTTGCAATTTTACACTGTCGAACTCCTTTCTGATATTGCTCCACTATTTGTTGGCGCAGAATTAGGGGGGGCGGCACGGTGGTGTAGTGGTTAGCGCTGTCGCCTCACAGCAAGAAGGTCCGGGTTCGAGTCCCGTGGCCGGCGAGGGCCTTTCTGTGCGGAGTTTTTCATGTTCTCCACGTGGGTTTCCTCCGGGTGCTCCGGTTTCCCCCACAGCCCAAAGACATGCAGGTTAGGATAATTGGTGACTCTAAATTGACCGTAGGTTTATTAGTTTATTAGGATCCCCATTAGCTGGACACAGACCCAGCTATTCTTCCTGGGGTCCAACAATAAAATCATATACAGTTAAAATTCTATACAATTCAATACATTCATTCAATCAACCATCAATTGAAGAAAAAAAAAACATAATTTAATTATTCCTTCGATTACGTTCATTATGTCTTATATTAAATATAGTTAGTTTTTTTTTTTTTTTTTTCTTTTTTATCAGACATCTAATTTATTGGGTTTGTTTACCTGACATGTTTCGACGTACAACTTCCGTCTTCCTCAGAGTGTCACCGGATGTTAATTGGTGACGCATCTTTTATCAGCTGCTGTTTCTGAAGGCGTGGCCTTCCTGTCTGGTTTGACAGGTCGGTCACGCCTTCTACTGTCTGTTTGTCCCCTGCAAGATGGCACTCCAGGTGTGGGAGAGCATGTATGCTCCCTCATCCCGGTTGATGGTCCTCGGGCTTCGCTTACGGATCTCCATGGCCTCCCTGATCCAGCGCTGATGTTTGTTATCTTCTGTGCGGATGACTCTGGCATTCCCCCAGTCCATAATGTGATTTTCCCTTTTACAGTGATCTGTTATAGCTGACTTATAATTTTCCTGTTGTGCCTTTTCTTTTATTGTTCGGGTTTGTCTTGTAGCTGTCTCCTTTTCGCACTCTTTCTTATGTTCATGTTTTCTTGTGC
Source organism: Neoarius graeffei (assembly GCF_027579695.1). Taxonomy (NCBI): domain Eukaryota; kingdom Metazoa; phylum Chordata; class Actinopteri; order Siluriformes; family Ariidae; genus Neoarius; species Neoarius graeffei. The sequence continues at coordinate 1,082,358 of NC_083577.1, forward strand.
TGAAACTCCTTCCTGTCTCCCCAATATAAGTTTTATTGCATAATTTACATGGAATCTCATATATGGTGTTGCATCTGTTGTCCGGATGTATTCTGTCTTTGGGATGCACCAGGATCTGACGGAGTGTTGTGTGTGGTTTGACAGGTGTGTTAACATTGTGTTTCCTCATTACTCTTTGAATGCGTTCAGTTATTCCCCTGATGTATGGTAATGTAACTACTCCCCTGTGTTCTTGTTTGTTAGTTTGTTTTTTCTCTTTCTTTTGTGTTTTGTTGTTTTTAACCTGTTCCGCCCCTTTGGATATTGCCCATTGTGGATATTGACATGCTTTCAGTGCGTGTTGTATGTGTTGTTCCTCCTGTTCTTTGTCCTGTGGATCTGTAATTATTGCTGTGCGTTCATGTAATGTTCTAACTACGGATATTTTGTGCATTATGGGGTGTTCGGAAGTCCAGTTTAAATATTGGTCGGTGTGTGTGGGTTTTCTGTGTACTTTTATTTTGATATCCCCATCTTCTGTGTGTTGTATTTTTAAATCCAAAAATGCTATTGACTGCTCCGTTTCTTCTTCATGTGTGAATTTTATATTGCCGGTATTGTCTATGGTGTTGAGATGGTCGGTGAGTTGTTGAGTGTGTCCCCTCTTTACTTTTTCCAATATGTCGTCCACATACCGTTTCCAGAGTGTTGGTCTGTATTCCGCTGGTATTGTAGTGAGTGCTTTTTGCTCCAGATCCTCCATGAAAAAACCGCACATGATGGCTGATAGTGGGTCTCCCATGGCAAAACCTTCCTTCTGTCTGTAGATTGTATTCCTGAACTGAAAGTATGTGGATGTGGCGATGAATTGAAGAAGCTGAGTGATGTCTTGTACGGTGAGGTTTGTACGTTTCTTGAGCGTCCTGTCTGTTTTTAATTTGTCTTGTACTATCTGTATGGTGGCTTCCGTGGGTGTTCTGGTGAAAAGAGATATGACATCATGTGAAATGAAAACTTCATCTTGCTGCATTTTGATGTTTTTTAGTTCTTCTGCCAGATGTTTTGAGTTTTTGCAGTGTTGGTCTGTGAGTCCTAGTAATGGTTTAATTATTTCGGTGAGTGCTTTTGATAAGTTGTATGTGACTGAACCAATGCTATCTACTATGGGGCGTAATGGTGTTCCTGGTTTGTGTATTTTTGGTGTGCCGTAAATCCTGGGGATGACATTGGCTGTGGGTACTAAATGATTGTAATCCTGCTTATCTATTTTATTTTCATTGAGTAGTGGTTTTAGTAGTGCTTTAAGTTTCTTTTTCTTGTCTTCTGTTGGGTCTTTTTTTAATATTTCAAATGCGTTGTCGCTGAGTAATTCATTCATTTTTCGTTCATATTCATCAGTGTCCATAATAACTGTTGTTCTGCCTTTATCTGCTGGGAGGATTGTGATGTCTTTATTTTTTGCTAATGTTTTCATGGCTTTGGCTTCCTGTTTGGTGATGTTGCTGGGTGGTGGTTTGGCCGTTTTCAATATACCAGCTATTGCGTTTCTTAGTGCTGCTTTTTGTCCCTGATCCTGTATTTTCTCACATGCTAACTCAGTTGCCAGAATGAATTCATCGTGTGGTATGTTGTTCGGTGTGACAGCGTAGTTGAGTCCTTTTGCTAATATACTGCGTTCTGCTTGTGAGAGTTTGTACCTTGATATGTTGTAAATCCATTTGTCGTTAATGTGTGCGTGCTCCGGTTCTGCCTTCTTTTTCTGTGCGATGAGTTTGTCCAGTTTTCGTATTTGTCGGGTTTTTGTCTCTGTGAATTCCTGTTCGTGTATGTCTGCCAAGTGTCCGTGTATTGCCATTTCCATTTCCTTGTTTTGGGGAAACCGGCGTTTGAAAGTTTCCGTCTCTCTGTGTAGTTCGCTGTTGATATTATTTAGTTTATCCGTTGTGCACCGTATCCGTTCTTTTACCAGAGTCATCCGCACTTTCCTGATCATCTTTTCCGCGTTTCTGGTTGGAATCGGGTTCTTGATGTTCAGGCTGGCCGGTACGACTTCTTCATCCCGGCAGCGCAGATTGAATCTCAGGTGATTCCTGTAGCGTGCCCGTTTCCGTGTCAATCTCTCTAGGCGGCGAAACTCCTTGATGCTTTCGTCTCCGTAACTAATTCTTAATCTTTCGATTACGTTCATTATGTCTTATATTAAATATAGTTAGTTTTTTTTTTTCTTTTTTATCAGACATCTAATTTATTGGGTTTGTTTACCTGACATGTTTCGACGTACAACTTCCGTCTTCCTCAGAGTGTCACCGGATGTTAATTGGTGACGCATCTTTTATCAGCTGCTGTTTCTGAAGGCGTGGCCTTCCTGTCTGGTTTGACAGGTCGGTCACGCCTTCTACTGTCTGTTTGTCCCCTGCAAGATGGCACTCCAGGTGTGGGAGAGCATGTATGCTCCCTCATCCCGGTTGATGGCGTGACCGACCTGTCAAACCAGACAGGAAGGCCACGCCTTCAGAAACAGCAGCTGATAAAAGATGCGTCACCAATTAACATCCGGTGACACTCTGAGGAAGACGGAAGTTGTACGTCGAAACATGTCAGGTAAACAAACCCAATAAATTAGATGTCTGATAAAAAAGAAAAAAAAAAAAAACTAACCATAATTTAATTACTTTAATAATGATTTTAAACCTGAAAAATCTCTACCTCGATTCTATATTAACCTATTTTATATATGATAGGCTCAGATATTTTTTTACGTGTTTTTTGAAAACCACTTTACTATTCAATGTAGTTAACTTGATTGGCAGCTTATTCCATGCTTTAATTGATCTGTATTCAACAGTGCGTATAAATGCATTAGTATTAATCTTTGGGACGCTCAGTCGCCCTGCTGCTGCAAACCTTGTGTTATATGTATGAATGTCACAACTTTTATAGAGCAGATTATAGTGATTTAATGGAGTCTTGTTATGTAAAACTGCCCAGGTTGATGTTAATAAGGAGACATAAAACCTATCCTCCACTCTTAACCATTGTAAAACTGAGTGCATGTAATTGATGTTTGTTGTGTAGGAACATTGAAGAACGAGACGTGCTGCCTTGTTTTGGACTCGCTGAAGTTTAGTAAGGTGATCTTTGGTGGCATTTGACCACACAATATTACAGTAATCCATCTGCGCTAAAACCAAAGAGCATACAATCCTCTTTCTAAGTTCCTGGGTTTCTAAGGAACTGGCCACTACGTCTGAGTAATGCCAAGCCACTACTCATTTTCTTAACCATGTGGTCAATCTGTTTAGACCAGGACAGTCTGGAATCTATGATGACTCCAAGTAGCTTTACTTCCTTTACCTGTTCAATTTGTTCTTTATTAATACCGAGATTAAGTGCTGAGTCATGACTCAATGAATGACTAGAGCCAAAAACAATACTTTTAGTTTTTGATATATTGAGAACAAGTCTATTTTGTTTTATCCATCTTTCTATTGCTCCTAGCACCTTATTTAAAACATGTGTCAGTTCAGCTGATGTTTTTGCAGATGTATAAATGGAAGTATCATCTGCATACATTACAATTTTTGCGTTTTGTACAGCTAAAGGTAAATCATTTGTAAAAATGGAGTACAACAAAGGTCCTAAACAGCTGCCTTGTGGCACACCACAGTCTACATTCACACTACTTGAGAAACTGCCATTAAAATAAACTTTCTGGGATCTGCTTGTTAGATAGCTGTTAAACCAATTTAAAGCTGACGTTTTGAAACCATACCTCTCCAACTTTTGAAGTAACAATCCATGATCAATGACATCAAATGCTGCAGTGAAATCTAACAAGACAGCACCACATATTTTTTTGTTATCAATTTCTCGCAGCCAGTCATCAGTCATTTGGGTTAAAGCTGTACATGTTGAAAACCCTTTTCTGTAGGCATGTTGAAATTCTGTTAACAGATTATTCTCAGAAAAATAAAATTGTATTTGATTAAAAACAATTTTCTCAAATATTTTACTAAGTGCAGGGAGCAAACTTATTGGTCTGCTATTTGATGGTGTAAAAGTTTTCTTTTTATCTTTAGGTAGTGGTATAATTTTTGCTTCCTTCCAAACTTGGGGAAAAATGCCACTCTTTAAGCTGACATTGAATATGTGGCATATGGGGTGGGAGATGTAACTCACTGCCATTTTCAGAAACTTTCCATCTATATTGTCAATACCTGCTTGTTGGTCCTTGCAAGATGCATTAATTAACTTGCTTACCATGTCTTCCTCCACTTTGGCAAACTGAAAGCTGCAAGATTGCTCCTTAATTAGTTGCATTATCATAGGGTTGGAGTCATTACTCCCCTTTGATAATTGTTCTTTCCTTAATTTAGCCACTTTGTTATGAAAATAAGTATTTAGATGATTGGCAATTTTTATTGGATCTGTGATGAATGTCCCATCATTCTCCATGAATGTTGGTTGTGAGGGTGTTTTATTCCCCAACATACTATTCAACGTTTTCCATATTTTTTTCCCATCACTGCTAAATTTACTTAACTGTGAAGTCAAGTATGCTCTCTTTTTCTTCAGGTTAAGTTTAGTGACAATTTCTTAATTTACAATATTGTCTTCTATCAATTACGCTCCTGGTCTTGTTGGCTATTGCCTTTGCCTCATTCCTCAGTGCCATCTGTTGTTTAAGTTCTTCGTCCACCCAAGGTGCTCCAAAGGTTCTTACGGTCATCTTTTTAACTGGCGCATGCTGGTCTATCACCGGCACAAACTTGGACATAAATACATTTAATGCTGTGTCTGGTTCCTCCTCCTCAAGTACACTTGACCAGTTTATCTTACAAATGTCATTTAAGAAAGCCTCCTCGGAAAACCTTTTAAGAGTCCTTGTCAAAATGACTCTTGGCTTAGCCTTTGGTACACTTCCCTTCCTTGCAATAGCCACTAAATTATGGTCACTGTAACCTACAGGAACTGAAATAGCTTTCGAATATACTTCTTTTCTATTGACATAAATGTGGTCAATACAGGACGATGTCGTAATACCTCTTTTGTTGATGCTTATTCTAGTTGGCTGCTTCACCATCTGTTTTAAACTACATGAATTGGCTATGTTCATGAGCTTCTGCTTTAAAGGACAATGTGGTAGCAGCCAATCTACATTTAGGTCACCTGTTAGGATGACCTCCATGCTTAGGTCATATACCTGATCAAACATACTATTCAATTTATCTATATAACCAATATTTGCACTGGGAGGTCTGTAGCAACAACCCACCAATATATCCTTTTGATACGGTAAGTGGATTTGCAACCACCTTATTTCAATATCAGTTGGTTCTAGGTCTTCTCTTACTTTTACAGGAATGTGATCTTGAACATAAAAGGCTACTCCACCACCATGACAATTTCTATCTCTACGGTACATATTAAAACCTGAAATAGACATTGCAGCATTACTAAAAGTTTCGTCGAGATGAGTCTCTGAGATAGCCAGAATATGAACAGAATTAGAGGTTAGGAGTTCTTCAATGTCAGTGATTTTGTTTCTCAAACTGCAAATGTTCAAGTGAGCTACTTTCAGTCCCTTCTTGGGTAGCCCTGCAGTAGAAAACATTTGTGTCAGTAAAAAAACGAAAGTCCTTTTTTGAGTGTCATATCTTATTACTCGTCTGTGGAGTCTTTTTTCTCTCCTTGCCGGATTATTAGTTTGTCATAGCGCAGAAAAGCAATGTCCCCCCTCTCTCTGGCTTCTTTCATTTTAGGCAAGAGCTCCTTCCTTCTTTGTCTCACCAACTCTGGATAATCCTCATTTATAAAAATCCTAGTCCCCTTCAATTTTCTTGCGTTCCTTAGTACCATGTCTCTATCCTTTGTACGATGGAATCTCACGATGACTGGACGTGGCCTGCCTTGAGTGCCATTGCTAGAGATATTCACATTTCCAGTACGCCATGCTTGTTCCACTGTGATTGTCTTTGGGTCCAAGTTGAGTTTCTCTTTGAATATTTCCAGAACCTTTTCTTCTGTGGCTAAATTGTTCTCTTTTTCTGCCTCTGGAATTCCATCGATGATTATATTTGCTCTCCTTGCTTGCCTGTCGAGGATGTCAGCTTTTTCGTCCAATATCAGCATGGATTCAGCCAGTCGATCAATATCTGTTCTTTGTGATTTACAGCTAGCTTGAATTCCTTTATTTTCACATTTAATATCATCCAACTCCTTTTGTGTAAATTGTAAACTTGTTCTTAAGTCTTGCAAGTCTTTTAGCATGTCATCAATCCTTTTATTACATGTCTCCATAATGGTACTAACACAAGTTTTAAAATTGCTTTCCTGCTGTAATAAAAGTTCTTTGTAAAAGAGTTTTTGTTGTTCCAGCAGTTCTTGTAGATGTACCATTGATACAGTTTGATCATAGTCTTTCTCCCCTCTTTCTTTGTTCCCCTTCCCACCAGCCATTTTGTCTTGGGTCTAGACCCAACACCAGCTCTAGTTAAAAAAAACAGTCCCAGACTTTCCAAAATCTTCCAAATTTGCCCCAACAAGGTTTCAGTTCTTCTGCTTAAAAGCTCCTTTAAAAAGATTTGTTATCAAAGCAAGGATTACAGAGATATTTGTGGATTTATTTTACCCAATTCAGCAGCACAACAGGTAACTCTCCAAACAGGAAGTGAAACTCTCCAAACAGGAAGTGTGAATGTGAGTGTGAATGGTTGTCTGTGTCTATGTGTCAGCCCTGTGATGACCTGGCGACTTGTCCAGGGTGAACCCCGCCTTTCGCCCGTAGTCAGCTGGGATAGGCTCCAGCTTGCCTGCGACCCTGTAGAAGGATAAAGCAGCTACAGATAATGAGATGAGATGAGAATTAGGGGGATTGGTGATCCTCTTTCCATCTTTACTTCTGAGAGCCGCTGCCACTCCAAGATGCTCTTTTTATACCCAGTCATGTTAATGACCTATTGCCAGTTGACCTAATGAGTTGCAATTTGGTCCTCCAGCTGTTCCTTTTTTGTACCTTTAACTTTTCCAGCCTCTTATTGCCCCTGTCCCAACTTTTGTGAGATGTGTTGCTGTCATGAAATTTCAAATGAGCCAATATTTGGCATGAAATTTCAAAATGTCTCACTTTTGACATTTGATATGTTGTCTATGTTCTATTGTGAATACAATATCAGTTTTTGAGATTTGTAAATTATTGCATTCCGTCTTTATTTACAATTTGTACTTTGTCCCAACTTTTTTGGAATCGGGGTTGTATATGGAGCAGAAACATGGCCGATGACTAGGAACCGTGAAAACATGGTGAAGAGATGTGATTGCCGGATGCTCCGATATATGGCAAATATACATTGGGAAGAGGGAATATCAAGTGAGGAAGTGATAGAGATGTCAAGTGGAAAGCATATGGAATTTAATGAGAAGACAACATTTGAGATGGTTCAGGCATATCAAAAGAAAAGAAGAGAATAGTGTGGTACGGAGAGCAACGGAAGCTGTAATTGATGGAAGATGACCCTGAGGAAGGCCCCTGAAAACATGGAAGAAGTGTATAGAGGAAGATCTGAGGGAACTTAACCTCAAAGAAGAGATGGTCTATAACAGACTGAGATGGAGAATGCTCATAGCTCATCCAACTCCGTGAAATATGGGAACAAAAGGACATTAAATGTAAAAGAAGAAGAAGAACGCTGCCTTGCTTCACTCCACTTCTTATGTTAAACCAGATGTTGTGCGGGTGTCCAGTCCTCACTGTACAGGGTTCATAAGTGCTTTTGATTGTTTTTAACGGACTTCCCTTGATATTCTGTTTCGAGCGTATTCCATAATCATTTTTCTTGGGACAGAGTCAAAAGCCTTGGTTAGATCAACAAAAGCAATAAAGAGGTCTTGGTTGAATTCCCATTGTTTTTCCATGATTTGTCTGATGGCGAATATGAGGTCGGATGTACTTCTACCTTTTTTGTAGACATGTTGACATTCTTGGAGTCTAGGCTCTAGTTTTGCTCTTACTCTATTTTCCAGTATGCGTTTGTACAGCTTACAGGCATGAGGCATGAGAGATATGCCTCTATAATTACTACAGTTGTTTCTGTTGCCCTTTTTGTAGATGGGGCATATGATACTTCTTCCCCATTCTGACAGTATTCTGCCTTGAGCCCATGCTTTGTTGATAATGTTCAGGAGGTGGATTTTAATGCTGTCCTGCTCCAGTAGTTCTATAGGAATGCCATCAGGTCTGGGTGCTTTGCGAGTCTTCATCTTCTTGAATGCCATTTCTAGCTCTTCTCTAGTTATTTCTTGTTCTGTGCTTTCATTAGGGTTCTTGTTATGGTCATTCAGTGTCAACATTTAGGTCAGTACTGTCTACATTAAGTAGATTTTGGAAGTGGTGAGTCCAGGTTTCTGCAACTTTGTTTGGGTCAGATGTCAAATTTCCATCATTATCTTTAAACACATTTCTTGATTGCTGTGGCTTCCTCATTGATTTTGCCAGTTTGTATATTTTCTTTTTGGAGTTTTTGTTGTCTTTTAGTTCTTTGGCCAGGGATTCCCAGCTGTCCTTCTTTGCATTCCTGATGAATGAATGAATGAATGAATGAATGAATGAATGGTTTATTTCAGTTACAATCTACAATACAAAACTTAAATTTTGTGCACTCAGCTGACAAAGAATTATTATACATGCTTGCACTAAACATTTTCACACAAAAACATTTAACAAACTCTGTAACCGAAAAAGGAATAGGCTGAAGCCAAGGCTTATTTTTGTCTATCCTGTACAATCCATAAAATAACCCAGAATATCAGTAATACAAGGGAAAAAACATAAATTACTCTAAATTATTATTCTTAATCATTTCACATCAATCATTTTACATTGTAATCCTTAATTATTTTATCTTTCAATATTTTTTTAAAACTCAACAGCGATCTACACAATTTCAAATCATCACTAAGTCCATTCCACAATATAACTCCCAAAAATGAAACACATCTATATTTAACATTAGTTCTCACATTACCTCTTTCAAAGACACCCAACCCTCTTAAATTATAATATTTTTCTCTTAATTTAAAAAATGTTTGAATACAGGTGGGAAGACATTTATTCTTTACTCGAAATAGTATTTCTAATGTTTTTAAGTATACAATATCTAAGAATTTTAAGGTACAATACTATAAATAGTTTATTAGTGGTTTCATGATGGGAAGCTTTATTTATTATTCTGATAACTCTTTTCTGGGTGGCACGGTGGTGTAGTGGTTAGCGCTGTCGCCTCACAGCAAGAAGGTCCGGGTTCGAGCCCCGTGGCCGGCGAGGGCCTTTCTGTGTTAGTCTGGCTAACGCGACTTCAAAGCTCTGCGAGCATTTGGTCTGGCAAAGATATTAAGCCCAACCGTTTCCCAAAGTGTGTGGTTGACCCGCCTCCCTGAAATGCCTCAGTTTGCTACTGGTCGAAGCCAGAAAAGGCTGTGACGGAGCTTAAACCAATCACATCACTCTTTCCTCTGATGTATGTGATGCGACGGGGCTAACTGGTAGATTAAACTCTTAACGAAGCCGGTCGGGAGCAAGGCGAAAACGTCCTTCCTTTCAATAAATACCTCCAGGGCTGCTCTTTGCTCCGTTTTCAATGAGAACTTGCTCCATGTTCGTAATGTTTCTAGTGAATGAAGCGCTTCCGGCATAGATTCTGTAAACAATCTATGGCTTCCGGTCGCAGTTCTACTACGTCACTGCCTTGAACACGCCTCTACCCAGGGCCATTGGAGATGCTCAAAGTTGATTGGCTCCCGATTTTTCAGGAGCTTGGAAGAGCTGTAGATAGCTTGCCTGGCCAGACTAAGCTCGCAACAGGCCCTCGTGTTGCGTCACGCTTAGGATGGATGGGCCCAGACTACTTCTGTGTGGAGTTTGCATGTTCTCCCCGTGTCCGCGTGGGTTTCCTCCGGGTGCTCCGGTTTCCCCCACAGTCCAAAGACATGCAGGTTAGGTTAACTGGTGACTCTAAATTGACCGTAGGTGTGAATGTGAGTGTGAATGGTTGTCTGTGTCTATGTGTCAGCCCTGTGATGACCTGGCGACTTGTCCAGGGTGAACCCTGCCTTTCGCCCGTAGTCAGCTGGGATAGGCTCCAGCTTGCCTGCGACCCTGTAGAAGGATAAAGCGGCTAGAGATAATGAGATGAGATGAGAACTCTTTTCTGGAGTTTAATTATAGGGTCTATATATGCTATATATGTATTTCCCCAAACCTCAAAAAATATGACATATATGGCATTATAAGTGAGAAATACAATATATGCAGACATTTCTTGTTCAAAAAAATTGATTGTTTTGTAAATAATACCAATAGTTTAGATAATTTATGTTTTATATACTCTATATGTGGCTTCCAACTGAATTTATTATCTAAAATTACTCCCAAGAATTTAGTTTGATATACTCTTTCAATTTCGACTCCATTTAGGATTAATTGAATTTCACAATTTGCCCTAACCCCACCAAACACCATAAATTTTGTTTTATTTTCATTTAATGCTAAATTATTGATATCAAACCATTCTTTTAACCTGATCAACTCCTTTTCTACTGTTGTCAACAATTCTTTAATATCTGATCCTAAACAAAATAAATTGGTATCATCCACAAATGCAATAAATGTAAACTTATTAAATACTGTACAAATATCATTCAAATAAAGTATAAATAACTTAGGTCCCAATACCGAACCTTGTGGAACACCACAAGTTACTTTTCTAAGATGTGGCACAGTATTATTAATTTTTACATACTGAAACCTATTATTTAAATAACTTCTTATCCAATTTAGTGTAACACCTCTTATGCCATAATGCTCCAATTTCTGCAGAAGTAAGGAATGGTTAACTGTGTCGAACACTTTACGTAAATCAACAAAAATACCTACAGTGTATTGTTTCTTCTCTATAGCTGTAGCTACTGTATATTTTCTACAAATTCCATCACTGCTAAGGATGTTGATCGGTTGCTCCTAAACCTTATTGATGGTCACTCAATAGCTTATATTTCTCCATAAAATCATTCAGTCTATTTACAAACAATTTTGAGTATTTTTGAAAACTGAGGTAGCAAAGACACAGGTCTGTAATTTGATACAATATGTTTATCACCATTTTTATAGATTGGGACCACCTTAGCCATTTTCATCTTATCAGGAAAAATACCTGTTTGAAAGGATTTATTACATATATAAGTAAATGATTTGAGGACACAGTCCATTACTTTCTTTATAAGTGACATATCAATAGTATTATCATCATCTGTAGATTTTTCACTCTTAAACTTTCGGACCACTTCTAATACATCACTCTCACAAACTCCGCCAAAGAACATTGAATTATTACTGTTGAATGCAAAATCATAATTATGGTCTACATCACTAATTTCCCTTGGTAAATTTGGGCCTACATTAACAAAAAATCATTAAACTCATTAGCAATTTCCTCAATATTTTCAATAATTGAATTATCATTATTTACAAAATATGTTGGAAAATAAATTTTACTACAATTTTTTCATACCATTGAGCACTCTCCAAGTACCCTTAATGTTATTTTTATGTTTTAGCAGCAATTGATCATAATAGTCTTTTTTGTACAGTCTCATAATAGATGTCAATTTGTTTTTTATATTTTTTGTACTTGTCCTCCTTATCCTTTATTCTATGTGTGATAAATTCCCTATAAAGCCTATTTTTCTTTTTACAAGCTTTTTTCAACCCTTCTATAAACCATGGTTTTCCCTTCTTTTTTGGATTTTGTCTATGTTCTTTCAATGGGCAATGGTGGTCATAAAATAAGAAAAAATATCTAAAAATGCATCATATGATTGATTAATATTGTCTACATAAACTTCCGGCCAATCATGATTTATAAGGTCTGCCTTGAGTGCCATAATTGCCTCTGATTATTTTATTGGTTTCATTCCGTTGTTTAACATATTGTGTTCTTGTTACTTGGTTCTTTGTTTTGAACCATCTTCTGTATGCCTTTTTTTTGTGTTTGATACTTTCCTTCACTTTATCATTCCACCAAGGGGTGCCATGTTTTCTTGTGCCCCCTGTTTTTTTTTTAATTCCAAGGATTTCTGCTGTAATTTTGGTGACTTTTTCTTTTAGTTCTTTCCAGCAGGAGTCTATATCATCTGACTCTGTTAGTGTCATTTCCTCACATTTCCTGTTGTAGGTTGCATATGGGCGGCACGGTGGTGTAGTGGTTAGCGCTGTCGCCTCACAGCAAGAAGGTCCTGGGTTCGAGCCCCGGGGCCGGCGAGGGCCTTTCTGTGTGGAGTTTGCATGTTCTCCCCGTGTCCGCGTGGGTTTCCTCCGGGTGCTCCGGTTTCCCCCACAGTCCAAAGACATGCAGGTTAGGTTAACTGGTGACTCTAAATTGACCGTAGGTGTGAGTGTGAATGGTTGTCTGTGTCTATGTGTCAGCCCTGTGATGACCTGGCGACTTGTCCAGGGTGTACCCCGCCTTTCGCCCGTAGTCAGCTGGGATAGGCTCCAGCTTGCCTGCGACCCTGTAGAAGGATAAAGCGGCTAGAGATAATGAGATGAGAATGAGGTTGCATATGTGCTGGGTATCTTAAGATTTTTTACATTGATTTTCTTGTTTGCCTGAGGTTTGCTTAACTTTGGTTTCTTGACGTTGATATCTGTTACTAAAAGTCTGTGATCAGAATCTAGGGATTCTTCTGGCATGACTTTGACATCATTTACAATATGTTTGTCAGATGTTAAGATATAGTCAATGATTGACACATGGTCATATTGCCCAATGTTCTTATTCCAATGGTATCTTGTCATTTTATGGCTGTATTGGTGTTTGAAGAAGCCATTCATCATTGCGAGATTGTTCCAAATGCAGAAATCTGAGTTGCTCACCATCCTTATTTTGGCTTTCTTCTCCAAATGGTCTGAGGATGTTCTCTATGCCATTTCTATTACAAACAACTCTGCCATTAAAGTCTCCAATTACAATGTGTGCTGTTAACTGGCACATTTGGTTCAAAGTAATTTCAAGTTGATCATAGAAAATGTCTTTTTCTTCTTCTGGCTGTTCTCTTCTTAGTCAAGATGGTGCCGCAAGGGTGGCAGCTAGTTGCAGTAGCTCCGAGCATGTTTGTGTTTTGGTATGTTTTTGTACTTTTTTCGTGTTTCTTTCTGCACTACTCTCAGTCGGAAGTGTGCATCTAGGGATGTACTACTCGCGAGACTGTGCATTTGTATTTTTCTCTTTTTCTTTCTGGGGCTACTTAAATCAGCATCAGCAGACCCTTTTAGCCACGGCTTCATTGTTTACACTCGGGAGCAGCTGTTAGCACTGCACAACACCAAGGTACTCCCTGTGGAAAGACCGGTGATCTCCGCGGAATTAAGGAGAAGGGGAAGGGGATGCAGAGCAGGATTGAAGTGCCGGGAGAAGAAAAGACGGTATAAACCATACATACCATCTGTCATCATGGGAAACGTAAGATCTCTCCCTAATAAGATGGATGAGCTAACAGCGCTAACCAGGCTGCAGAGGGAGTACTGGGAGTGTAGCCTTATGTGCTTTATGGAGACTTGGCTGAATGAACTCTCACCTGAATCACATGCCACTCTGGACGGATTTCAACTCGTGAGAGTGGACAGGAAAGCCAAGGAGAGCGGTAAGAGGAAAGGAGGGGGTATAGTGATGTTTGTGAATGACAGATGGTGTAACCTGGGGCACATCAGGGTAAAGGAGCAGTATTGTAGTAAAAACATTGAACTGCTAGCGGTTAGCATTCGGTCATATTACCTCCCAAGGGAATTCTCACACATTATCGGGATAACTGTGTACAGTACATTCCCCTGGTGGCCGATGCTGCTGCAGCCTGTGAGCTCTTACACATGACAGTGTCAAAGCTTCAGACATTGCACCCCCAGTCCCTGCTACTAATCTCCAGTGACTTCAATCATGCTTCCCTGTCCTCCACTCTCTCAACCTTCACTCAGTATGTGAAATGCCACACCAGAGACAATAGAACTTTGGATTTAATGTATGTGAACACCAAGGATGCATATAGTTCATCACCCCTCCCCCCCGCTGGGCCGTTCTGACCACAATCTGGTTCACTTGTCCCCTACATACATACCTATCGTGAATAAACAACCACCCACCAAGAGGTATGTAAGGAGCTGGTCTGAGGAGACCAGTATGGCACTGAGGGACTGCTTTGACACCACGGACTGGGATGTCTTGTGTGAACCTCACGGGGATGACATTGACAGCCTGACAACCTGCATCACGGATTACATTAATTTCTGTGTTGAAAACACTGTGCCAGTCAGGAAGATATGGTGTTTTCCCAACAATAAACTCTGGGTGACCTCTGAACTAAAAGCCCTATTAAACGAGAAGAGGGTTTTTAAATCTGGCAACAAGGAGGAGATGAGGAGAGTGCAGAGGGAGCTGAAGAGGGGGATAAGGAGAGGCAAGAACAGCTACAGGAGGAAGCTGGAGGAGTGCCTCAAGGGAAGCAACACTGGAGAGGTATGGAGAGGCCTGAAAACCATCTCTGGCCACACAAAGGACAGTGGGAGGGGCCCTGTATCTGGGGACCAGGACTGGGCAAATGAGTTGAATCTCTTTTTCAACAGATTTGACTGTGCTACCTCACCCTCCCCCACTCACCATAGCCCTGACCTGTCTGTGATATCACTCCACCCCCCCATAATACCTCTGACACCAACAGCTCCCTCCTCACACCACATCACCCCCCTCCGCTCCCTGCCAGACCAATCCACACGCTCCAACCCCGACCTCACTCTACAGGAGTCACACCTCAGCTACACCCCTTGCCTCTCCATAACAGCTGATCACGTGTTGAAGGAGCTGAGGAAGATCAAGACGAGGAACGCTGCTGGCCCTGATGATATCAACTCCAGACTGCTTAAGGACTGTGCAGATCAGCTCTGTGGGATACTTCTGTACATTTTCAACCTAAGCCTCAGTCTGGAAAAAGTTCCACTTCTGTGGAAAACATCATGTGTGGTTCCAGTTCCCAAGACTGTGCACCCCAGGGAGCTCAACCACTTTTGGCCAGTAGCTTTAACGTCTCACCTAATGAAGATCATGGAGATGATTGTTCTCTCCCACCTCCGACACCTGGTGAACAGCGAGATGGACCCCCTGCAGTTCGCATATCGACCAGGCATTGGTGTGGATGATGTTGTTATTTACCTGCTACACCGGTCACTTTTGCACCTGGAGGGCACTGGGAGCAATGTGAGAATCATGTTCTTTGACTTCTCCAGTGCTTTCAACACAATCCAGCCATCACTGCTTAGGGGGAAGCTGGAGGGAGCTGGTGTCGACTGCCACCTGGCTGTATGGATCATTGACTACCTCATTAACAGGCTGCAGTATGTGAGGCTCCACGACTGTGTGTCTGATGTGGTAGTCTGCAGCACAGGGGCTCCACAGGGTACAGTGCTCTCTCCTTTCCTCTTTACACTTTACACATCTGACTTCAGCTACAACACGGACGGCTGCCACCTCCAGAAGTTCTCAGATGATACAGCCATCATTGGACGTGTGTCAGAGGGGAACAATCTGGAGTACAGAGAGGTCATCACCAATTTTGTCACCTGGTGCGAACTGAACCACCTGCGCATCAACGCCAGCAAGACGAAGGAGATGGTGATCGATTTCAGAAGGACAGTTCCTCAAATTGCACCAATGAACATCCAGGGTTTGGACATTGAGATCGTGGAGGAGTACAAATACCTGGGTGTTCACCTCAACAACAAACTGGACTGGACTAACAACACAGATGTCCTGTACAAGAAGGGCCAAAGTCGTCTCCACCTGTTGAGAAGACTGAGGTCTTTTGGTGTGTGCAGGACACTACTTAGGACTTTTTATGACTCCGTGGTAGCATCAGCGATTTTCTACGCTGTGGTCTGCTGGGGCTGTGGAAGTTCAGAGAGGGACAGGAAGAAACTTCATAAACTGGTCAGAAGGGCTGGCTCAGTCTTGGACTGTCCTCTGGACTCCATTGAGGTGGTGGGTGAGAGGAGGATGTTAGCCAAGCTGACATCAATCATGGATAAGTCCTTTCACCCCCTACATGAGGCTGTGGGGGCTTTAAGCAGCTCTTTTAGTAGTAGACTGCTACACCCACGCTGTAAGAAGGAGAGATACCGCAGGTAATTCATACCTGCTGCTGTCAGACTGTAGAACACCCACAACTTGTAATGCAGCACCAATAACCTGTTTGTCATTATATTTGCACTACTTCACCACTACTACCTCTGCCATCTCTCATCGATGCAATTATTATGTGCAATAATATAGGCCTTAAACTATTTGTATGCATACTTATTTATAGATATAAATATTATTTATGTATATATGTATGTATATATACAGAGTCTACCTGTAATGTGCAATTTTTCCGAGCCTCTCAATAAGGCAATTTTTCTATACTTTTTCACGGTAGATAATGCAAATAGCCCTCTGTATTTAATTTTTCATTTGTCTAATTTTTATTTCAGTTTTTTGTTATCTGTATGACATTTTCTTGCTACTGTAACACGTGAATTTCCCCGATGTGGGATGAATAAAGTGAATCTAATCTAATCTAATTTGGGTGATACCATAAACATTGTTTTTTGTCTTTATCTGGACACTCGCTATTCTGTCATTTATGATGTTGATGTTCTGGATGTTGGCTTTGAGGCGTGGTCCAACTATGCTTGCGACACCTGCATGTGCTCTTCCTTCTTTGACCCCACTGGAAATGAGGGTGAATCCGTCTCCCAGGTCCTTACCGACAATTTCATCTCTCAGATGAGTCTCGGCCTCATTCCAAATGTAGTATTTTCTGATTTAAGATGAGTTTTAAGAGCATTCTTTGGGCATGTACACAGCTCATTCAGAATATGCAGCTTGATTGGGTTTTGTACAGCAGTTCGTGACTCTGGCCTGTTTACGGTCAGTTCTATTTGTTGTACACAAACCATCATGGTTTTTTTTATGTTAATTGGAGTATGCACATCTGCATGTAAATGGGAATATTAGTGGAATATTCATTTTAATTAGCCATGTAAACAGCTTAGTATGAATACCGTCTTTTTTGGAATAAGGGCAAACACCAGAATATTTTATGAATCTAAGTCTAGTGATTGCAGTCAATGCAGAACTTAAACAGCAGCCAGTGTTGCTTGAATAAAACTGGTATAATGCAATCTGACTTTCTTTGCCTGATAAGAATACAGTAATTATTAGCAGATGCTATATTGTCCAGCTCAAAACAGAAAGCCTTCAAACTCTGGGAAATTGATCTTGATAGTGGCATGTTGCTAATAGCAGCTTTTTATGGCTTCCTCTTCAGCCACCCTTCTGGGCAAGTACAGTTTGAAAGATATGAGACTGATTCTATTAGGGTAAAATGACAATACAGATTCCAATAATGGTCAAACATACTGTACTTTTATCATAACATTGCAAATAATAGGACAAAAATGCTTATTTTTCATGCATGAGTGCACTCAATCAGAGTGAAATAAAAACTCTCTGATATTCAATGTGGAGTTGCGGCTCTTGTCCATCCACTATTTTTAAACCAATGCATTAGAAGGCAAGGGTCATGCTCTTATTTAACAGGATTATTTTTACCTTTCTGGGAATGGAAGTCATAGTTCCAGATATGAACAGATACCCCAGGTATCACCCCCTTGATTAAAAATTAGTTTACTGGATTTGTCCAGTTGGTAAGATAATCACCAAGTGCAAAAATACCTCCATAGTCAGAAAACAGACAGTGTCAAGGTACATTTTGATCACCAAGCTATACTCTTAGGAAAGTAAAGGGTCAGCATTTTTCCTTTGAACCCTCAAAGGTTCTGTTAGGACCTCTGTTTCTCCCAGAGCCCAGGTCTTGAACCCAAGGGGCTCCTCCAAAGGGAACCCACAATTATCCGATGACTAAAAGAAGAGTTTGTGAAGAACCATTTTTCTGTGTAGTGGACAAACAGTGGTTTCATTTTACAAACAAAGGTTCCTCAAATGTTCTTTGGACAGCTGAGGGTGCTTTCACATAAAGACACAGGTGTACTCAAGTTCACATGCCACCTGTCAGCATGAAATGTATATGAGTAATAAACCTCTCAAAGAGAGGATTTGGGGTCTACTTATAGGACTGGACTATTACACTCCTGTCTCTGCCAAGTGAACAGATCTATTGCTGGATACAATGTAAAGCATGTTTGGTAAAATAAAACAGATCTATTACACATCTCTGGTCACTGTAGTTACAGCTGAAGACATAATTTCACACTACTCTTTATTGTACTTCCAAGATTATGCTGTTATCCAAACTATTCTGAAACTGCAACTTCCCACTTTGCCTCTGAAAATTTAATTTTGGGAAGACATAAAACTATCCAGATTCATAAGGAAGATGGAATTAGATTTCATCAGGTACAGTACATTATTTTCTGCAGTATTTCTGCAGTATGCCACAGTTCTTCTGGACACTTTGACTGTCACACTCACTTCTTCATTTTACACCAAAACCCAGCAGCCTTCATTATGCTTTCTTTTTTAATCTGAAAAGTGCTCCCTTATGGAATATGCTGCTCAGATACAAACTTTTTTTTTCTGTAACATTTAATTTTGTGCTAGGAAATGAACGTTTGGACTCTAAAATGTTTTTGTACTGACGCAATAATGTAGAAGTCATAAAATAGAAATATATAAAGTTTGTATGAAAAAAACAGGGTGCCAAGACTTTTGCATAGCACTGTTTTTTATATATATATATACACACACACACGAATTAAACTGACATCTTCCTGCAGATTATAGAGACTTTTTGAGCATACACCAGTGACTTTCCCATGAAAAGTGTTAGCAACGCTGCTGGTGTGCAGTGTGCTGTTTTACAGCAAATTGATGGTTCACATGCCAGGCTTCAGTACGCTGTTAGCGGAATAAACAAACATGCCCTCAATTTCAGTTAGTGACATAAGCACACATAACTTCTATTTCCTCATAATAATAATACATTTTATTTATAAGCGCCTTTCAAGACACTCAAGGACACTGTACAATGAAAAACAATAATAAATTAAATCAACATACATAAAAAACAATGGAGAGTGTAATAGAAGTTAAAGTGAGTGAGCAATCTTAAACAGGTGAGTTTTGAGTTTAGACTTGAA
Source organism: Neoarius graeffei (assembly GCF_027579695.1). Taxonomy (NCBI): domain Eukaryota; kingdom Metazoa; phylum Chordata; class Actinopteri; order Siluriformes; family Ariidae; genus Neoarius; species Neoarius graeffei. Next base: position 1,101,574 of record NC_083577.1, read on the forward strand.
GATGGGGAGAGAGTCAGAGTTGCAGATGTGAGGAGGCAAAGAGTTCCAGAGATGATAGCATAGCCTGGATCTGCTGCACCACCAAAACAGGATCAAACTGTCTGACCTGGAAAGAGGATTGGCCATTATTTCACAAGTAATCTTAGCTGAGGTCAATGAAGAACCTGAAGGCAAATAATCAAGAAGAAAATACAGACTTGGTACAGCAGGAGGCTGAAATCTTTTGGGCCACTGCTAAGACAAGTAGCTTGCTAGCTAGCTAACAGAATGAAGAAATGAATTTACATCAGCTCTCATGTATAAATTGATATTACAGCTACAAAGCTAATGTAAATGTAGCAAGACATACACTATACAAATTTGTAGTTTAACTAACTAGTGGTGCAGTGTTGTGTTTTAAATCAAGTAGCTTGTAGTAAGTTGGACCAGGTGGTAGATTAGTGCTAATAAACTCTGTCAACTTATACAGTACAAGCTATACATTTAATCCATTAATAATAAAGCTGTTTGTCTCTTGGTTTGTCCCTGGACCAGCAGGAATGGCTGAAGTGCCCTTGAGTAAGGCACCTAACCCCCGACTGCTCCCCAGGCTGCTCAGTGCTGTGGGTATGTCAGGGACCTGTTGTATGTCATTCTGGATAGCAGCATCTGCTAAATGCCTGTAATGTAATTGTAAGACTTTGAGCAGGTGGGTGGAGCACAGAAGTACGGCAGGCCAGAACTGAGTTGTCAAAACTCTTTTATTTAGCTTTTCAGCATTTAACACACACACACTCACTCACTCACTCACTCACTCACTCACTCACAGTCACCCAGACACACACACACACACATTAGTCATCTGGTTCGGGAGAGAGCTCCCTTCCTCCTCTCTCTCCCTCCTTATATAGGGTGCGGTCACTGGGGAAGACACACAAACACAGGTTAATTGACCTCAGGTGTAGTGATTCTGCCACTTACCTTCCCTGACTCCGCCCTCCAGTCACAGACCAACGCTTGACCATGCCCCCGCTGCCACAGTAATGTAAAAGATATTCAAGCAAGTTTCTAACCAAGCAGAAACAAGGACAAACTGTCCTGAGGATCTTGTGGTTCGATATTATTTGCTAGTAATGAAGTTACATCATTGGGATGCGCATGCACATTCTGTGCTGTGCACTTCCTTGTTCCTGAGTTGTTTGCGATGAGTCCTTTTTTCCCGCAAGTGTTGGCCTTAATTAGAAATCTTTTTAAAACTTTTTTCTACAAATAATTTTCCAGTATCCTCTTCATTTTTATTGTACTGTCGCGTTCCTTTTTCCGTTTTGTTTTTCTCTTTTTTCAGAATAATGCCGAGATCGGAAGCTTTCTTTTTCTTTTTTTTTCTCTCCTCCTGCGTAAAGTCCACAAACGGAGGCCATCCACATCGGATCTGCTTTAATATCAACAGATCTTCGATGAAGATACGTGAATCTTTTCATCATGGCACACCTTCAGCCTGTTCAATGTGCTGAGTGCAGGATGTTTAGTCATTCTTCCTCCGTCACTAGCGATAGCTTTACTTGTGATAAGTGCAGATTAGTTAGCTCTCTGATGGAGAAGATTATAGTGTTAGAAGCGCGTATCAAGGCTTTAGAGAAAGTCAGTGAGAATGAGAACAGTGTAGTTTCTGTAGGGGAAAGTCTGGATGCCCGAGGTGGAGTTAGCATTCCCCCAACTCCAGCATTAGGGCCCTTACAGTGGGGCGAATGGGTGACGGCTCGGCAGCATAAGCATAGAGCCAAAGCTACTGCTGAGGCTCGCCCATAGGACCACCACTCCTCTTTGTGTTATGTGTCGAACAGGTTTGCTCTCCTTAGTGATGCACCCGCTGAGAAACCTGAAAGAGCCCTGGTTATAGGGGACTCTATCATATGGCATGTGAAATTAGCTCAGCCTTTAGGGGCACCAGCAGCTTTAGTCAGGTGTATACCGGGAGCCAGGGCGCCGGACATAGCAGGTAATCTTAGGGTCCTAGGCAAGCACAGGTTCTCAAAGATAGTTATCCATGCAGGAACTAATAATATACGCCTTCGTCAGTCTGAGGTTACTAAGAGTAACTTTGTAGAGGTGTTCAAATTAGTGAAGGCGATGTCCGATGCTGTAGTATGCTCTGGCCCCATCCCAATGCAGCATAGCAATATAGCTTACCGCAGGTTATGGTCGCTGAACTGCTGGTTGTCCAGGTGGTGCTCTGAAAACAGTGTGGGCATTATAGATAATTAGGCTAATTTTGAGGGCACTGCTGGCCTGTTAGGGCGGGACGGTATCCATCCCACTCGGGAAGGTGCTGCTCTCATTTCCTGCAGCATAGGTCATAGTCTCAGAAAAGGCCTAGTTAATTTCTGACAATCCAGAGCCAAGGCAAGGAAGCAGACGAACAGGCTAAACCGACTGCTAGCTGCACAGAGTCGTCACTCAGAGTCCACTACATTGAGACTGTGTCTGTTCCCCAAGCTCAACAAAAAGGTAGAAATATTCAGAGAGTTTGTTCCAGTAACCTAATCAATATAAAATTAGATCATACTGACTGTACAGCTGCTGCCAGCACCTTTGATCTAAAAGTGGGGCTATTAAATATTAGAGCTCTTACATCTAAAGTGCTAATGGTTAATGAACTCATTACTGATCAGAAATTTAATATACTTTGTTTAACTGAAACATGGATTAAGCCAAATGAATATATAGCATTAAATGAACTGAGTGCGACGGCACGGTGGTGTAGTGGTTAGCGCTGTCACCTCACAGCAAGAAGGTCCGGGTTCGAGCCCCGTGGCCGGTGAGGGCCTTTCTGTGTGGAGTTTGCATGTTCTCCCCGTGTCCGCGTGGGTTTCCTCCGGGTGCTCCGGTTTCCCCCACAGTCCAAAGACATGCAGGTTAGGTTAACTGGTGACTCTAAATTGAGCGTAGGTGTGAATGTGAGTGTGAATGGTTGTCTGTGTCTGTGTCGGCCCTGTGATGACCTGGTGACTTGTCCAGGGTGAACCCCGCCTTTCGCTCATAGTCAGCTGGGATAGGCTCCAGCTTGCCTGCGACCCTGTAGAAGGATAAAGCGTCGAGAGATAATGAAATGAGATGAGAGATGAAGCGAGTCCTCCTGGATGCAGTTATATACACCAGCCTCGTCTAACTGGCAGAGGAGGAGGCGTTGCGGTTATTTATAATGATTATCAAAGTGTAACACAAAAACCTGGTTATAAATTTAATACATTTGAAGTTCTTCATACTAATATAATGTATGTAGCCTCAAAAAATAAGTCTACCCCGTTAATTCCGTTACTTATTATTTACAGGCCCCCGGGGCCATATTCTGAGTTTCTTTCTGAATTTGTAGATTTTATCTCAGATCTGGTTTTTTCCTTAGACAAAGCTTTAGTTGTCAGAGATTTTAATATTCACTTTGAGAACCCAGAAGGCCCTTTGAAAACAGCATTTGTGTCCATTTTAGATTCAGTAGGGGTTAATCAGAATGTCATAGGACCGACCCATAATGGTGGTCACAGCCTTGATCTAATCCTAACATTCGGGTTAAACATAGAAAATATAGTCACACTTCCACAGTCTGAAGTTCTCAGATCATTATCTCATCTCATTCAAACTATGTCTGAGTAATATATGCACCTCACCACGCTACTGTATTAAATGTACATTCACGTCAACTACTGCACAGAGCTTTATAAATGATCTCCCAGAGCTGTCAACTTTGATTGGGTCACTGTCAGCCCCTGCAGAACTTGATCAGGCAACTGAATGCTTAGAGTCAACATTCTGCCATACTTTAGATAATGTAGCTCCTCTAAAAAGGAAAATGGTCAGAGACAAAAAATTAGCACCCTGGTATAATGATGACACTCGCACATTAAAACAGACCACTCGAAAATTGGAACGTAAATGGCGTCAAACAAAGTTGGTAGTGTTCAAATTAGCTTGGAAGGAGAGCTTCCTGAAGTATAGAAAACCTCTTAGTGCTGCAAGATCAACATATCTCTCCTCCCTAATAGAAGATAACAAAAATAATCCTAGATTCCTATTTAATACTGTAGCATAATTAACCAGGAATAAGTCTTGCTTGCTCCTCCTACTCAAGCGAGTAGGACGCTTCTTTGCTTTGCTCCTGCTTTCTTAATCTTTATTTCTATACTTTACTTTCTCATTGAATTTCCACTTTTTTTTTCTCTTTTCTTCATCTTTATAAGCTTTTAATTTCCACTTTTTTTTTTTAAATGCCAGGAAGCAAAAAATCCTGCAGAAAATGCATGGAATTAGAACAGAGGATTTCTATTCTGAAATCAAAGATTAATGCTCTGCCAAAGATGGACGAATTAAAAGCGATATCTCAGGAAAGGAGTACAGAAACAGTGGCTGAGAATGCAGAGATTGCGCTCCGACAGACTGAGGACATTGCAGACCAAGTGGAAGAATTCATCACTCAAGCTGTATAAAATGTGAGTACTGAAAACTGGCAAATGATGGGTGCTAAGCCCAAAAACAAAAACAGAAAAGTAATTACTTCAACACCAGCTCGTTCTACAAATTACAATAGGATCTACAATCCTATGGAAAATCCACAGCCCATAAAGCTTCAGAACAAATTTGAATGCCTCAGGGATGTGGAGGATTTGTCAAGTGGACAAACACATAGTAAAAAGAGATCGCACCAAGATCGAAGAGCTGTGAGAAGAGGCAAAAAGCAGCTCGTAACACCACCTGATCCCACAACCCTTGTTCTTGGTGATTCCACTGTAAGACAATTAAAAGGTTATGAGATGATTATTTGTTGTCTTCCAAATGCATCCATCTCTGACACCAAAGACAGCATTTTGAAACTCATGTCCGAGCATTGTTAGGACTAGGACTGTTTTGGCCTCTAGAGGCCGCTGTTATTTCCTTTTCATGTCGTGTTTATTTTGGCCTCTAGAGGCCGCCACTGTTCCTGTGTTTTGTGTTTGTGTTAATTGCCTAATTATCTTCACCTGTGTCCTTAATTAGTTTGTCTATTTATACCCCTGAGTTCAGTCCTCTTGTCACGGAGTCTTTGTGCTGTTATGTTTATCTCCAGTTTCCTTTGTACTGTGTTTTTTGATCTTCTTAAGCTTTTGAATTTTTGCACTTTGCTTTTCTTTTGGATTATACTCTTTGTTTTTTTTTTTTGTCTTTTGTTTTGCCCTGTATATAGTGTATATAGTTTAAATAAACCTTTTGATTCTTTTTCTACTTCCGCCTCACGCCTCTGCATTTGAGTCATCCCCCTGGTGGCCTAGTGGGGGTTTGCTGGATTATCACACCAACGAACCAGGTTCGAATCCCAGCAAAACCCTAACAGAAAGACTCCGTCATGACCGACTCAGCAGAGGCTGCTTCAACTGTCTACCCGGCCAACCTTCAGGGAATTATGGCAGCTTTGACACGCTTCGGAGCGACCATGGACGCTCATGGACGTACGCTCACCAGCCAACGTGAGGCCCTCGCTCGCCACGAGGAACTGCTTCAGCAAATTGGGAAAACCCTGGCACAGCTGACATCTCTGCCTGCATCTCCTGCTCCTGATCCAGTTCCTGCTCCTGATCCAGCTCCCACTCCTGCTCCAGTGCCTCCTGCAATGCTGCCTTCTTCACCTCGCGAACCCAGCCTTCCTGCACCACAGAGGTATGACGGCAAGCACAGTGAGTGCCGAGAGTTCCTTACCCAGTGTCAACTCACCTTTGAGCTTCAGCCTACCACCTACACTACGGATCGCCGCAAGATTGCCTTTGTGATCACCTTATTAGCTGGTAAGGCGCGAGCCTGGGCTACTGCTATCTGGCAAAGACAGGGACCTGAGTGCTTTGATTTCCAGCTGTTTTCTGAAGAGATGCTTCGGGTCTTCGATCAGGCAGACATCAGTACCGACGCAGCCCGAAAGCTCATGTCCATCCGGCAAGGAGGAAGCGTCGCAGATTACGCCATCTCGTTCCGAACACTCGCAGCAGTAAGTGGATGGAACGAGACTGCCCTGGTGTCAGCCTTCCACCATGGTCTGTCTGACCCCATCAAGGACGGTCTGGCCTCTATTGGATGCCCAAGTGACCTCGAAACCCTCATCTCACATGCTATTCGTCTGGACAACAGGATGAGAGAACGCCACCAAGCCTTGAGCCCCCCCAGCCTCCCTACCTCTACCTGGAGACCGTCTACCTCCTTCAGTGACTGTCCAGAACCCATGCAAGTGGGTCGTACTCGCCTCTCCGCATCTGAGAGGGAGCGCAGAAGGAGGGACAAGTGCTGCATCTACTGTGGCAAGCCTGGTCACTTCCGAGCATCATGTCCCGAACTCTTGGGAAAAGGACCGCCCCGTCCAGCCGAGGGAGGGTTGTGACGGGGCCTACCCTCTCTCCCGGACTCCCTGGCCAAGGAATCTACATCCCGGTCTCCATCTCCTGGGGTGAGTCTGTCCACTCTTGTCAAGCTTTGATAGACTCAGGGGCGGCTGGGAACTTTATGGATATTCACTTCGCCCAAAGCATCAATATTCCGACTGCACCTCTTGAAGTCCCACTGTCTGTGTCTGCCCTCGATGGCCAAGCGTTAGGTGATGGAAGAGTCACTCAAGTTACTTCTCCAGTCTTCCTCCAGTCTCAAGGTCACAAGGAAGAAATATCCCTGCACCTGATTCCTTCACCTGAGTTCCCAGTTATTCTAGGCCTTCCTTGGCTTACTCGCCACAACCCTCGCATAGACTGGGTAACAAGCCAGGTTGTGGAATGGGGCCCTGCATGCCATGCCTCTTGTCTGCTCTCTAGCTCTCCTGTGTCTCCTGCCGAGCCCCCTGATCTCACCGAGTTATCTCAAGTTCCCACAGAGTACTGGGATCTCAAGGAGGTATTCAGCAAGAGCAGGGCCGCCGTTCTTCCTCCGCACCGGGCCTACGACTGTGCCATCGACTTGCTCCCTGGGACTACCCCTCCTCGTGGCAGACTGTTTTCACTCTCTCAGCCAGAACGCAAGGCCATGGAGGAATACCTCAAAGATGCCCTGGTCTCTGGGTTTATTCGACCCTCCACTTCACCTGCTGGAGCCGGCTTCTTCTTTGTCGGCAAGAAGGATGGGGGGCTCCGACCATGTATTGATTACAGGGGCCTGAATAAGATCACTGTGCGCAACCGATATCCCCTTCCGCTGATGTCCACAGCTTTCGACCTGCTCCAAGGCGCCACCGTCTTCACCAAGTTGGACCTACGGAACGCATACCACCTTATCCGTATCCGACAGGGAGACGAGTGGAAGACTGCCTTTAACACCCCGTCTGGGCACTACGAATACCAGGTGATGCCCTTCGGACTCACCAACGCACCAGCTGTTTTTCAGGCCCTAATCAACGACGTCTTAAGGGACATGATTAACCTATACGTTTTTGTCTACCTCGACGACATCCTTATCTTTTCCAAGACCGTGCAGGAGCACCGCCACCATGTCCGCCAGGTTCTCCAGAGGCTGCTACAGAACAATCTGTTCGCCAAGGCCCAGAAATGCGAATTTCATGTTCCCGAGGTCTCCTTTCTGGGATTTATTGTACGGACAGGCCAACTCCAAATGGACCCTGCCAAGACCCTGGCCGTCCGGGACTGGCCCACTCCCAAGTCCGTTAAGGAGGTTCAGCGGTTCTTAGGATTCGCTAACTTCTACCGCAAGTTCATCAGGAACTTCAGTTCTGTGGCAGCACCCATGTCAGACCTCACCAAAGGGACAGGTGGATCTTATGGCTGGTCTCCTCAGGCAGAAAAGGCGTTCAAAGACCTCAAGGACCGCTTCTGCACGGCACCCATTCTGGTTCTCCCGGACACCTCCCAACCATTCATCGTGGAGGTGGACGCCTCGGACAGTGGTGTCGGCGCGGTGCTCTCTCAACGTTCGGAAGGAAAGCTGCACCCCTGCGCTTACTTCTCCCACCGCCTGAGTCCTGCTGAGTCCCGGTACGATGTGGGGGATCGAGAACTGCTAGCGGTCAAACTGGCCCTTGAGGAGTGGAGGCACTGGCTGGAGGGAGCACAACATCCATTCCTGGTTTGGACTGACCACAAGAACCTGGAGTACCTCCAGCAAGCCAAGAGACTGAACCCTCGACAGGCTAGGTGGGCCCTGTTTTTCAGTCGGTTTGACTTCACCCTCTCATACCGCCCCGGCTCCAAGAACACCAAACCTGACGCACTGTCCAGACTGTTCTCTGCCACTAACAGGGAGAATGAAGTCGGGCCTATTATCCCTGTGTCCCGGATTGTGGCCCCTGTCCGCTGGGGTATTGAGGAGGCTGTCCGACGAGCCCAACGCCAGGACCCCGGTCCTGGGACGGGGCCACCAGGCCTCTTGTACGTCCCACATCAAGCCCGGGCCAAGGTTCTCCAGTGGGGTCACTCTTCCCCTCTCACCGCCCACCCGGGAGCTCGGAGGACCCTGGACTTCCTGAAAAGACGCTTCTGGTGGCCTAACATGGAGCAGGAAGTAAGGTCATTTGTCCTGTCCTGTGAGGTTTGCACCAGAACCAAGAACCCACGACAGCGTCCCCAGGGTCTCCTGCATCCTCTGACCATTCCCCGGCGTCCCTGGTCCCACGTGGCAGTCGACTTTATCACGGGTCTCCCTGAGTCACAAGGTAACACGGTCATTTTGGTCTTAGTTGACAGATTCTCCAAGGCCTGCCGCTTCATACCACTGTGCAAACTCCCCTCTGCTCTTGAAACTGCGAAACTTTTGTTTAATCATGTCTTCCGAGTCTTTGGTCTTCCACAGGACATCGTCTCAGACCGAGGGCCCCAGTTCTCCTCCCGAGTGTGGCACGGGTTCTGCAAGGTCATCGGAGCCACTGCCAGCCTCTCCTCTGGGTTTCACCCACAGTCCAATGGTCAGACGGAGAGGCTCAACCAGGACCTGGAAACCACCCTGCGAGGCCTGGCTATGGATAACCCGACATCATGGAGCACCTGGCTGCCATGGGCGGAGTACGCCCACAACACCCTGCAGTCATCGGCCACCAAGCTGTCGCCATTCCAGTGCCAATTCGGGTTCCAGCCACCTCTGTTCCCGGACCAGGAGGAGGACGCGGGGGTGCCCTCGGTCAACCAATATGTGAGACGGTGTCGCAAGACCTGGAGCAAGGTCAGGAAGACCCTCATACAGACCTCCAGAACCAACCAGACTCGGGCCAACCGCCATAGAAGACCTGCACACACTTTCCGCCCTGGGCAGCGTGTTTGGCTGTCCACTAAGGACCTTCCACTGCGGGTGGAGAACCGCAAGCTTGCTCCTCGCTACATTGGCCCCTTCAAGGTGGTGCGCAGGGTGAACCCTGTCTCCTACCGGCTCCAGTTGCCCCGGACTCTGAGGATCAACCCCACTTTCCATGTTTCCCTGTTACGGCCCGTACTGACGTCTACGTATGCCCCTGCCCCTAGGAACCCCCCACCCCCCCGCATCTTCCAGGGGCAGACTGTGTTCACTGTGAATCGCCTGCTTGACTCCCGCCGGGTCCGCGGCGGGTTGCAATATCTGGTGGACTGGGAGGGCTATGGTCCTGAGGAGCGCTGCTGGGTTCCTGCTCGGGATGTCCTTGATAAAGAACTATGTCGGGACTTCCATTCGGCCCATCCGGATCGCCCTGGGAACGTCAGGAGACGCTCCTAGAGGGGGGGGTCCTGTTAGGACTAGGACTGTTTTGGCCTCTAGAGGCCGCTGTTATTTCCTTTTCATGTCGTGTTTATTTTGGCCTCTAGAGGCCGCCACTGTTCCTGTGTTTTGTGTTTGTGTTAATTGCCTAATTATCTTCACCTGTGTCCTTAATTAGTTTGTCTATTTATACCCCTGAGTTCAGTCCTCTTGTCACGGAGTCTTTGTGCTGTTATGTTTATCTCCAGTTTCCTTTGTACTGTGTTTTTTGATCTTCTTAAGCTTTTGAATTTTTGCACTTTGCTTTTCTTTTGGATTATACTCTTTGTTTTTTTTTTTTTTTGTCTTTTGTTTTGCCCTGTATATAGTGTATATAGTTTAAATAAACCTTTTGATTCTTTTTCTACTTCCGCCTCACGCCTCTGCATTTGAGTCATCCCCCTGGTGGCCTAGTGGGGGTTTGCTGGATTATCACACCAACGAACCAGGTTCGAATCCCAGCAAAATCCTAACAAGCATAAAACGATTAAGCGTATCGTTGTACATGTGGGAGCAAACGATGTTTTCAGAGAACAGCTGTTTGTCCAAGATGATTTCAGAAAACTTTTTTCTGAGCTCTATAAGACTGGAATTCAATCTTTTATCAGTGGCCCACTCCCAGCGAGAGGAAGTTTTGCTTTTTCTTGACTCTTCAGTCTTAACACCTGGCTTGGAAAAACTTGTTCTTCATTTGGTATGAATTTCATAGACAATTTTAATCTTTTTTGGAATCGCAAAGAATTCTACAAGCCAAATAGCACTGAACTCAGCTGGATTGGAGCCAAAGTCTTAGCAGACCACTACAAACTTGCAATCTTTTCTCAGCCAGCACCGAGGAAAACAGTTGATAAGATGTCGCAGACTGACATAGTTACAAAGCCTAAACAATCATCTTTGCAAGTCGTCATCAAGGACACACAAACATCTGACTTGCAGGCCTCCCAACATTCAAGGACAGACGACTCCACTTCTCCTCGGATGGATTTCCCAAATAGCATGAAAAAATTGCTTCCTATGGCTACACTCTCTTTTTCTAGCCCAAATTTGTCGCGACAAGCAGTGTACCCAGTTCATCAAAATTGTGTTCGTCCAGGACTTTCAGCTGGCTACAAATCTTTTTCACCATCCAAAAGATACATGTCATCTCCAGTCCTTTCACCCTCAAACCAAATGGAACATTTAGAAAGTCTTGTTTGATGTACTCTGGGTCCCTGCAAATGGATGTAGAAAAAAGCTGGGATCCGATGTTGACACTATTCCTGTGTTGATAAGAAACAGAAAACATAGAGCACATTTAACCCTGGGGGTGAACCAATCTAATCTCCTTCCTGTTTTAAAACAGCATCAGAGTGCACAACCAAATATTACTGTAAAACTAGCCCTTTTGAACATTAGATCACTTTTAAACAAGTCATTTTTAATTAATGATCTTATTTGTAAACACAATCTTGATTTTTTGCTTCTAACCGAAACCTGGCTGGATCAAGCAAATAGTGCTACCACCCTTATCGAAGCAGCTCCCCCAAATTTTAATTTTTTGAATGTTACCCGACAAGGGAAAGGTGGAGGGATCGCAAATATATTCAAAGTCTCTTTTCAATGTAAACAATCCTCACTTGGTGATTTTATGTCCTTTGAACACTTATGTGCACTTGTTACATGCTCTCCTAACATATTATTATTAACTATTTACAGGCCTCCGAGACATTCAGCCAAAGTCTTTCTTGAAGAGTTTGGTGAATTGTTATCAGTCATTTGCTTAGAGTTTGATTGTCTTATTATATCTGGGGATTTTAACTTGCATGTAGATAATACTGATAACATTTATGCCAAAGAACTATTTGTAATTATTGATAACTTTAACCTAGTACAACATGTACAGGGGCCGACCCACTCTCGTGGTCATACTCTTGACCTCGTCATCACAAAGGGTCTTACTGTTTCTTATACTGTTGTTGACCTGGCCTTATCTGATCATTTCTGTGTTTTCTTTGAAGTTTCTATGTCTCCTCACATTCAGAATAGCTCAACGACTATAGGCAGGAGAGTCATAAACGACAACACATGTGCTCTTTTTAAGCAAGCTCTCTCTCAGAACTCAACCAAAATGTCAGACTCTGTAGATGATTTACTGGAAATTTTTAATTTAAATATGACCCAAATTATGGATGATATTGCTCCATTCAAAATCAAAAGAGTCAATGATAAGCAGAAAGCACCATGGAAGCAGTACCCGGCTGTTAAACTGCTAAAGAGAGAATGTAGAAAGACTGAAAGAAAATGGCGCAAATCTAAACTTCACATCCATTATCAAATCCATAAAGAGATGCTTTGTAATTATAATTATGAAATTCGTAAAGCAAGACAGTCTTTCTTCTCCAATATCATCAGCAGGAATATGAACAATGCCCGTGTGCTATTTTCAACAGTAGAGAAGCTAACTAATCCCCCACCACAATTAGCACCTGAACTTCTCTCAGTTAATAAATGCAATGAGTTTGCATCCTTCTTCAAAGGTAAAATTGATAAAATACAGCAGAATATTTCTCATAATATATCTCAGTTGCAAAAAATTGAAAAACTTCAATCACCAATGACACAGATAGATAACTTTAACACAATGTCAGAATTTTGTTTAATTGATTATGAGACTCTTGAAAAAACTGTACAAAATCTCAGTTCCTCAACATCTGAACTGGACATTCTGCCCACCAACTTTTTTAAGTCTGTTCTTCATCTTATAATTACAGATGTGCTTCAAATTATAAATACATCCTTGGAGACTGGTGTTGTTCCTGTGTCCCTGAAAAAAGCTGTTGTAAAGCCCCTTCTTAAAAAAATAATCTGGATCCTTCAGTGTTAAATAATTACAGGCCAATATCAAATCTACCATTCATCGGGAAAATCCTGGAAAAAATTGTCTTCAATCAATTAACTGCCTTCTTGATATCAAACAGCCGTTTTGATAATTTTCAGTCAGGATTTCGTGCCAATCATAGCACTGAAACAGCGCTGATTAAAGTTATAAATGACATACGTCTTAATACTGATGCAGGCAAAACATCGGTCCTGGTATTACTGGACCTCAGTGCAGCTTTTGATACTGTTGATCACAACATACTGCTATATCGACTTGAACACTGGGTTGGATTGACTGGTAAAGTTATCAATTGGTTAAAATCATACTTAAAAGATAGAAGCTTCTTTGTTACCCTGGAAAATTGTTCCTCAACGTCAATGCCCTTGACCTGTGGTGTCCCCCAGGGGTCGATTCTTGCACCATTACTTTTCAACCTTTATATGCTCCCACTTGGGCAAATTATCAATAAAAATTCAATTTTGTATCACTGCTATGCAGATGATACCCAAATTTATTTTGCTCTATCACCAAATGATTATGCCCCCCTTGAATGTCTCTACCAGTGTATCGATCAAATCAATAGCTGGATGTCACAAAATTTTCTTCAGCTGAACACAGATAAAACAGAAGTAATTCTATTTGGAAAAAAAGATGAAAGACTCAGGATTACCACTATTCTTGACACAAAAGGGATTAAAACTAAAGAAATGGTTAAAAATCTTGGTGTTTTCATTGACAGCGAGCTAAACTTTGACAGTCACATGAAAGCAATCACTAAAACGGCATTTTATCACCTAAAAAACATTTCCAAACTAAGAGGACTTATGTCAAAACATGATCTGGAAAAACTAATACATGCCTTCATCTCTAGTAGGGTTGATTACTGCAATGGCCTTTTCACAGGCCTGCCAAAAAAGACCATCAAACGACTTCAGCTGGTTCAAAATGCAGCGGCGAGGGTTCTCACACGAACAAAAAGAACAGAGCACATTACTCCAATTCTAAGGTCCCTTCACTGGCTTCCAGTAAGCTACAGAATTGACTTTAAAGCATTGCTGCTGGTGTACAAATCTCTAAATGGTACAGGGCCCAATTACCTCTCTGATATGTTGCAGCGACCTAACCCAATCAGATCTACCAGATCGCAACAGAAAAATTTACTATTAAAACCAGTTGTTAAAACAAAGTGTGGTGAAGCAGCTTTTAGCTACTATGCAGTACAGCTATGGAACCAACTGCCAGAGGACATTAAAAATGCTCCTGCTGTTGGCAGCTCCAAATCTAGGTTAAAGACCAAGCTGTTTTCAGATGCTTTCTGTTAAATAATTAATATTTTTACATTTTTTATAATCTTTACTTTCTCTGCATGTTTTAAATTTACTTTAACTTTATTCTATTTTATTCTGCTAGTTTTTTTTCCCTTTCTCTTTCTTTTTCTCCTTTTTCTTTTTGGCATTTTAATATTTTATTTCTACTGTTGTTTAATTCTTATTATTTTCTTTTAATTCTTTTAATTCTTTTAATTAATTATTTTAGAATAAAGATAAAATTATTTTATGTAATTTTATTTCTCTATTGTTTACTGTTTTGTTTTTACTTCTGTAAAGCACATTGAACTGCCATTGTGTATTGTGCTATATAAATAAACTTGCCTTGCCTTGCCTTGCCTTGCCTTGCCTATAGACACATGCACACCTGCAGTATGTAGTAGCAACGACTTCATGAATTTTTTTAATGAGAAAATTGAGAATATCTGACAAAAAATTCAAACTACTAATTTAAGGTCAGACAATGTAAATGACCCTGTAGTTAACAATATAACTGTATCAGATAATCAATTAGAATGTTTTACTCCCTTTAAAGAAACTGAATTACTTTCATTAATCTCAGCATCAAAAGCCTCAACTTGTATACTAGATCCGTTACCTACACGTCTATTCAAATAGATAATACCTGAAGTAATTGAACCACTTCTAACAATAATAAATTCTTCTCTTACGATTGGCTATGTACCCGAATCCTTTAAACTAGCAGTTATCAAACCCCTGATTAAAAAACCTGACCTGGATCCCTGTCAGCTCTCTAATTATCGGCCAATATCAAACCTCCCCTTTATCTCCAAGATCCTTGAAAAAGCTGTGGCACAGCAGTTATGCTCATATTTACATAGGAATAACATCCATGAAATGTATCAGTCAGGATTTAGACCTCATCATAGCACAGAGACAGCTCTGGTTAAAGTAGTAAACGACTTACTGTTGGCAACTGATCAGGGCTGTGTCTCGCTGCTTGTGTTGCTTGACCTTAGTGCAGCATTTGATACCATTGATCATTCCATTCTTCTGGATAGACTAGAAAATGTTGTGGGAGTTAAGGGAACGGCCCTCTCCTGGCTCAGCTCTTATTTAACTGATCGCTATCAGTATGTTGATATAAATGGTGATATTTCTAGATGTACTGATGTAAAGTTTGGTGTTCCACAAGGTTCTGTCTTGGGTCCACTGCTTTTTTCTCTATATATGTTACCTCTGGGTGATATTATTTGTAAACATTGTATTAGTTTCCACTGTTATGCTGATGACACACAGTTGTATGTTTCTGCAAAACCTGATGAGAGACACCAGCTTAATAGAATTGAGGAATGTGTGAAGGACATTAGACACTGGATGCTTATTAATTTCGTTCTGCTTAACTCTAACAAGACTGAAGTACTTGTACTCGGACCACATGCAGCTAGAAGTAAGTTTTCTGATTCCACAGTAACTCTGGATGGCCTTTCTGTTTCTTCACGTGCAGCAGTAAAAGACCTCGGAGTGATTATTGACCCCAGTCTTTCATTCAAAACTCACATTGATAACATCACCCGGATAGCTTTCTTTCATCTCAGAAATATCACTAAGATAACAAATTTAATGTCACTACATGATGTGGAAAAACTAGTCCATGCTTTCGTTCCCTCCAGGTTGGATTATTGTAATGCCTTACTGTCTAGATGTTCCAATAAGTGCATAAACAAGCTCCAATTAGTTCAAAATGCAGCAGCAAGAGTCCTTACTAGAACTAGAAAATATGACCCCATCACGCCTGTCTTATCCACACTGCATTGGCTCCCAATCAAATTTCGTATTGATTATAAAGTACTATGATTGACCTTTAAAGCACTGAATGGTCTCGCACCACAGTACCTGAGTGAACTTCTGCTCCTCTATGACCTGCCACGCCTACTTAGATCAAAAGGTGCAGGCTGTCTGCTGCTTTATGTCCCGGGGCCCCTCATGCCTGTGTTACCTTCTGGCTCTCCCCTTTTAGTTATGCTGTCATAGTTGCTGGAGTCCCTGCTTGTACTCAATGCAATATGTATACTGTTCCTACTTATTCAAGTGACATTGGGCATACCTAACAACCTGTTTTCTCTCTCTTCTCCCCCCCAATCTATCCTTCTGAGTTACAGTGGTGCTTGAAAGTTTGTGAACCCTTTAGAATTTTCTATATTTCTGCATAAAAATGACCTAAAACATCATCAGATTTTCACACAAGTCCTAAAAGTAGATAAAGAGAACCCAGTTAAACAAATGAGACAAAAATATTATACTTGGTCATTTATTTATTGAGGAAAATGATCCAATATTACATATCTGTGAGTGGCAAAAGTATGTGACCCTTTGCTTTCAGTATCTGGTGTGACCCCCTTGTGCAGCAATAACTGCAACTAAACATTTCCAGTAACTGTTGATCAGTCCTGCACACCGGCTTGGAGGAATTTTAGCCCATTCCTCAATACAGAACAGCTTCAAATCTGGGATGTTGGTGGGTTTCCTCACATGAACTGCTCACTTCAGGTCCTTCCACAACATTTCGACTGGATTAAGGTCAGGACTTTGACTTGGCCATTCCAAAACATTAACTGTATTCTTGTTGAATCATTCTTTGATAGAACGACTTGTGTGCTTAAGGTCGTTGTCTTGCTGCATGACCCACCTTCTCTTGATATTCAGTTCATGGATAGATGTCCTGACATTTTCGTTTAGAATTCACTGGTATAATTCAGAATTCATTGTTCCATCAATGATGGCAAGCCGTCCTGGCCCAGATGCAACAAAACAGGCCCAAACCATGATACTACCACCACCATGTTTCACAGATGGGATATGGTTCTTATGCTGGAATGCAGTGTTTTCCTTTCTCCAAACATGAGGCTTCTCATTTCAACCAAAATGTTCTATTTTGGTCTCATCCGTCCACAAAACATTTTTCTAATAGCTGTCTGGCTTGTCCATGTGATATTTAGCAAACTGCAGATGAGCAGCAATGTTCTTTTTGGAGAGCAGTGGCTTTCTCCTTGCAACCCTGCCATGCACACCATTGTTGTTCAGTGTTCTCCTGATGGTGGACTCATGAACATTAATATTAACCAACGTGAGAGAGGCCTTCAGTTGCTTAGAAGTTACCCTGGGGTCCTTTGTGACCTCGCCGACTATTACATGCCTTGCTCTTCGAGTGATCTTTGTTGGTTGACCACTCCTGGGGAGGGTAATAATGGTCTTGAATTTCCTCCAATTGTATACAATCTGTCTGACTGTGGATGGGTGGAGTCCAAACTCTTTAGAGATTGTTTTGTAACCTTTTCCAGCCTGATGAGCATCAACAATGCTGTTTCTGAGGTCCTCAGAAATCTCCTTTGTTCGTGCCATGATACACTTCCACAAACGTGTTGTGAAGATCAGACTTTGATAGATCCCTGTTCTTTAAATAAAACAGGGTGCCCACTCACACCTGATTGTCATCCCATCGATTGAAATCACCTGACTCTAATTTCACCTTCAAATTAACTATTAATCCTAGAGGTTCACATACTTTTGCCACTCACAGATATGTAATATTGGATCATTTTCCTGAATAAATAAATGACCAAGTATAATATTTTTGTCTTATTTGTTTAAGTGGGTTCTCTTTACCTATTTTTAGGACTTGTGTGACAATCTGATGATGTTTTAGGTCATATTTATGCAGAAATATAGAAAATTCTAAAGGGTTCACAAACTTTCAAGCACCACTGTACATGTCGGTCCTGGGATCGAGATGCTGACCTCTTCTGCTCCTCGGACCTGCCTGATCCATCCTGGTGCCCTGTGTCTGGTTGGAGTCTCATCGCATCGCTCCTGTGGAGGGCGGCCCCATGTGGACAGTTGGGGGTCGTGCCTGGAGGACGCTCTGGACTCTTGCAGTGGTGCTTTTGTGGCTGGGGACTGCAGTTGACTTGCTGACTTTAGGACTGCAGTTGACTTGCTGACTTTAGGACTGCAGTTGTCGTGAACGGTTTTGCGCTCGGGTTTCCATCAGTGGGGGGTTTATAGCATCAACAAAGCTGACTTTGTTAGGACTGTTAATGTTATAGTCATGTTGTCTGTTGTTGCCCGGATGGGGATGGGTTCCCTTTTGTGTCTGGTTCCTCTCAAGGTTTCTTCTTCATGTCGTCTGAGGGAGTTTTTCCTTGGTACTGTCGCCACAGGCATGCTCATTGGGGATAGATTAGGGATAAAATTAGCTCATATTTTAAGTCGTTCAAATTCTGTAAAGCTGCTTTGTGACAATGTTTATTGTTAAAAGTACTATACAAATAAACTTGACTTGACTTGACATCAGCTAAGGTGTGCATAAATTGAGTTTATGGCTTTGGAGAAACTAATATGAATGTGGTAAATCATACACTGGGATTATTTTTTTATGTATAATTATCTTTCTGGCTACAACAACTAAAATGAACATATAACCAGATTAACAGACTTAGCATATTATTAAAACTAATAATTAACAGATATAAATTTTAATATGTAGATGATAAGTGAGGAAGTGAATGCTGTCTGAAAAGCCATACTGTTTTTGTTTTCTCTTACTCTCAGGTTAATCTTGGCATTTTTAGCTGAAACATTTATTCAGATTTTACTGTGTGGTATCCGTGGGTGGCCATGAGAGCACTCAGCTTAAGCAATATGACTCTCGATCCCCCCCCCCCCCCCCCCCATGAGCCACAGATTCATTAGTATGAATCATCCTGCAGTGTTTGAGATTAAAAAAAGTCCCTTGGTGAACTGAAGTTCAGAAATCAGTGAAAGTATTTATACAGGATGCAATGATGCCAACTAGTCTCATTAAAACAGAATATGACTTCAGCATTTGATTGGAAAAGAAAGGATACTATATTTGGCAAAGTGCAAGAGAGAAGTCAGGATGACTGACCTTTGTGTTGGGAATGTATTGTGAAGTATGCTGATTCAGGGCTGGCATTTCCTTTGGAGGTTGGAGGAGTTATGTGGTGTGTGACACTCTCTCCACTAACCTCCATTGTTTGCATCACTCTTCATGGTAATGTTCTCCATCCTACAGGAAAAAGCACAGAGAGGGCTCACTGAGCACATGAAAGAGAGACTCAAACATTGAGAAACTGATAACAACCTGCAATGGTTTATATTTTCAATCACATTCACACTTTTGTTCATTGGCAAGTGATTTCATCCAAGAGTCTGATTCAAGTCCACTGCTAAGCAATTATTTTCAGGGAATGTGGACTACATTCACACAACACTGCTACCTCTGCTGCCACTCCGAGCATATATCATACACAACAGCTATTGAACACAGAGAAGTAAATAAAAACAGCGCACACCCACAGTGATTGGATTTTTTTTTTATTTGTGGCTCAGAATGCTACCCTTCCTCACAGCCACTCAACTTTTCATCTTATAATTCGGGGCGTAAATCCCAAGTTTCAAAATTTGCTTCTCTTTCTCACAGGTTAATCTGGAAAGTTTATTAAATTGGCTCTTTGAGTTGGCTGTTTTAGAGGAAAACTGGGATTTGCATATAGGTATGAGCACCCCCCACCCACCCACACTTTTTTTTTTTTTAGGTGCAGATGCCATTACTCTTGCAGGTTAGTTAGGTGTGTCAGTAAGGGCAGAATTGAGCATCAGCTGTGGGCAGTAGAGGAGTCAGGTAGAACCATCATGTAACATGTCACGAGTTTTGCCTGTGTTTCATTACTGGCAAAGTATTTGTGTGTCTTTTTTGTTCTTTCAGGAGAAGCCAGTACCCAGGGTACTCAGTACCCAGACAAAGCCGTGTGTGTATGCATGTGTGCGTGTGTGTGCATTCATGTGTACATAGGGCAGGGTGAAGTCACTAAAAAGTTAAAGTAAAGACAAAATAAAATCCTTGTCGAGTTGTCAAGCCTGACTCCCATCTCCTCATTTCTTCTTGATTGTATTCAGTGCCATCAAGAATTGTGCAGGAGGAAACTGTTTATAGCTAAATGCAGATAAGACAGCAGCTCTAACTGTAGCTCCTGAAAGTCATATCCTCACTATCCATCACAAAATGGGATTTCTTTTTTCTGCTGCCCACCCAAGCCTATGAAACCTAGGGGTTAAATTCAACCAGTCATCATCATTTGATAGCCATATAAAGCAGATAACTAGGTCATGTTTTTTCGATCTGAGGAACATCAGCAAATTGAGACCAGTAGTTTCATATCCTGAGCTAGAGATGCTCATACAAGCAGTCATCTCCTGCTGTACAGATGACTGTAGTTTACTGCTTTCATCACTGAATAAGTCTGCTCTAGATCATCTACAGGCTATTCAAAATGCCTGTAGACATTAAATTTCTTATCTTAACAATATTTCTGAGATGAAATGAAGCTATCTGGGTAATGTTATCAATGTGAGTTTCAAATGAAAGACTGGGGTCAATAATCACTCCGAGGTCTTTTACTGCTGCACGTGAAGAAACAGAAAGGCCATCCAGAGTTACTGTGGAATCAGAAAACTTACTTCTAGCTGTATGTGGTCCGAGTACAAGTACTTCAGTCTTGTCAGAGTTAAACAGAAGGAAGTTAATCAGCATCCAGTGTCTAATGTCCTTCACACATTCCTCAATTCTATTAAGCTGGTGTCTCTCATCAGGTTTTGCAGAAACATACAACTGTGTGTCATCAGCATAACAGTGGAAACTAATACAATGTTTATGAATAATATCACCCAGAGGGAACACATATAGAGAAAAAAGCAGTGGACCCAAGACAGAACCTTGTGGAACACCAAACTTTACCTCAGTATGTCTCGAAAAATCACCATTTACATCAACATACTGATAGTGATCAGTTAAATAAGAGCTGAGCCAGGAGAGGGCCGTTCCCTTAACTCCCACAACATTTTCTAGTCTATCCAGAAGAATGGAATGATCAATGGTATCAAGTGCTGCACTAAGGTCAAGCAACACAAGCAGCGAGATACAGCCCTGATCAGACGCCAACAGTAGGTCGTTTACTACTTTAACCAGAGCTGTCTCTGTGCTATGACAAGGTCTAAATCCTGACTGATACATTTGGATGTTATTCCTATGTAAATATGAGCATAACTGCTGTGCCACAGCTTTTTCAAGGATCTTGGAGATAAAGGGGAGGTTTGATATTGGCAGATAATTGGACAGCTGACAGGGATCAAGGTCAGGTTTTTTTAATCAGGGGTTTGATAACTGCTAGTTTAAAGGATTTGGGTACATAGCCAATCCTAGGAGAAGAATTTATTATTTTTAGAAGCGGTTTAATTACTTCAGGTATTATCTGTTTGAATAGACATGTAGGTAAGGGATCTAGTACACACGGTGAGGCTTTTGATGCAGAGATTAATGAAAGTAATTCAGTTTCTCTAAGGGGAGTAAAACAGTCTAATTGCTGATCTGATACAGTTATATTGTTAACTACAGGGTCACTTACATTGTCTGACCTTAAATTATTAGTAGTTTGAATTTTTTGTCAGATATTCTCAATTTTGTCATTAAAAAAATTCATGAAGTCGTTGCTACTACATACTACAGATGTGCATGTGTCTAGGGTTATTTTTGTTATCTTCTATTAGGGAGGGGAGAGATGTTGATCTCGCAGCACTAAGAGCTTTTCTATACTTCAGGAAGCTCTCCTTCCACGCTAATTTGAACTCTACTAATTTTGTCTGATGGCATTTACGTTCCAATTTTCGAGTGGTCTGTTTTAAAGTGTGAGTGCCATCATTATACCAGGGTGCTAATTTTTTGTCTCTGACCATTTTCATTTTAAGAGGAGCTACATTATCTAAAGTATGGCAGAATGTTGACTCTAAGCATTCAGTTGCCTGATCAAGTTCTGCAGGGGCTGACAGTGACCCAATCACAGTTGATAACTCTGGGAGATCATTTATAAAGCTCTGTGCAGTAGTTGACGTGAATGTATGTTTAATACAGTAGCATGGTGAGGTGCATATATTATTACTCAGACATAGTTTGAATGAGATGAGACAATGATCTGAGATAACTTCAGACTGTGGAAGTGTGACTATATTTTCTACGTTTAACCCGAATGTTAGTATTAGATCGAGGGTGTGACCACCATTATGGGTCGGTCCTATGACATTCTGATTAATCCCTACTGAATCTAAAATGGACACAAACGCTGTTTTCAAAGGGCCTTCTGGGTTATCGAAGTGAATATTAAAATCTCTGACAACTAAAGCTTTGTCTAAGGAAATTACCAGATCTGAGATAAAATCTGAAAATTCAGAAAAAAAAACTCAGAATATGGCCACGGGGGCCTGTACACAATAAGTAACGGAATTAACTGGGTAGACCTATTTTTTAAGGCTACGTACATTATATGAGTATGAAGAACTTCAAAGGTATTAAATTTATAACCATGTTTTTGAGTTACACCTAGATAATCATTATAAATAACCATGCTGCCTCCTCCTCCGCCAGTTAGACGAGGCTGGTGTATAT
Source organism: Neoarius graeffei (assembly GCF_027579695.1). Taxonomy (NCBI): domain Eukaryota; kingdom Metazoa; phylum Chordata; class Actinopteri; order Siluriformes; family Ariidae; genus Neoarius; species Neoarius graeffei. Next base: position 1,123,934 of record NC_083577.1, read on the forward strand.
AATTGTATCCAGGAGGACAAGATTCATTTAATGCTATATATTCATTTGGCTTAAACCATGTTTCAGTTAAACAAAGTACATTAAACTCCTGATCAGTAATGAGTTCATGAACCATTAGCGCTTTAGATGTAAGAGCTCTAATATTTAATAGCCCCACCTTTAGATCAAAGGTGCTGGCAGCGGCTGTACAGTCAGTATGATCTAATTTTATATTGATTAGGTTACTGGAACAAACTCTTTGAGTATTTCTACTTTTTTGTTGAGCTCAGGGAACAGACACAGTCTCGATGTAGTGGACTCTGAGTGACGACTCTGTGCAGCAAGCAGACAGTTGGTTAAGCCTGTTCGTCTGCTCCCTTGCCTTGGCTCTGGATCATCAGAAATTAACTAGGCCTGTTCTGAGACTATGACCTATGCTGCAGGAAATGAGAGTAGCACCTTCCCGAGTGGGATGGATACCGTCCCGCCCTAACAGGCCAGCAGTGCCCTCAAAATTAGCCCAATTATCTATAAAGTCCACACTGTTTTCAGAGCACCACCTGGACAACCAGCAGTTCAGTGACCATAACCTGCTGTAGGCTACATTGCCACGCCGCATTGGGATGGGGCCAGAGCATACTACAGCATCGGACATCGCCTTCGCTAATTTAAACACCTCTACAAAGTTACTCTTAGTAACCTCAGACTGATGAAGGCATATATCATTAGCTCCTGCATGGATAACTATCTTTGAGAACCTGTGCTTGCCTAGGACCCCAAGATTACCTGCTATGTCCGGCACCCTGGCTCCCGGCATATGCCTGACTAAAGCTGCTGGTGCCCTTAAAGGCTGAGCTAATTTCACATGCCATATGATAGAGTCCCCTATAACCAGAGCTCTTTCAGGTTTCTCAGTGGGTACATCACTAAGGAGAGCAAACCTGTTCGATGCTTGACGCAGAGAGGAGTGGCACTCCTGTGGGCAAGCCTCAGCAGTAGCTTTGGCTCTACGCTTATGCCGCCAAGCAGTCACCCATTCGCCCCACTGTAAGGGCTCTAATGCCGGAGTTGGGGGATTACTAACTCCACCTAGGGCATCCAGACTTTCCCTGCAGAAACTACACTGTTCTCATTCTCACTGACTTTCTCTAAAGCCTGGATACGTGCTTCTAACACTATAATCTTCTCTGTCAGAGAGCTAACTAATCTGCACTTATTACAAATAAAGCTATCACTAGTGACGGAGGAAGAATGACTAAACATCCTGCACTCAGCACACTGAACAGGCTGAAGGTGTGCCATGATGAAAGGATTCATGTAACTTAATCAAAGATCTGTTGATATTAAAGCAGATCCGATGTGGACAGCCTCCACTTGTGGTCTTTACGCAGGAGGAGAAAAAAAGAAAGCTTCTGGTCTTGGCTTTCTTCCAAAAAAAGAGAGAAAAAAAACAGAAAAAGGAAAGCAAAAGTGGAAAGTGCAAAAAGGAAAGGGAAAGTGCAATAAAAAAAACACTGAATTGACAGAACACAAGATGATTAATTTACTAAAGACACAGACCATACACCTGACTGAAAAACACAAAGCGGAGTCTTGGAGCCTCCTTCATCTGGAAAATCGCTTGCTGCTGCTGAAAATAGCCCTGCATGGATAGCCTACAGATCGCCATGAGGTTACTGTGGATGGTACCACACAGATACCCTAAAGATAGCTGAGAATGTTCTTCCTTGGACAGCCTGAAGACAACAATTGCTAAGAACAGTTTACACATAAATCTCCATCACTGAACAGTTGATAATTTCAATTTGATACAGGACTGTTTTCACAATCAGGGTACACTTTACTTTTCAGGCCCAAAATAGTCCAGATATCAAGCCTCAGATTTGTGTGCTTCTCTGCTTCCAAAAATGACCTTCTGAGATGGAAATGAATTGCACAGAATTTCAGAGCTACAGGTCATATACTAGGCGTGTTACTGTGGCGAGAAGACAGCAAATAGTGTATTGCTAAACTCGACCCACTTTCTTATAGTCCACAAGAGTAAAGGTAATGATACATGGGGAAACTCTCTGGGCAATGTTGCCGACAACGGGCAGCCAGGTGAGACACAGGGCAACTAATTATGGCAACAAACAGTTGGCAACAACCAATCAGATATGAGCAAATCCGTTGCCAGGGAGACAGACACTGCAAAGATGGACACTGAAACATTTGCAGCGTCACTTTTGTCTCGGCTTCAGTCTTTATTTTACTCAAGTAAGTATCATTTCTGGAACAAAATTGAATAGATCCTCTGGTCAAAAGATAATTTACCATTTTTTTAACATTTATAAGTCAAAATAACTGCATTATTCTGTTAATAATAAACACTTTAAATCTCTTTTTTTTAAAAAAGTGCAACTCGCCTCAATCACATCTGCTATAACTAATAACTGACACATACATCACAAAAACATAATCGTTTAATTCTCATCTCAGCAAAAAATAAAAAAGGACATGGAGCAGGAGATGCTGCTGAGGAGGAAAAGGATGTGGCAGAGCTCCTGAAAGGCTTTCTTTCTTTTTTAGATCCCGAAGTTTGTACTGTTTCACCCTCGGGTTCCACAAGTAGTCGTGCTCTGGATGTGAATTAGATCAGACCATAAGTTACACAATCTCTATTACAACTCACAACCCCCCCCCCCAAAAAAAAAACAATCATGAACAGTCCAAAACTTGACCCAAGAGAGCTAACGTTATCCCGACATAGCTAGCGATAACTTTCAGCTAACTATGTTAACAAAAACCACCACTAGTTAGCTAAATCCCATTCAATCTCTATGGAACAGTGGTTAACTAAATGCAGTTTACACTTTGCTGAAAAAAAAATGATGTCTTAATTCCAACCTGAGCATAAAAATAGATGTTTGTTGGTTTTCTAAGCGTTTAATGAGTTAAATTCACCACTTTGGGTTTAACACACAGCAACTTACCACCATAAAAAGGAATAAGTCATCTCTCTTTTTCTTTGCTCCCCTGCCGTTGAAACGCTGCCATCTTTGTTGAAAATTTCAGAAGCTCTCAGGTGGCCATGTGATTCGCTGCTATCACTCTGATTGGATGATCTTAAAAAGTTGCCCAAAATGATAAAAATGGTTCAGATATAAATTATGTTGCCCCAATCTCAATGGGAAAGTGTTGAAGTGCGATTGCCTGGCAACATTGCCTTAAAAGTTGTCCCGTGTATCATCAGCCTAAGGGATACAAAGTAAAAAACTGTTGAAATGCATGTGATCTTAAATACAAAATTTCACATCCTGTGCAGTGATGTTTGTACCTGGTGGTGACTGTAGTAACAACTGGTGATGATCCTTGTGGTTTTCTGGAGAGGACACTTTTTGATGGACTCATGTTTCAACCACATGTGAAGCTCTGTGGAAAATGTGTCCTGCATCTGTTTCAAGTCCTGATTTTACTATGTAACAACAGAGTCTTCTGCTTCAGAAGAGACAAATATTTTCTTCAGAAATCATTTGTGTGGTGAGTGATTTCCAGAGAGGACATTTTTTGACAGACAGAGGGTACTATCGGAGGCATTTAGTTTACAAAAAAAAGTAACTTCCACTTAAATATATTTCTATGGTGAGTGAATGTACTGTATACATCCCAAAGTAAAATCTAATTAGTGCTAAACAAAAGTGCAATTCTGAATTTAAACAGTGAAATCGAAGTGTAATAATTAAAGTATGTCTGTGAAGATTCTCAGTCATCCAGGTCATAGTAAACTGTGGGTGGTAAAAGAGAGCAACTGGACTTGATTGAAGATTCTTGAAGATGTTTCACCTCTCATCTGAAAGGCTTCTTCAGTTCTGTCTGACTAATAGGGAGTATCAGGTATTTATCCTCTCATGGATGAAAAGCAATCCTAAAGTGTCGTTGAGTCATCCTGATGGTGTGGGTCACTGGGGGCTGGGTGTGAACGGCCTAGAGAGTTGTTGGGGTGATCAACGGGTTGTTGGTTCTCTCTGTCCTCTTGTGAGTCACTGAAAACAGTTGGATTTTGGTGTGCATTCAGTTGTCTGGGAAGTGTGCCAAGGACCACATTGTAGGTGGCTGATAAATGGAGTCTTAGACCACCACCTCTGTTCAGTGATGGCCATTCCAGGTTGAAAAAAATGGCTTCTTTAACTTCTCGCTCATACCAACGATCGTCTCTGGCTAAAATGCGTATGTTGCAATCCTGAGATGAGTGTCCTTTATCCTTTGTCGGAAGACTACCTGACTGTTATTCTTCAGAATTTACATGGAGGAGCTCTGACATGCGTCCGCCTAGCACAGTGCCATAACCGGAAGTTCCGGCCCTTGAACAGTTGAGATCTACCAAGATATTCTCAAAACTGGACCTGCGAAGTGCTTACAACATGATTAGGATCAAAGAATGCGATGAGTGGAAGACCATGTTTAGCACTACCGTTGGCCATTTTGAATACCAGGTAATGCCGTATGGTCTTTCTTCAGTGCCCAGATTAATGACGTTTTACGGGACATGGTGGTAGGTACACCGTCACTTATATAGATGACTTCCTGATCTACTTCCCTGATTAGGAGAGCCATCAATGAACACATCAGAACAGTTCTATAATGTCTTCTTGAAAATCACCTCTACGTCAAGGCAGATAAGTATGAGTTCCATCAAAATTGCATCTCCTTCCTGGGTTACATTAGCGCCGAAGGAGTCCGCATGGACTCTACGAAGGTATCCGCAGTAACCTCCTGGCCCACTCCTACCTCCATAAAGGAACTTCAGTGCTTCCTCGGCTTCGCTAATGTCTACCGTCAGTTCATTAAGGGATTCAGTGCTATTGCAACCCCTCTAACCACACTGCTTAAAGGAGCCAAGTGCCTCCAGTGGAATCCCCCGGCCAAAGAGGCATTCCAGCATCTCAAGAAGGCCTTCACCACTGCTCCAGTCCTACAGCATCCAGGCCCTACGAAACCATTCACTGTAGAAGTGGATGTGTCTGACACTGGAGTAGGGGTGATCCTATCTCAATGCTTTGGTGAGAAACAGAAGCTCCACCCCATAGCTTTCTTTTCCAAGAAGCTCTCCTCTGCTGAGAGGAATTATGACATCAGCAACAGAGAACTGCTTACCATAAAACTAGTCCTAAAAGAGTGGTGGCACTGACTAGAAGGATCCACTCACCCTTTCATTATCCTCATGGATCACAAAAATCTTGAATGCCTCAAGACAGCCAAGAGGCTCAACCCTCACCAGTCCAGGTGGGCACTATTCTTCACCAGATTCAACTTCACCATTTCCTTTCGCCCTGGTTCCAAGAACACAAAGGCTGATGCACTCTCTTGAAGTTTCGGTGCTGCACACCAGGAGCCCGTCAGTCATCCCATCCTTCCATTCCAATGCTTTGTACCATCCATCACATGGGACCTAGACAGAGAGATAAGACAGTCCCAACCATCTACTCTTCCTGACAGTCTACCACCTGGCCTACTCTATGTGCCTAAGCCACTGCGAGGTCGTCTCATCACACAGGCTCCCTCATCTCCCACCACAGGTCATCCCAGCAGCCAACATACACATCAAATGCTCAGGAATAAGTATTCGTGGGAAAATATGCTGACCGAGATTAACCAATACATTGCCTCTTGTTCCACTTGTGCGCAGGTTAAAGTTCCCAGAGCTCCTCCTGCTGGCAAGTTGTGCCCTCTTCCTACACCTCAAAGACCATGGTCCCATATCGACTTCATCACAGACCTCCCCTGGTCAGAAGGCAACACAACCATCATGGTAACCGTAGACCATTTCTCGAAAGGCTTTAAGCTCATTCCTCTACCAGGCATCTTCAATGCATCAAAAACAGCTGAACTCCTCTTTCCAGCATGTGTTTAGGTACTCTGGTATCCTAGAAGACATAGCCAGTGACCGGGGCTCTCAATTCTTTTCTCGTTTCTGGACATGGTTAATGAACAGGTTAGGGGTATCAATAAGCCTTACATCCAGCTACCACCCCCAATCCAATGGGCAAGTGAAGAGGGTCAACCAGGAAATCAGCTGCTTCCTGAGAATTTTCTGCATGCACAACCAGGGGGATTGGGCATGTTATCTCCCATGGGCTGAGTATGCACAAAACTCCCTGAAACACTCTGCTACACAGCTAACCCCATTTCAGTGCATACTCGGCTACCAGCCACCCTTATTCCCCTGGGATGATTCACCTAGCCAGGTCCAGTCAGTGGAGGATTGGTTCACATGCAGCCAAACTACAGGGTGTCTCAAAAAATGTACTCACACTTTGAATGATGAGAAAACCTTTATTTATGAACATAGAGTGAAATGGAATAGCTTCGAATACAGAAGACAAATGTAATTGAAGAATCATGTTCGCAAATGTTCAAATTGATGAACATTATTGTCCAGACAATGCTGATAACGCGCACCAAGGGATTCGCAAACGTCACGAAACAGGTCATTAGGAATATCGTGACATTGTCTTTCAATTTCCAATTTCAATGCATCAATTGTTCTTGGTTTGGTGCAATAATTTCCTGCCATGCTGTGATTAATTAATTACACCTGCAACACAAAAAAGGCAGCATGTTAGGGACAGTTAAAGTGTGAGTACATTTTTTTTGAGACACCCTGTATATGGGAAGGGGTTCACCAATGTCTAGAAACAGTCAATGCCAAATATAAAGAGTATGCAGACAAATACAGAGGAGACAACCTAGACTTTTCTCCAGGCAACAGAGTAGGGGTGGCCACAAGGAATCTCCGAGAGCCCAACACATGCAGAAAGCTCCAGCCACATTACATTGGGCCATTCAAGATCCTGCATCACATCAATGAAGTCTCCTACCAGTTAGAACTCCCCCCTCACAGCAGACTATCTCCCACGTTCCATGTCTCCAACCTTAAACCAGCCATCCCAGGTCCCCTTGCTGAGAATGCACCAGTGCCCAAACACCCTGCACACCTTGTAGAGGGTGAACCCATCTACCAGGTAAACAAGATCCTTTACTCAAGACACAGAAGAGGGCAAGTCAAATACATGGTAGATTGGGAGGGGTATGGACCCGAGGAACAGAGCTGGGTCCCTGCCAAGGACATTCTAGACTCTCTCCTTTGGCAAGAGTTCCATGCCCTGAATCCTCTCAAGCCTGTACCATGAGGTAGAGGGTGTTCTCATAAAAGTATAGCTCCCAGAGGGAGCTCCTCGGGGGGGGGGGGGGGGGTCCTGTCAGTAAATGTGCTGAGAACACACAAACTACAAACATGGACACTCAAAACTACAATCCCCAAGCAGCATAGCACCCTCTGTCACCTGAGTATTAATTTCAGCTGTCACACATTCCCCTAATCAGCACTCCACCTATTTAAGCCACTCTTGCATAACACTCCGGTGCAAAGTATCATTCTGTTTGCCCAGTACATACCAAGCCTTGTATTCTGTTTGGCTCTCTAGTTTCTGACCTTTGCTCGCTTATTTCTACTACACTATTTGTCTCACCCATTCCATGTTGTTCACCGATTGCCCGACCCTTGCTTGTTTCCTGACCTTGCTTCTGTCAATTGTTTTGGCTTTACCCACCATCTACTTCCCCGCTCTCCTCTGCACCTACATCGGTAAGTGCCTGCACTCTGACACACCCCAAGTAAACATTGCTTCATTTCTTTAGTTTTGTAAGCAATTGCAAAATAATATTAAATCCATCCCAGTAAAGTAAGTCAAATATACATGTTGGGTTTTAGTCGCTTATTTACATGAATCGATTTAGTATATAGCTGACATAAATAATGGTAATTTTTTTTTACCTTGTGTTTTTACTCATCTCATTATTCACACCTATGGTCAATTTAGAGTCACCAGTTAACCTAACCTGCATGTCTTTGGACTGTGGGGGAAACCGGAGCACCCGGAGGAAACCCACGCGGACACGGGGAGAACATGCAAACTCCACACAGAAATGCCCTCGCTGGCCACAGGGCTCAAACCCAGATCCTCTTGCTGTGAGGCAACAGCGCTAACCACTACACCACCGTGCCACCCTCTATGCAGCCATGATGCTGTAATTGATGCAGTATGTGGTTTGGCATTGTCATGTTGGAAAATGCAAGGTCTTCCCTGAAAGAGACGTCGTCTGGATGGGAGCATATGTTGCTCTAGAACCTGGATATACCTTTCAGCGATGATGGTGTCTTTCCAGATGTGTAAGCTGCCCATGCTACACGCACTATTGCAACCCCATACCATCAGAGATGCAGGCTTCTGAACTGAGCGCTGATAACAACTCGGGTCGTCCTTCTCCTCTTTAGTCTGAATGACACGGCGTCCCTGATTTCCATAAAGAACTTCAAATTTTGATTCGTCTGACCACAAAACAGTTTTCCACTTTGCCACAGTCCATTTTAAATGAGCCTTGGCCCAGAGAATGTATCATTTAAAGAGAAAAATTAGGTGATTTTAAATTTCATGACAACAACACATCTCAAAAAAGTTGGGAAAAGGCCATGTTTACCACTGTGAGACATCCCTTTTTCTCTTTACAACAGTCTGTAAACATCTGGGGACTGAGGAGACAAGTTGCTCAAGTTTAGGGATAGGAATGTTAACCCATTCTTGTCTAATGTAGGATTCTAGTTGCTCAACTGTCTTAGGTCTTTTTTGTCATATATTCCATTTTATGATGCGCCAAATGTTTTCTACGGGTGAAAGATCTGGACTGCAGGCTGGCCAGTTCAGTACCCGGACCCTTCTTCAACGCAGCCATCTCATTATCTCTAGCTGCTTTAACCTGTTCTACAGGGTCGCAGGCAAGCTGGAGGGCAAGCTGGAGCCTACCCCAGCTGACTACAGGCGAAAGGCGGGGTACACCCTGGACAAGTCGCCAGGTTATCACAGGGCTGACCTGTGATGACCTGACAACCATTCACACTCACATTCACACCTACAGTCAATTTAGAGTCACCAGTTAACCTAACCTGCATGTCTTTGGACTGTGGGGGAAACCGGAGCACCCGGAGGAAACCCACGCGGACACAGGGAGAACATGCAAACTCTGCACAGAAGGGCCCTCGCCAGCCACAGGGCTCGAACCCGGACCTTCTTGCTGTGAGGCGACAGCGCTAACCATATGTTTTTATGGTTATGTATGTGGATCCAGGATTTTTTTTTTTTGGGGGGGGGGGGGTGCTGTTCTCAACATAATTCAAAGCAGTGAACAGATTTGGATGAAATTTGGTGGATAGCTTTAGTATTCAAGTGATTTTGATGTTATGTGGCTTAGTGGAGGTATCCACTCTACCAAGTGCCCTTTGAGTCTTTTATATGTTAAAATCACAGATTTGTTTTTTATATAGTTATTGAACCACTGAATATTTTTTCAGTGTAGGGAAAGTGATCAGTTATAATAATTGAAATATATTTTGTCAAATGCTCTGCAAATGTAACTTACTGTAAAGGAAAGTCACTTTGTTTCAACAAAAATGAAGTAGAAAAACTCAGTTTGTTCCAGTAACCTGATCAATATAAAATTAGATCATACTGACTGTACAGCCGCTGCCAGCACCTTTGATCTAAAGGTAGGACTATTAAATATTAGCTCTCTTACATCTAAAGCACGATTGGTTAATGAACTTATTACTGATCAGTTTAATGTACTGTGTTTAACTGAAACATGGATTAAGCCAAATGAATATATAGCTGTGGCAGCGGGGGCATGGTCAAGCATCGGTCTGTGACAGGAGGGTGGAGTCAGGGAAGGTAAGTGGCAGAATCACTACACCTGTTGGCAATTAACCTGTGTTTGTGTGTCTTCCCAGTGACCGCGCCCTACTTAAGGAGGGAGAGCGAGAGCAGAGCAGACTCTTCCCCGAACGAGATGCCAGTTGTGTGTGTGTGCACGTCTATGATTACATGTTCACTGAAAAGTGTAACAATAAAACACGCTTTACGAACCTGAACTCTGTCCTGCCGTCTTCCTGTGCTCCGCCCCGTGTGAGAACCGCTACAGTGGTGCTGAAACCCGGGACAATTTCTGGAGCGCAGAACAGCCCCATGGAGTCTTCCCCGTTCGCCGACCTGATCCACGCCCTCGCCACAGCCCAGCAAAGCCAGCACCAGGTGCTAGTCACCCTCAGAAAGGAGCAGGAACAGCGGTTTGAGGCCCTGGTGTTGGCCCAGCAAGAAGATCATCAGGCGTTCTGGCACCTCCTCACGTCGGCGGGGTCTACCAACGCTCCCATCGTGGGCCCGTCCCCCCTCACCCTAACAAAGATGGGCCTGCAGGACGACCCCGAGGCATTCCTCAAGCTCTTTGAGCAAGTCGCACAGACCTCAGGGTGGCCGATGGAGCAGCGCACGGCGCGCCTTCTCCCCCTGCTGACGGGAGAGGCGCAGCTGGCCGCAACTACAGCTCCCCGACGACCGCCGGCTAGCCTACGCGGACCTTCGCCGGGCCGTCCTCCAGCGTGTGGGATGCATCCCCGAGCAGCAGCATCAGAGCTTCCGCGCTTTGCACTTGGAGGAAGTTGGCCGGCCGTTCGCGTTTGGCCAGCAACTCCGGGACGCCTGCTGGCGGTGGTTGAGGGCCAACAACCGCGACGCCGAGGGGATCATCGACCAGGTGGTACTGGAACAATTCATCACATGCTTGCCAGCAGGAACCGCGGAGTGGGTCCAGTGCCACCGCCTGGCGTCGCTGGATCAGGCAATCGAGCTGGCGGAGGACCATTTGGTGGCTGTACCGGCAGCAGGACAACCGACAGCCTCTTCTCTCTCTCTCTCTCTCTCTCTCTCTCTCCCTCTCCTCCTGTATCTCATCCTCGCCCCATTCCCCCACCGTGGAGGCGGGGGCCGGCGCCACCCCAGCCGGCCCGCTGCACCCATGGTGCCCTCCCGTTTCTCCCTTCTGTGTCTGTCTCCCCCCCCCCCAGGTGAGTGAGCCCCAGAGCGCCGGTGCAGAGAGGAAGCTCGGGCCGGTTTGCTGGTGCTGTGGGGAGCCGGGCCACCTCCAACAGCAGTGCATGGTAATGGAGGTGGGCACGGTGGTTCGGATCCCCGACATGCCAGGAGCCGCCCTCAATCAAGCCGGAGCGTATCACATACCAGTGAGTATTCAAGGGGATACATATCAGGAGTTGGTGGATTCTGGTTGTAATCAGACCTCAATTCACCAAAGCCTGGTGCAAGACAAGGCATTGAGGGGAGCACAGGGGGTGAAGGTGTTGTGTGTGCATGGGGATGTTCACAGCTACCCTTTGCTGTCGGTCCACATTTTTTTCCGAGGGGAGAAATTTATAGTAAAGGCGGCGGTTAATCCTCGCCTCACACACTCGATAATTTTGGGGAATGATTGGCCGGGATTCGGGGAGTTGATGAGCCATTTAGTGAAGAGTGGGTCCTGCCATATTTCAGCAGGGGGAGGTCCCGGTGCCGCCTTCGTGGGAGCCGCTGTCACAGAGCCGTCTGCGTCATCTCCGCGTCAGAGTGAGGAGCCACAGGCTCCTCCTCCCTCTCTCGGGGAATCCCTGTCGGATTTCCCGTTAGAGCAGTCACGAGACGAGACTCTGCGGCATGCATTTGACCAAGTGAGAGTAATCAATGGTCAAACGCTCCCGCTGAACGCCACCCCGTCCTTCCCCTATTTTTCTATTATGAAGGATAGATTATACCGAGTGATGCAGGACACTCAGACGAAAGAGCAAATCACACAGCTTTTGATTCCAAAAAGCAGCCGGGAATTGGTATTCCAGGCAGCTCACTTTAATCCCATGCCTGGACACTTAGGGCAGGATAAGACACTAGCCCGAATAATGGCCCGATTCTATTGGCCGGGGATTCGTGGCGATGTCCATAGGTGGTGTATGGCGTGCCGCGAATGGCAGTTAGTAAATCCAGCGGCCATTCCAAAAGCGCCTTTGCACCCTCTGCCGTTAATTGAGATCCCATTCGAAAGAATTGGGATGGATCTCGTCGGGCCATTAGATCGGTCAACACGAGGGTACCACTTTATATTAGTTCTGGTGGACTATGCAACGCGATACCCGGAAGCAGTGCCTCTTCGCAATATCTCAGCACACAGTATTGCGGAGGCACTCTTCCGCGTCATCTCCCAAGTTGGAATCCCAAAAGTGATTCTGACTGATCAAGGCACCTCGTTTATGTCACAAACACTGAACGAACTGTATGGGTTATTAGATATTAAGCCAATCCACACCAGCGTGTATCACCCACAAACGGACGGTTGAGTTGAATGGTTTAATCGCACCCTCAAGAACATAATTAAAAAATTTGTAAGTGAGGACGCATGTAACTGGGATAAATGGCTCGAACCCTTGTTATTTACAGTGCCAGAGGTCCCCCAAGCCTCCACAGGGTTCTCCTCATTTGAATTATTATATGGGCGTAAGCCGCATGGCATTTTAGATGTGCTGCAAGAAAATTGGGAGGAGGGACCTTCACCAAGTAAAAATGAAATTCAATACATTATTAACCTGTGTGCAAAACTCCACACACTCATACACCTAACCCAGGAGAATTTGCGGCAGGCTCAAGAATGGCAAACCCGCCTGTACGACAAGGGTACGCACCATAGAAAGTTCGCACCGGGAGATAAAGTACTCGTACTGTTGCCCACATCAAGCTCTAAATTAGTCGCCAAGTGGCAAGGACCCTTTGAGGTCACACGGAGAGTCGGGAACGTCGACTATGAGGTGAGGCGAACAGACAGGGGTGGGGCGCTACAGATTTACCACCTCAATCTGCTCAAACTCTGGAACAAGGAGGTCCCCGTGGCATTGGTGTTGGTGGTTCCGGAGAAGGCGGAGCTGGGGCCGGAGGTTCAAAAAGGAACATTAGCATCACATACCTCTCCGGTCCCCTGTGGAGACCACCTCTCCCTGACCCAACTTGCGGAGGTTGCCCAGTTGCAGACCGAGTTTTCGGACGTGTTCTCGCCCCTGCCTGGCTGCACCAACCTCATAGAGCACCACATTGAGACGCCCCCGGGGGTGGTAGTGCGTAGCCACCCTTACAGGCTACCCGAACAGAAGAAAAAAGTGGTTCGGGAAGAACTCGAGGCCATGCTTGAAATGGGCATCGTCGAGGAGTCCCACAGTGACTGGAGCAGCCCGGTGGTCTTGGTACCCAAGGCCGACGGGTCAGTCCGGTTCTGTGTGGACTATAGAAAAGTCAACGCGGTGTCTAAATTTGACACGTACCCAATGCCTTGTATTGATGAGTTGCTCGATCGACTAGGCACGGCTCACTTTTATTCGACACTGGATTTAACAAAGGGTTATTGGCAGATCCCCTTGACTCCACTATCCTGAGAAAAAACGGCCTTTTCCACACCGATCGGCTTGCACCAATTTGTCACACTTCCTTTTGGGTTGTTTGGGGTGCCCGCTACATTTCAGCGGCTGATGGACAGGGTCCTCCGCCCCCATGCCACCTATGTGGCCGCCTACCTTGATGACATCATTGTCTATAGTAACAACTGGCCGAGGCACCTCGAACATCTGAGGGCTGTCCTTAGGTCGCTGAGGCGAGCGGGTCTCACAGCCAACCCAAAGAAGTGTGCGACTGGGCGGGTGGAAGTACGGTATCTGGGCTTCCACTTGGGCAATGGGCAGGTGCGTCCCCAAATTAACAAGACAGCAGCAATTGCAGCCTGCCCGAGGACCAAGACCAAAAAGGGGGTGAGACAGTTCCTGGGGCTGGCTGGCTATTATCGTAGGTTTATACCTAATTATTTGGACGTCACCAGCCTGCTGACTGATCTGACTAAAAAGGGGGCACCAGATCCGGTCCAGTGGACGGAGCAATGTCAGCGGGCTTTTTCTGAGGTAAAGGCTGCACTGTGTGGGGGGGCCACTTTTACACTCCCCTGACTTTTCTCTCCCCTTTATGTTACAGACGGATGCGTCGGACAGAGGGCTGGGGGCTGTTTTGTCCCAGGAGGTGGAGGGGGAGGACCGCCCAGTCTTATACATCAGTAGGAAGCTGTCGGTGCATGAGGGGTGCTACAGCACGATTGAAAAAGAGTGCTTGGCAATCAAGTGGGTGGTCCTCACCCTCCATTACTACCTGCTGGGACGCCCTTTCACCCTCTGTTCGGACCATGCGCCCCTCCAGTGGCTCTACTGCATGAAGGATGCCAACGCGTGGATCACCCATTGGTATCTGGCACTCCAACGCTTTAACTTCAAGGTGATCCACAGGCCGGGGGTGCAGATGGTTGTGGTGGACTTCCTCTCCCGTCAAGGGGGGGGAGTCGGCTGCAGGCCGGATGGCTGCCCAGCCTGAGTCGGGCGGTGGGGGTATGTGGCAGCGGGGGCGTGGTCAAGCATTGGTCTGCGACAGGAGGGCGGAGTCAGGGAAGGTAAGTGGCAGAATCACTACACCTGATGGCAATTAACCTGTGTTTGTGTGTCTTCCCAGTGACCACGCCCTACTTAAGGAGGGCAAGCGAGAGCAGAGCAGACTCTTCCCCGAACAAGACGCCAGTTGTGTGTGTATGCGCGTCTATGATCATATGTTCACTGAAAAGTGTAACAATAAAAAACGCTTTACGAACCTGAACTCTGTCCTGCCGTCTTCCTGTGCTCCGCCCCTGTGTGAGAACCACTACAATAGCATTAAATGAAGCTAGTCCTCCTGGATACAGTTATATACACCAGCCTCATCTAACTGGCAGAGGAGGAGTCGTTGCGGTTATTTATAATGATTATCTAGGTGTAACACAAAAACCTGGTTATAAATTTAATACATTTGAAGTTCTTCATACTAATATAATGTATGTAACCTCAAAAAATGGGTCTACCAAGTTAATTCCATTAATTATTATTTACAGGCCCCTGAGGCCATATTCTGAGTTTCTTTTTGAATTTTCAGATTTTTATCTCAGACCTGGTAATTTCGTTAGACAAAGCTTTAGGCCAAGTTTACATTAGACCATATCTGTCTCGTTTTCTTCGCGGATGCACTGTCCATTTACATTAAACCGCCTGGAAACGCCGGGAAACAGGAATCCACCAGGGTCCACGTATTCAATCCAGATCGTGTCTGGTCCGGTGCTGTGTAAACATTGAGATACGCGGATACGCTGTGCTGAGCTCTAGCTGGCGTCGTCATTGGACAACGTCACTGTGACATCCACCTTCCTGATTCGCTGGCGTTGGTCATGTGACACGACTGCTGAAAAACGGCGCGGACTTCCGCCTTGTATCACCTTTCATTAAAGAGTATAAAAGTATGAAAATACTGCAAATGCTGATGCAAATACTGCCCATTGTGTAGTTATGATTGTCTTTAGGCTTGCCATCCTTCCACTTGCAAGTGGTAAGTGATATGCGCTGGGATCACACACACAGCGGCTCAGTCCCGAATCGTGGCTCGTGCACTTCACTCGCGCGCTCTGTGAGCTGCACAGGGCCGGAGTGCGCACCCTCCAGAGGGCACTCGCTGTTCAGGGCGGAGTGATTTGGAGCGCAGGATGCCTGCGGAGCCGAGCGTATCCGTGTATTGGCGTTGCTATGTGCACGCGAATCGTGTATTGGTGTTGCTGTGTGCACACTAATCGTTTTAAAAACGTTAATCTGATGATCTGCTGATACGGTCTAATGTAAACTTGGCCTTAGTTGTCGGAGATTTTAATGTTCACTTCGATAACCCAGAAGACCCTTTTGAAAACAGCATTTGTGAGCATTTTAGAGTCAGTAGGGGTTAATCAGTGTCATAGAACCGACCCCTAATGGTGGTCACACCTTTTGATCTAATACTAACATTCGGGTTAAATGTAGAAAATATAGTTATACTTTCACAGTCTGAAGTTATCTTGGATTTAATCTCATTCAAAATATGTCTGAGTAATAATATATGCACCTCACCACGCTACTGTATTAAACATACATTCATGTCAACTACTGCACAGATTTTATAAATGATCTCCCAGAGTTATCAACTTTGACTTGGTCACTATCGGCCCCCGCAGAACTTGATCAGGCAACTGAAAGCTTAGTCAACATTCCACCATACTTTAGATAATGTAGCTCCTCTTAAAAGGAAAATGATCAGAGAGAAAAAATTAGCGCCCTGGTATAATGATGACACTCACACTTTAAAACAGACCACTCGAAAATTGGAACATAAATGGTGTCAAACAAAATTGGTAGTGTTCAAATTAGCGTGGAAGGAGAGTTTCCTGAAGTATAGAAAAGCTCTTAGTGCTGCTAGATCAACATATATCTCCTCCCTAATAGAAGATAACAAAAATAATCCTAGATTCCTATTTAATACTGTAGCAAAATTAACCAGGAATAAGTCCACTATAGACACATGCACACCTGCAGTATGTAGTAGCAACGACTTCATGATTTTTTTTTAATGACAAAATTGAGAATATCTGACAAAAAAATCAAACTACTAATTTAAGGTCAGACAATGTAAGTGACCCTGTAGTTAACAATATAACTGTATCAGATCAGCAATTAGAATGTTTTACTCCCCTTAGAGAAATTGAATTACTTTCATTAATTTCCACATCAAAAGCCTCAACTTGTGGACTAGATCCCTTACCGACACATCTATTCAAACAGATAATACCTGGAGTAATTGAACTGCTTCTAAAAATAAATTCTTCTCTTAGGATCGGCTATGTACCCAAATCCTTTAAACTAGCAGTTATCAAACCCCTGATTAAAAAACCTGACCTTGATCCCTGTCAGCTGTCCAATTATCGGCCAATATCAAACCTCCCCTTTATCTCCAAGATCCTTGAAAAAGCTGTGGCACAGCAGTTATGCTCATATTTACATAGGAATAACATCCATGAAATGTATCAGTCAGGATTTAGACCTCATCATAGCACAGAGACAGCTCTGGTTAAAGTAGTAAACAACCTTTATACAACCCCGATTCCAAAAAAGTTGGGACAAAGTACAAATTGTAAATAAAAACGGAACGCAATGATGTGGAAGTTTCAAAATTCCATATTTTATTCAGAATAGAACATAGATGACATATCAAATGTTTAAACTGAGAAAATGTATCATTTAAAGAGAAAAATTAGGTGATTTTAAATTTCATGACAACACATCTCAAAAAAGTTGGGACAAGGCCATGTTTACCACTGTGAGACATTCCCTTTTCTCTTTACAACAGTCTGTAAACGTCTGGGGACTGAAGAGACAAGTTGCTCAAGTTTAGGGATAGGAATGTTAACTCATTCTTGTCTAATGTAGGATTCTAGTTGCTCAACTGTCTTCGGTCTTGTTTGTCGTATCTTCCGTTTTATGATGTGCCAAATGTTTTCTATGGGTGAAAGATCTGGACTGCAGGCTGGCCAGTTCAGTACCCGGACCCTTCTTCTACGCAGCCATGATGCTGTAATTGATGCAGTATGTGGTTTGGCATTGTCATGTTGGAAAATGCAAGGTCTTCCCTGAAAGATACGTCGTCTGGATGGGAGCATATGTTGCTCTAGAACCTGGATATACCTTTCAGCATTGGTGGTGTCTTTCCAGATGTGTAAGCTGCCCATGCCACACGCACTAATGCAACCCCATACCATCAGAGATGCAGGCTTCTGAACTGAGCACTGATAACAACTTGGGTCGTCCTCTTCCTCTTTAGTCCGAATGACACGGCATCCCTGATTTCCATAAAGAACTTCAAATTTTGATTCATCTGACCACAGAATGGTTTTCCACTTTGCCACAGTCCATTTTAAATGAGCCTTGGCCCAGAGAAGACGTCTGTGCTTCTGGATCATGTTTAGATACAACTTCTTCTTTGAACTATAGAGTTTTAGCTGGCAATGGAGGATGGCATGGTGAATTGTGCTCACAGATAATGTTCTCTGGAAATATTCCTGAGCCCATTTTGTGATTTCCAATACAGAAGCATGCCTGTATGTGATGCAGTGCCGTCTAAGGGCCCGAAGATCACGGGCACCCAGTATGGTTTTCCGGCCTTGACCCTTATGCACAGAGATTCTTCCAGATTCTCTGAGACTTTTGATGATATTATGCACTGTAGATGATTATATGTTCAAACTCTTTGCAATTTTACACTGTCGAACTCCTTTCTGATATTGCTCCACTATTTGTCGGTGCAGAATTAGGGGGATTGGTGATCCTCTTCCCATCTTTACTTCTGAGAGCCGCTGCCACTCCAAGATGCTCTTTTTATACCCAGTCATGTTAATGACCTATTGCCAACTGACCTAATGAGTTGCAATTTGGTCCTCCAGCTGTTCCTTTTTTGTACCTTTAACTTTTCCAGCCTCTTATTGCCCCTGTCCCAACTTTTTTGAGATGTGTTGCTGTCATGAAATTTCAAATGAGCCAATATTTGGCATGAAATTTCAAAATGTCTCACTTTCGACATTTGATATGTTGTCTATGTTCTATTGTGAATACAATATCAGTTTTTGATATTTGTAAATTATTGCATTCCGTTTTTATTTACAATTTGTACTTTGTCCCAACTTTTTTGGAATTGGGGTTGTATGTATGTATGTTTGTGTGTGTGTATATATATATATATATATATATATATATATATATATATATATATATATATATATATATAATTTTACCTCTGTGTGATATTATTCATAATCATGGTATTAGTTTCCACTGTTATGCTGATGACACATAGTTTTGTTTCTGCAAAACCAGATGAGAGACACCAGCTTAATAGAATTGAGGAATGTGTGAAGGACATTAGACTTTGGATGCTTATTAACTTCCTTCTCCTTAACTCTGACAAGACTGAAGTACTTGTACTCGGACCACATGCAGCTAGAAGTAAGTTTTCTGATTCCACAGTAACTCTGGCTGGCCTTTCTGTTTCTTCACATGCAGCAGTAAAAGACCTCGAGGTGGTTATTGACCTCAATCTTTCATTCGAAAGTCACATTGATAAAATTACCCGGATAGCTTTCTTTCATCTCAGAAATATTGCTAAGATAAGAAATTTAATGTCACTACACGACACAGAAAAACTAGTTCATGCTTTCGTTCCCTCCAGGTTGGATTATTGTAATGCCTTACTGTCTGGATGTTCCAATAAGTGCATAAACAAGCTCCAGTTAGTTCAAAATGCAGCAGCAAGAGTCCTTACTAGAACTAGAAAATATGACCACATCACGCCTGTCTTATCCACACTGCATTGGCTCCCAATCAAATTTCCTATTGATTTATAAAATACTCCTCTTGACCTTCAAAGCACTGATGGTCTAGCACCACAGTACCTGAGCAAACTTCTGGTCCTTTATGACCTGCTATGCCTACTTAGCCTGCACCTTTTGATGTATCTGGTGGTACCTTGTATAGTGAAGGCTACATCAATCAGGGGGCGGAGCCTTTTCTTACAAAGCCCCACAGTTATGGAACAGCCTTCCAAGTAGTGTTCGGGAATCAGACACAATCTCAGCATTTAAGTCTATGCTGAAAACAGATCTGTTTAGTCAAGCCTTTTGTTAATGGCGTTCATGAGGTAAAGATTAGATTAGAGATTAGATTAGATTAAACAAAACTTTATTGATCCCTTTGGGAGGGTTCCCTCAGGGAAATTAAGATTCCAGCAGCATCATTACAGATAAACAGAGAAAAGAAATAGAGGAAAATTTCTAGATAAATTAAAATAAATTAAGTGTTTACATGTACAAATATAAAAAGAATAAGATATGGGGAAGATAGGAAGGGGGGGAGGAAAAAAAGGGGGAGAATGGGGGGGCAGGAGAGATATTGCACTTTATATTGCACAAGGAGTGGATCTGGAAGGTCCTCAGACAGTGTTTTGGTAAACTGGGATGTATGGATGCTGTCAGTCCCCACTTGCTTGCTCACTCGAGTTTGTTGATGGTGTAGTGGCTGCTGCTTTATGTCCCGGGGCCCCTCATGCCTGTGTTACCTTCTGGCTCTCCCCTTTTAGTTATGCTGTCAGAGTTAGTTTTGCCGGAGTCCCTGCTTGCACTCAACGCAAAATGTATACTGTTTCTACTTATTCAGCTGACATTAGGCATACCTAACAACCTGTGTTTCTCCCCTCTGTCTGTCCCTCTGAGTTACAGGTCAATCCTGAGATTGAGATGCTGACCTCCTCTGCTCCTCAGACCTGCCTGATCCATCCTGATGCTCTATGTCTGGTCGGAGTCTCATCACATCGCTCCTGTGAGGGATGGCCCCATATGGACAGTTGAAAGTCACACTTGGAAGGCGCTCTGGACTCTTACAGTAATGCTTTTATGGCTGAGGACTACAGTTGACTTGCTAATTTTAGGACTTCAGTTGTCATGAACAGTTTTGCACTCAAGTTTCCATCAATGAAGAGTTTATAACATCAATGAAACTGACTTCATGTTAAAACTGTTAATGTTATAGTCATGTCTGTTGCCCAAATGAGGATGGGTTCCCTTTTGAGTCTGGTTCTTCTTGAGGTTTCTTCCTCATGTCATCTGAGGGAGTTTTTCCTTGCCACTGTCACCACAGGCTTCATCATTGGGGATAGATTAGGGATAAAATTAGCTCATGTTTAAAGTCACTCAAATTCTGTAAAGATGCTTTGCGACAATGTCCATTGTTAAAAGTACTATAGAAATAAACTCAACTTATTAAAAGGTAGTCATTATTATTTCATGAAATGATCTCATCCTGAGATGAAATCCTTTCAGGATTTCATCTCTACTTTTTGCGGATGATGTTGTCCTGTTGGCTTCTTCAAACCACGACCTCCAGCATGCACTGGGGTGGTTTGCAGTCGAGTGTGAAGCGGCTGGGATAAGAATCAGCACCTCCAAGTCCGAGGCCATGGTTCTCGACCGGAAAAGGGTGGCTTACCCTCTCCAGGTTGGTGGAGAAGTCCTGCCTCAAGTGGAAGAGTTTAAGTATCTCGGGATCTTGTTCACGAGTGAGGGAAGGATAGAGCATGAGATCGACAGGCGGATCAGTGCAGCCTCCGCAGTGATGCGGTTGCTTTACCGGTCCATCGTGGTGAAGAAGGAGCTGAGCCAAAAGGCGAAGCTCTCAATTTACCGGTCGATCTATGTTCCGACTCTCACCTATGGTCATGAGCTTTGGGTAATGACCGAAAGAACAAGATCGTGGATACAAGCGGCCGAAATTAGTTTCCTTCGCAGGGTGGCTGGGCGCTTCCTTAGAGATAGGGTGAGAAGCACAGTCACTCGGGAGGAGCTCAGAGTAGAGCCGCTGCTCCTCCACATCGAGAGGAACCAGCTGAGGTGGCTTGGGCATCTTTTTCGGATGCCTCCTGGACGCCTCCCTGGGGAGGTGTTCCAGGCATGTCCCCCCGGGAGGAGGCCCCGGGGAAGACCCAGGACACACTGGAGGGACTATGTCTCTCGGCTGGCCTGGGAACGCCTCGGTGTTCTTCCCGAGGAGCTGACCGAGGTGTCTGGGGAGAGGGAAGTTTGGGCTTCCATGCTTAGACTGCTGTCTCCGTGACCCGGTCCCGGATAAAGCGGAAGAAGACGAGACGAGACAAAAAATGATCTCAGCCACAAGAACAACATTCACCAGTCAAAATATGGCACACTTTATCCAGAAGAGTTTAAAGAGTTGACTCTTATTTGTGAGCATGCTTTATCTTGTACTGACACTTGCAGCTTGTTTCCTGCAAATTACTGTTACACTGTGTTTGCTTGTCATTGTAAACACAGTAAAGCACCTGCATGCTGTCATTCTTCTGTTTGTAAGCCTAGATTTCCTGTGTTACGTTCCAAACATTTTCATAGTCTGTGTTTATGCCTTGATTTAAATTATTTGCTAAAAATTAACCACAATCACAGATTTGCGATCAAAGTGTATCTTGTACATAATATTGATTGTGCTCAGAGTTTTTGTTCCCTTTTTTCCATTATTTATCTTGCTGTGCATTGGGTTTTCTTAATGGCCAATGTGTCTATATTGTGTCGTGAGCTCTTCTTCTGATACTGTATTGACTGAATTAATTAATAACTGAAAGATGAAAATGAATCAACAGTTGCAACAGAAAAGGTTTGCACTAAATATCACATTTTCAGTGACTAAATAAGTGAACAACAAACATTGTGTTTATTTGTTTGCTTATTGAGGAACACATGAACATGCTGGATAATGACCTCATATTCCACACAAGGAACATCTTTTTAAATTTGATCAGACTTCTTAGCTCATGATCATGAGTTGCTACTGGATACCGAGAGCTGATATCCATTTTAGTGGAAGCTCTCTAACTACCCCAACTGATCACTTAATTAACAGTTATTGTTTGTGCCTCAGAATTTGATGGCTTCCTTGGGTGGAGTCAGTCACTACGTTTACATGCACATAGAGAGAATCGAATTTCTGCCGTTGCTCGACTGAAATCGAAGTTCAAAATGCCATGTATACACCTTAATTCGGCTGAAATTGAACCGAACTTGATTTCTCAGAATCGAGCTACACGACCTAGTTTATGCGATTTCTGCCGAGCTACTTAGTGCATGTATACCCTATCGAGCTAGTTGTCGAGCTACTTCCGGAAGTGACGAGTGACGAGACCACAAGCGGGAAACACAACAGCCTCGGTGGGCATGACAACAATAGTAGCGAGCAGCAGAAGAGGTCAGGAGGAACAAACGAAGAAGAGAAAATGGCGATGTAGAGCTCTCTGAAGTGTGGGTGGAGCACAGAGGACGGCAGGACAAAGCTTCTGGTACTAATAGGCTTTTTATTGTCAGACTTTTCAGTTTAACAGCCTACTTTTATTCTTGAGAGAAAAACACACACACACACACACACGCGCGCGCACGCGCTGTGTTCTAGTCCCGGGATGAGCTCTCCCCTCTGCTCTCCCTCTGCCTCCTTAAATAGGGCGCGGTTACTGGGAAGACACACAAACACAGGTTAATTACCGTCAGGTGTAGTGATTCTGCCACTCACCTTCCCTGGCTCCGCCCTCCTGTCACAGACCGGCGCTTGACCACGCCCCCACTGCCACAGGCAAGCAGAAATGTGCACTTCTGGAGCAGTGAGGAGACAGAGTTCATGCTCATTCAGCTTAAGGAGTTGAATATATTAAAATTCATGGACGGGAGAAAAACGCGCAATGGAGAACACGGAACTGATAACTTTGTTTACACTCTTGAATAGCTCTTCTTCATGACGACAACCGGAAGTGTACCAACACGATGGGGCGTGTAGCGCCACCTGTGGCTCGGGTGCACAATGCACCTCACACAATAGCCCGATTTCATTGTGTGCATGTAGGATTGGATTTCTCTGGCACCCTGCTGGGACCTTCAGCTCGATTACCAACAGTAGCTCGATTTGGATGTGCATGTAAACGTAGTCAGTGTGATTATAGGTGGGAATGATTTATCTATTTTTGTGTGTATGGGTTTTTCATAAATGATTCATAGAAACTTTCAGGATGTATACCTGCATTCATAATTAGGATTCAACACTCACAACCTTTAGGTTACCAAAACAGTCCATTTAAGAGTCCTAAATGGAAACAGAGTCTTAATATAGACTGAAGGAAGTCTGTGCAATTACGGTAGATGATAAATGTACAATATCAAGAATATCGTAAAGATAGTCACTGTTCAATCAGCTTTTCACTTAAATCCTGATCTCATGAAAAGTAACCTGCGATTGCTTTTAAAATGATCTTGGCCTCAGTTCAGTAAACATTCAGGTGTTGCATTTAATTGTTTAAAAAGAAATTACACCCTATTCATTTAAAGTGCTAATGCTTGCACTTTATACACCTCTCTTGACCGTGACTTTCTGTTCTTGTCTCATTTGAACTTGGAGTTCATACGTATATTGATCAAAGTGTTGGAGTTAGGTTTTAAAAAAGAGAGAATTTGTAAAGGCAGTAATGTTAATTGAGCTGCTTGGGGAAGCATACTAGTGCATCTCAAAAAAGTAGAATACCATGAAAAAGTTCCTTTTTTTCATAATTTAATTCAAAAAGGTAAACTTTCATACATTCTATATTTATTACATGTAAAGTGAAATATTTAAAGTCTTTTTTGTTTTAATTTTGATGATTATGGCTTATAGCTCATGAAAATCAGAAATCCAGTATTTCAAATTATTAGAATATTCCCTAAGATCAATCAAAAAAAGGATTTACAATACAGAAATGTCCAACTTCTGAAAAGTATATTCATTTATACACTCAGTACTTGGTTGGGACTCCTTTACCATGAATTACTGTATCAATGCAGTGTGGCATGGAGGTGATCAGTCTGTGGCACTGCTGAGGTGTTATTGAAGCCCAGGTTGCTTTGATAGTGGCCTTCAGCGTATCTGTATTTTTGGGTCGGGTGTTTCTCATCTTCCTCTTGACAATACCCCATAGATTCTCTTTGGGGTTCAGGCCAGGCAAGTTGGCTGGCCAATCAAATACAGTAATATCATGGTCAGCAAACCATTTGGTAGTAGTTTTGGCACTGTGGGTAGGTGCTAAGTCCTGCTTGAAAAGGAAATCAGCATCTCCAAAAAGCTCGTCAGCAGATGGAAGCATGAAGTGCTCTAAAATCTCCTGGTAGATGGCTGTGTTGACTTTGGACTTGATAAAATACAGTGGACCAACACCAGCAGATGACATGGCACCCCAAATCATCACAGACTGTGGAAACTTCACACTGGGCTTCAAACACCTTGGATTCTGTGCCTCTCCACTCTTCCTCCAGACTCTAGAACCATGATTTCCAAATTAAATGCAAAATGTACTTTCATCTGAAAAGAAGACTTTGGACCACTGAGCAACAGTCCATTTCTTTCTCTCCTGAGCCCAGATAAGACACTTCTGACATTGTCTCTGGCTCAGGAGTAGCTTGATATTAGGAATGCGAAAGTTGTAGCCCCTTTCTTGAAGATGTCTGTTCGTGATGGGTCTTGATACACTGACACCAGCCTCAGTCCACTCCTTGTGAAGCTCTCCCAAGTTCTTGAATCAACTTTTCTTAACAATCCTCTCAAGACTGCGGCCATCCCTGTTGCTTGTGCACCTTTTCCAGCCACCCTTTTTAGCAATGACCTTTTGTGGCTTACCCTCCTTGTGGAGGGCATCAGTGATCATCTTCTGGACAACAGTCAAGTCAGCAGTCTTCCCCATGATTGTGGTTGTGTGTACTGAACTAGACCGAGAGATACACTGTGTTCATACTGTTTGACTCAAACTCGAAATGAAATGTTCTAATATTTTGAGATGTTTATGTTTTTGTACTGTATGCCATACTGATTAAAATTAAAATAGAAAAATGCTTGAAACATTTTAGTTTATGTATAATGAGTCTATAATATATAACATTTTCACTTTCTTAAATAACTGATGGAAAATATTGAACTTTTTCACAATATTCTAATTTTTTGAGATGCACTAGTACAGGGAGTTGTGAGGTATGATGAGAGTCTCTCACACATGCTGTGAAAGTTACTGCAGATTACTGAGGACTGGATTAATGTTCTTGCTGCTGTACAGATAAAAGCAAATATACTTGTGTAAAATACAGTGGTGTAAAGTGTTTGCCCCCTTCCTGTTTTTTTTTTTTTTTTGCATGTTTTCCACACTTAAATGTTTCAGATCATCAAACAAATTTAAGGTTTTTATTATTAAGGGGAAAAAAATCCAAACCTACATGACCCTGTGTGAAAAAGTGATTGCCTGCCCCATTAAAACATAAATTAACTGTGGTTTATCACATCTTTGGAAAGCTGAGTTCAATTTCTCTAGCCACACCCAGGCCTGATTACTGCCACACCTGTTCTCAATCAAGAAATCACTTAAATAGGACCAGCCTGACAAAGTGAAGTAGACCAAAAGATCCTCAAAAGCTAGACATCATGTTGTGATCCAAAGAAATTCAGGAACAATTGAGAAACAAAGTAATTGAGATCTATCAGTCTGGAAAAGGTTATAAAGCCATTTCTAAAGCTTTGGGGCTCCAGCAAACCACAGTGAGAGCTATTATCCACAAATGCTGACAACATGGAACAGTGGTAAACCTTCCCAGGAGTGGCCGGCCGACCAAAATTACCCCAAGAGCGCAGCGACGACTCATCCAAGAGGTCACAAAAGACCCCACAACAACATCCAAAGAACTGCAGGTCTCACTTGCTTCAGTTAAGGTCAGTGTTCATGACTCCACCATATGAAAGAGACTGGGCAAAAATGGCCTGCATGGCAGAGTTCCAAGATGAAAACCACTGCTGAGCAAAAATAACAAAGGTTTGTCTCAGTTTTGCCAGAAAACTTCTTGATGATCCCCAAGACTTTTGGGAAAATACTCTGTAAAGTTGAACTTCTTGGAAGGTGTATGTCCCATTACATCTGGTGTAAAAGTAACACAGCATTTCAGAAAAGGAACATCATACCAACAGTCAAATATGGTGGTGGTAGTGTGATGGTCTGGGGCTGTTTTGCTGCTTCAGGACCTGGAAGACTTGCTGTGGTAAATGGAACCATGAATTCTGCTGTCTACCAAAAAATCCTGAAGGAGAATGTCCGGCCATCTGTTCGTGACCTCAAGCTGAAGCACACTTGGGTTCTGCAGCAGGACAATGATCCAAAACACACCAGCAAGTCCACCTCTGAATGGCTTCAGAAAACAAAATGAAGACTTTGGAGTGGCTGAGTCAAAGTCCTGACCTGAATCCGATTGAGATGTTGTGGCATGACCTTAAAAAGGTGGTTCATACTTGAAAACCCTCCAATGTGGCTGAATTACAACAATTCTGCAAAGATGAGTGGGCCAAAATTCCTCCACAGTGCTGTAAAAGACTCACTGCCAGTTATCACAAACGCTTGATTGCAGTTATTGCTGCTAAGGGTGGCTCAACCCGTTATTAGGTTTAGGGGGCAATCACTTTTTCACACAGGGTCATGTAGGTTTGGATTTCTTTTTCCCTTAATAATAAAAACCTTCATTTAAAAACTGCATTTTGTGTTTACTTGTGTTATCTTTGTCTAATATTTAAATTTGTTTGATAATCTGAAACATTTAAGTGTGACAAACATGCAAAAAGAAAACAAGAAGGGGGCAAACACTTTTTCACACCACTGAAACTGAACCCTGAGAGACTCTTCGGGGTGTGCTATTATAGGGTGCTATGACAGGGTGTTTTTATGAAGTGGAGTTATGGTGGAAAAGCTTAATAAGACTTGAGGCTGTCAGGAAGAAACAGACAGAAAATAAGTTTATTATAACACTTCTTGCAAGAAGGCTTTTCCAAATGAATTTCACCCCGAGAAGCATTCTCCATTTCCACTGACCCTGTTTTATACTTGCCAAAATAATAATAACATAACTTGCATATCAGATATCTTAATCTCAGGGTGTCCAGCCTCGGCACCATCTCTATCATTAACCACCATCCCGACACGTACACGTTTATACTCGCCTAGAAAATAGAACACAAACACATTCTTCATCTTATTTAAACATGAGACATAATGTCTGACCTCCTTTATTAAGGATCTGAGAGGCACCGAAATTCTCTAAAGCTACATTTTCCTCTACAGAATTTAGATTATATGGTCCATCCAACATACATTGTTACTATAGAAATGAATCAAAATGCTAATTTATTAGAACAAGTGCATTAATATAAATGTGTGATTTGAATTACAGTCAGTATTATTGTCTGATGTTCTGATGTATCAACATTTTGGCTAATCATGTTTGAGGCCAAGTTTACATTAGACCGTATCTGTCTCATTTTCTTCGCGGATGCACTGTCCATTTACATTAAACCGCCTGGAAACGCCGGGAAACGGGAATCCGCCAGGGTCCACGTATTCAATCTAGATCGTGTCTGGTCCGGTGCTGTGTAAACATTGAGAATACACGGATACGCTGTGCTGAGCTCTAGCTGGCATCGTCATTGGACAACGTCACTGTGACATCCACCTTCCTGATTCGCTGGCGTTGGTCATGTGATGCAACTGCTGAAAAACGGCCCGGACTTCCGCCTTGTATCACCTTTCATTAAAGAGTATAAAAGTATGAAAATACTGTAAATACTGATGCAAATACTGCCCATTGTGTAGTTATGATTGTCTTTAGGCTTGCCATCCTTCCACTTGCAAGTGGTAAGTGATATGCACTGGGATCACACACACAGCGGCTCAGTCCCAAATCACTGCTCGTGCGCTATACTCGCGCACTCTGTGAGCTGCGCAGGGCCGGAGTGCGCACCCTCCAGAGGGCACTCGCTGTTCAGGGCGGAGTGATTTGGAGCGCAGGATGCCTGCGGAGCCGAGCGTATCCGTGTATTGGTGTTGCTGTGTGCACGCGAATCGTGTATTGGTGTTGCTGTGTGCACGCTAATCGTTTTAAAAACGTTAATCTGATGATCCGCTGATACGGTCTAATGTAAACCCCACCTGAGAGTTCTGCAGTGTTGAGGTATAAGTGCATTTATCTTGTGCCTAATTAACTGGCCACTTAGTGGGGAAAGAGATAATGAGCAAAGGTGTGAAGAGAATTATTCATGATGCCACTCTTGTCACTCAGTCTCTTTCTTTCTCTCTCTCTCCAGAGCTATGGTGTGTGTGTGTGTGTGAGAGAGACAGAGAGAGAGAGAGAGATGAAATATAGAGGTGGATATTGCCATGGTGATGGAAGACTTTGCTGCAGATTCAGTAATGTTTCACTCAGTCACCCTTTGCCTTGTTAGCTCATTGGGCCATACGCCAGGCTGGATGATCTTATGCGATCATGTATTGTCTGTTGTTGTCGTCCATCCACAATTTACAAAAATCACTACTCCTACAGGATTGATCAGATTTTGATCAAACTCACATACAGTGTTCCCCAGGTGGGTGTGTATAAAAGTTGTTGAGATGGTGGTGCCACCTGTCATATTAATGATTTTATGGGTGTCACAGTACAGCTCTGTTTCTCAGACACTTGTGTTCCTACACATTTTTTTTTTTCATGAGTGTGTGGCCTGAAAATAGAAATAAAATAAACCACACATGCAGTACATTTACATAAAGTCAGGATCATTAATGTAGTGATGCTAATATTATTCACTTCACATAATAATGTGAACAAATGTACACCAGTGGATGGCATAATTCTTGGATTCATTTGCTATTACTACACTTTACTGTTCACTACATCCACCTCAAATGTAAAACATAAAATAGCTGGCTAAATTTCCACAACAGATACATATTGCAAATGATGCTCAAGCACAGAATAAAGTGAAAATCTGTATAGGAACACTACAGCTAGATGCTAAATATGTAAAGAAATGTGCATTTAAAATAAAACCATTATCAGCTAGAAGGGTACTTGGAAGAGTGCATACCTCCTACACACCTACATATTCAGATTTGCATTAAAATCTGATCAATTGTACTGTGACCCATGGCCCACCTTTCCTTCAAATTTCATCAAAATCTATTCACTACTTTTTGAGTTACATTGGGAAGAGGCAAATAATAATAATAATAATAATTAAAAATACAAATAAAAAAAATCCTGGATCCACATACATATTTGGATTTGCATCAAAATCTAATCAATTGTTCCATGGCTCATAGCTCACCTTTCACCAAAATTTCATCAAAATCTGCTCACTATTTTTTGAGTTATATTGGGAACAAACAAACAAATCCAGCCACTGGGGGTGCATAAGCGTACTCTTGGTGCCGGTCCCAAGCCCGGATAAATTGAAGAGGGTTGTGTCAGGAAGGGCATCTGGCATAAAACTGTGCCAAATCTAACATGCAGATTGAAAAGAGAAATACCATACCAGATTGGTTGGGGTCCGGGTTAACAACGGCCGCCTCCGGTACTGTTGGTGCCAGTGGAAAGTATACTACTGTTGTGCCAAAAGGAGAAGGAAAAAGAGAGGGGGGAGGCATGTTAGGAGAGAGCATGAAAGATGGAAGGGAAGAAGCTTAGAATTGAGGGGAGGAACACTGAATGTGGGAACATTGACTGGCAGAGCGAGAGAGTTAGCAGGTATGATGGAAAGAAGGAAGTTGGACATTTTGTGTGTGCAGGAGACGAGGTGGAAAGGAAGCAAGGCCAAGAACATTGGAGATGGATGCAAGTTGTTTGATTATGGAGTCGATGGAAAGAGAAATGGTGTTGGTATTGTTTTGAGGGGAGAGTTGGTCAACAGTGTGATTGATGTGAAGAGAGTGCCAGATAGTGTGATAGGCATGAAGTTGGAGATTCAAGGACTGGTAATCAATGTTGTGTGTGCGTACACCCCACAGGTTGGATGTAAGAATGAAGAGAAAGAGTTTTTCTGGGAAAAGATGGATGAAGTGGTAAAAAATATACTGAGGGAGGAGCGCATGCTGATAGGAGCAGATTTCAATGGACATGTTGGCGAGGGAAACAGAGGAGATGAGGATGTGATGGGCAGATATGGTGTAAGAGAGAGAAATGTGGAAGGCAAATGGTGGTTGATTTTTCAAAGAGGATGAATTTGGCAATAGTCAATACATACTTTGAGAAGAAAGAGCAGCACAGGGTGACGTTTAAGAGTGGAGGAAGATCTACACAGGTGGACTACATACTCTGCAGAAGGGGTAACCTGAAGGAGATTGGAGACTGTAAAGTGATGGCAGGGGAGAGTGTAGCTAGACAACATCAAGTGGTCGTGTGCAGGATGAGCTTGAAAGTGAAAAAAAGGAAGCGTGAAATAGTGGAGCTGAAGATTAAGTGGTGGAAACTAAAAGAGGTTGAACATCAGAAGGAGTTTAGGGAAGAAATGAGACGAGCACTGAGTGGTAATGGAAGTCTGCCAGAAGATTGGGATACTACTGCTGTACTAGTAAGAGAGGCAGCAAGGAAGGTGCTAGGGTGGTCATCGGGAAGGAGGAAGGAAGACAAGGAGACATGGTGGTGGAACAAAGAAGTACAGGAAATTCTAAAAAAGAAGAAGCTAGCAAAGAAGAATTGGGATGATCAGAGAGATGAGGAAAGCAGGTGGATATACAGAGAGACAAGACAGAAGGCAAATAGAGTGGTAGCGAAGGCGAAAACAGATGCTTACCAGGAGTAGTACAAAAGACTGGAGACAAAAAGATGGAGAGAAAGACCTGTACAGACTAGCTAGGCAGGGAAGCGAGGGATGTACAACAGGTAAGAGTGATGAAAGATCTCATCCCATTATCTCTAGCCGCTTTATCCTGTTCTACAGGGTCGCAGACAAGCTGGAGCCTATCCCAGCTGACTACAGGCGAAAGGTGGGGTACACCCTGGACAAGTCGCCAGGTTATCACAGGGCTGACACATAGACAACCATTCACACTCACGGTCAATTTAGAATCACCAGTTAACCTAACCTGCATGTCTTTGGACTGTAGGGGAAACCGGAGCACCTGGAGGAAACCCATGCGGACACGGGGAGAACATGCAAGCTCTGCACAGAAAGGCCCTCGCCGGCCATGGGGCTCGAACTCGGACCTTCTTGCTGTGAGGCGACAGCGCTAACCACTACACCACCGTGCCGCCCGTGATGAAAGATGTAAATGGAAATGTACTGGCAAAAAAGAGAGTGTATTAAGAAGGTGGAAAGAGTTATTTGAGGATTTATTAAATGAGGAGAATCCAAGAGAGAAAAGGTCAGATTCGCTGGAGACAGCAAATCAGGAAGCAGAGTTGGTTAGTAAGGATGAGGTGAGGGCAGCAATGAAAAGAATGAAGACTGGGAAAGCAGTCAGACCAGATGGTATCCTGATTGAGGCTTGGAGATGTTTGGATGAGACAGCTGCAGAGTTCCAAATGAGATTGTTTAATAAGATCCTAGGGAATGAGAAAATGCCAAATGAATGGAGAAAGAGTGTGCTAGTCCCATTATACAAGAATAAGGGAGATGTACAGAGCTGCAGTAATTACAGAGGGATAAAATTGATGAGCCACACCATGAAGTTATGGGAAAGGGTATTGGAGGCAAGATTGAGAAGAGAGGTAGCAATCTGTGAACATCAGTACAGATTTATGCCAAGGAAGAGCATGTCGGATGCAATTTTTGCTTTAAGAATGTTAATGGAGAAGTACAGGGAAGGCCAGAGAAAGCTACATTGTGTGTTTGTAGACCTGGACAAGGCATACGATAGAGTGCCGAGAGATGAGTTATGGTATTGTATGAGAAAGTGTGGAGTGAATGAGAAGTATATTAGAGTGGCGCAAGACATGTATGAGAACAGTGAAACAGCAGTGAGGTGTGCAGTTGGAACGACTGAATGGTTTAAGGTGAAGGTGGGACTCCATCAAGGATCTGCTTTGAGTCCTTTCTTGTTTGCTACAGTAATGGATAGCTTGATGGACAAAGTGAGGCAAGAGTCACCATGGAACATGATGTTTGTGGATGATATTGTAATATGTGGTGAAAATAGAAAGGAGGTTGAGCTGGGTTTGGAGAGATGGAGGGATGCATTGGAACGAAGAGGAATGAAGGTGAGCAGTAACAAAACAGAATACATATGCACCAATGAGAATGGCGATGAGAGTGCAGTGAAGATGCAAGGAGTAGACGTAAAGACAGTTGGTGAATTCAAGTACCTGGGGTCAACTATGCAGAAAAATAGGGGCTGCGATAGTGAGGTGAGAAAGAGAGTGCAGGCAGGGTGGAGCAGTTGGAGAAGGATTTTGGGAGTCATTTGTGATAGGAAAGTCCCAGCAAAAGTGAAAGATAAGATGTATAAGACAGTAGTGAGACCAGCTGTGATGTATGGATTGGAAACCGTACCCTTAACGAAGAGACAGGAGGCAAAGTTGGAGGTGGCGGAGTTGAGGATGTTACGGTTTGCGATGGGAGTGACAAGGTTGGACAGGATAAGGAACAAGCACATCAGCGGGACAGCACACGTGGAGAGCTTGGGAATGAAGCTAAGAGAGATGAGACTGAGATGGTATGGGCACATCCTGAGAAGAGATGCAGAGCATGTTGGAAGGAGAATGTTGAGGATGGAGCTGCCAGGCACATGGAAATGAGGAAGGCCAAAGAGGAGATACATGGATGTGGTGAGAGAGGACATGAAAGTGGCAGGTGTGGTAGAGAAGGATGCAGAAGACAGGGAGCAATGGAGATGAAAGATCCACTGTGGCAACCCCTAAACGGGAGCAGCCAAAAGAAGAAGATTGGGAACAAACAGACAGATGGAGGCGAAAACATAACCTCCTCCAACAAAGTTGTGAACAATGTACAGTGGTGCTTGAAAGTTTGTGAACCCTTTAGAATTTTCTATATTTTTGCATAAATATGACCTAAAACATCATCAGATTTTCACACAAGTCCTAAAAGTAGATAAAGAGAACCCAGTTAAACAAATGAGACAAAAATATTATACTTGGTCATTTATTTATTCAGGAAAATGATCCAATATTACATATCTGTGAGTGGCAAAAGTATGTGAACCTTTGCTTTCAGTATCTGGTGTGACCCCCTTGTGCAGCGATAACTGCAACTAAACATTTCCAGTAACTGTTGCTCAGTCTTGCACACCAGCTTGGAGGAATTTTAGCCCGTTCCTCTGTACAGAACAGCTTCAACTCTGGGATGTTGGTGGGTTTCCTCACATGAACTGCTCGCTTCAGGTCCTTCCACAACATTTCCATTGGATTAAGGTCAGGACTTTGACTTGGCCATTCCAAAACATTCACTTTATTCTTCTTTAACCATTCTTTGGTAGAATTACTTGTGTGCTTAGGGTCGTTGTCTTGCTGCATGACCCACCTTCTCTTGAGATTCAGTTCATGGACAGATGTCCTGACATTTTCCTTTAGAATTTGCTGGTATAATTCAGAATTCATTGTTCCATCAATGATGCAAGCTGTCCTGGCCCAGATGCAGCAAAACAGGCCCAAACCATGATACTACCACCACCATGTTTCACAGATGGGATAAGGTTCTTATGCTGGAATGCAGTGTTTTCCTTTCTCCAAACATAACACTCCTCATTTAAACCAAAAAGTTCTATTTTGGTCTCATCCGTCCACAAAACATTTTTCCAATAGTCTTCTGGCTTTTCCACGTGATCTTTAGCAAACTGCAGACAAGCAGCAATGTTCTTTTTGGAGACAGTGGCTTTCTCCTTGCAACCCTGCCATGCACACCATTGTTGTTCAGTGTTCTCCTGATGGTGGACTCATGAACATTAACATTAGCCAATGTGAGAGAGGCCTTCAGTTCCTTAGAAGTTACCCTGGGGTCCTTTGTGACATTACATGCCTTGCTCTTGGAGTGATCTTTGTTGGTTGACTACTTCTGGGGAGGGTAACAATGGCCTTGAATTTCCTCCATTTGTACACAATCTGTCTGACTGTGGATTGGTGGAGTACAAACTCTTTAGAGATAGTTTTGTAACCTTTTCCAGCCTGATGAGCATCAACAACGCTTTTTCTGAGGTCCTCAGAAATCTCCTTTGTTCATGCCATGATACACTTCCACAAACATGTGTTGTGAAGATCAGACTTTGATAGATCCCTGTTCTTTAAATAAAACAGGGTGCCCACTCACACCTGATTGTCATCCCATTGATTGAAAACACCTGACTCTCATTTCACCTTCAAATTAACTGCTAATCCTAGAGGTTCACATACTTTTGCCACTCACAGATACGTAATATTGGATCATTTTCCTGAATAAATAAATGACCAAGTATAATATTTTTGTCTCATTTGTTTAACTGGGTTCTCTTTATCTACTTTTAGGACTTGTGTGAAAATCTGATGATGTTTTAGCTCATATTTATGCAGAAATGTAGACAATTCTAAAGGGTTCACAAACTTTCAAGCACCACTGTAGGTTAATTTGCCTCAGATTAGCAGAGTGCTACTTTAAATATGAACATTAATAGACAAATTTACCTATATCATTCTGCCAATGGAGAAAAGTAAAATAGTTTAATACTATTAATTCATGTATATACAGATTCATTGCAAAAGAACAGTGCTGCTTTTTAGCACAAACAGTCAGTGAGGACCGTGAGTTGGCTTAGTGGTTATGTATCCACCTCTTGACCAGGTGATTGTAAGTTCTACTTGTGGTCGGGTCATACTAAGGACCATCATAAAAATGGTTCCTGCTACAATACTTATGTGAGTAGGGGACCAGAGGACCAGCCTCTCACTGTAACTTGAGCTAGAGGCCGAGGGCTATGGAAATGGAAATTGGCACCACCCAGTGTGCCTTAAGGGCCTGGTTAGTACTGGGATGGGAGACTACCTGGGAAGACCAGGTCTTTGAATCAGTGAAGGCTTTACCATCATGGCCTCCTTGCTAACTAACCAAAACATTATTTTGAATTTATGTTAGATAGCAAAAGTGTTAGTGAGATTGCTAACAAGAAATGGAGGCAAAATAAAACTGCACTGCATTTCAGAGGAAGTATCCATAGGAACACTGATATATGATTACAGCAGCTGTTTCATTCCCAAGATGGAGGAGGCTCTGCGTGATCCTGATCAGTGTCAGAGGATTTCATTCAGGTTGGAAAAACAAATCCTGTTATTTTAACAGAATCTTCATGCACTGCCAGGTCATTGATTAGATCATAATGGTAATTCTCCAACAAGCTTTTATCTAGCATTAGCTAGTATTAGCATATAGTGTCTCATCTCATCTCATTATCTCTAGCCGCTTTATCCTGTTCTACAGGGTCGCAGGCAAGCTGGAGCCTATCCCAGCTGACTATGGGCGAAAGGTGGGGTACACCCTGGACGTCACCAGGGCTGACACATAGACACAGACAACCATTCACACCTACAGTCAATTAAGAGTCACCAGTTAACCTAACCTGTATGTCTTTGGACTGTGGGGGAAACCGGCGCAAACCCGCGTGGACACGGGGAGAACACGCAAACTCCGCACAGAAAGGCCCTCGCCAGCCACGGGGCTCGAACCCGGACCTTCTTGCTGTGAGGCGACAGCGTTAACCACTACACCACCATGCCGCTCAGCATATAGTGTATTCTTGTTAAATATTAGCACACCTTTTCCTAATATTTAATAAAACTGATGCAGGTGGTAAAATGTGTCATCAGTCATTCATTATAATATTAACTATAATTTCTATGTTAAGACTTCCTTGCCATTGAGCATGCTATGTTTATGTAGTAAACTACCTCACCTCCAGGTTTTGTCTGAGAAATTAAGGCTGTCAGAAAGGTCCCAAGGTTGATGTGAACATTTTTTTTCCATTCAAACAGGAGGAATTATGCCCCCCCCCCCCACACACACACACACACACACACACACACTTCCATCAACCCCCCCTTGGTCAAAGTCTCAACCCCATATAAAACATGACTGAGAAAAGAAAGAGATTTGTGAGTGTGTAAAATAAATTTGAGCACATTTACAAACCATTTGTAACATGGTTGTTAGGATTTTGCTGGGATTCGAACCCAGGTCATTGGTGTGATAATCCAGCAAATCCCCACTAGGCCACCAGGAGGATGACTTAAGTGCAGAGGTGTGAGGCATAGGTAGAGTATCAAAAAACAGTTTATTTACAATATATACAATCCGATGGAAAAAACAAAAAGAAAATCCAAAAGCTCAGAAGATGACCAAAAATAAAAATATCCAAAGGTTCAAAGTCCCAAAAAACAAAAGGAAAGGCAAAAATGCAGAACGCTCAGAAGATCAAAAATACAAAGTCCAAAGAAAGCAAAAACACAAGGGCACAGGCAAGATACGTGGGACAGAGGAAACTAGCACTAGACAACATAGCATAAAGACTCCGTGACAAGGGAACAAACAGAGGGGTATTTATACACAAACTCATTAAGGAACAGGGCAGGGCAGGAAACAGGCAATCAAGACAAACACAAAACACAGTGGCGGCCTCTAGAGGCCAAAACAACCATGACAAGATAAACATAACAGCGGCCTCTAGAGGCCAAAACAGTCCCAGTCCTAACAGGACAAGGCCCCCCCCCCAGGAGCATCTCCTGACATTCCCAGGGTGATCCGGATGGGCCGAATGGAAGTCCCGGCACAGTCTTTTATCTAAAATGTCCCGGGCGGGGACCCAACAGCGTTCCTCAGGGCCATAGCCCTCCCAATCTACCAGGTATTGAAGCCCGCTGCGGACCTGGCGGGAGTCAAGCAGGCGATGCACGGTGAACACAGTCTGCTCCTGGAAGATGCGGGGGGGTGGGGGATTCCTAGGGGCAGGGGCATACGTGGACGTCAGTATGGGCCGCAACAGGGAAACATGGAATGTGGGGTTGATCCTCAGAGTCCGGGGCAACTGGAGCCGGTAGGCGACAGGGTTCACCCTGCGCAGCACCTTGAAGGGGCCAGTGTAGCGAGGAGCAAGCTTGCGGTTCTCCACCCGCAGCGGAAGGTCCTTGGTGGACAGCCAAACCCGCTGCCCAGGGTGGAAAGCATGGGCAGGTCTTCTATGGCGGTTGGCCTGAGTCTGGTTGGTTCTGGAGGTCTGGATGAGGGTCTTCCTGACCTTGCTCCAGGTCTTGTGACACTATCTCACATATTGGTTGACCGAGGGCACCCCCGCGTCCTCCTCCTGGTCCGGGAACAGAGGTGGCTGGAACCTGAATTGGCACTAGAATGGTGACAGCTTGGTGGCCAATGACTGCAGGGTGTTGTGGGCGTACTCTGCCCATGGCAGCCAGGTGCTCCACGATGTTGGGTTATCCATAGCCAGGCCTCGCAGGGTGGTTTCCAGGTCCTGGTTGAGCCTCTACGTCTGGCCATTGGACTGTGGGTGGAACCCAGAGGAGAGGCTGGCAGTGGCTCTGATGACCTTGCAAAACCCGTGCCACACTCGGGAGGAGAACTGGGGCCCCCGGTCAGAAACGATGTCCTGTGGGAGACCAAAAACTCGGAAGACATGAGTGAACATGAGTTTGGCAGTTTCCAGGGCAGAAGGGAGCTTGCACAGTGGTATGAAGCGGCAGGCCTTAGAGAATCTGTCTACTATGACCAAAATGACAGTATTACCTTGTGACTCAGGGAGACCCGTGATGAAGTCGACTGCCACGTGGGACCAGGGATGCCGGGGAATGGTCAGAGGATGCAGGAGACCCTGGGGATGCTGTTGTGGGTTCTTGCTTCTGGTACACACTTTGCAGGAAAGGACGAATGACCTCACTTCCTTCTCCATGCTAGGCCACCAGAAGCGTCTTCTCAAAAAGTCCAGGGTCCTTCGAGCTCCCGGGTGGGCAGTGAGAGGGGACGAGTGACCCCACTGGAGAACCTTGGCCCAGGCTTGATGTGGGACGTACAAGAGGCCTGGTGGCCCCGTCCCAGGACCGGGGTCCTGGCGTTGGGCTCGTTGGATGGCCTCCTCAATACCCCAGCAGACAGGGGCCACAATCCGGGACACAGGGATAATAGGACCAACTTCTCTCTCCCTGTTGGTGGGAGATGGGTGTTGCGCTCCCTCCAGGCAGTGCCTCCACTCCTCAAGGGCCAGTTTAACTGCTAGCAGTTCTCGATCCCCCATGTCATACCGGGACTCCGCAGAACTCAGGTGGTGGGAGAAGTATGCACAGGGGTGCAACCTTCCTTCCGAGCGTTGAGAAAGGACCGCGCCGATGCCACTGTCCGAGGCATCCACCTCGACGATGAAGGGTTGCGAAGGGTCCGGGAGGACCAGAATGGGTGCCGTGCAGAAGCGGTGCTTGAGGTCTTTGAATGCCTTTTCCGCCTGAGGAGGCCAGACATATGATCCACCTGTCCCTTTGGTGAGGTCCGATATGGGCGCTGCTACAGAACTAAAGTTCCTGATGAACTTGTGGTAGAAGTTTGCAAATCCTAAGAACCGCTGAACCTCTTTGACGGACTTGGGGGTGGGCCAGTCCTGGACGGCCAGGGTCTTGGCTGGATCCATCTGGAGTTGGCCTGTCCATACAATAAAACCCAGAAAGGAGACCTCGGGAACATGAAATTCGCATTTCTGGGCCTTAGCGAACAGATTGTTCTGTAGCAGCCTCTGGAGAACCTGGCGGACATGGTGGTGGTGCTCCTGCACAGTCTTGGAAAAGATTAGGATGTCGTCGAGGTAGACAAAAACGTACAGGTTAATCATGTCCCTCAAGACATTGTTGATTAGGGCCTGACAAACAGCTGGTGTGTTGGTGAGTCCGAAGAGCATCACCTGCTACTTGTAGTGCCCTGACGGGGTGTTAAAGGCGGTCTTCCACTCGTCTCCTTGTCGGATATGGATGAAGTGGTATGCGTTCCATAAGTCCAACTTGGTGAAGACGGTGGCACCTTGGAGCAGGTCGAATGCTGTGGACATCAGCGGAAGGGGATAGCGGTTGCGCACGGTGATCTTGTTCAGGCCCCTATAGTCAATACACGGTCGGAGCCCCCCATCCTTCTTGCCGACAAAGAAGAAGCCGGCACCAGCAGGTGAAGTGGAGGGTCGAATGAACCCAGAGACCAGGGCTTCCTTGATGTATTCCTCCATGGCCTTGCGTTCTGGCTGAGAGAGGGAGAACAGTCGGCCCCGAGGAGGAGTAGTCCCAGGGAGCAAGTCGATGGCACAGTCGTAGGCACGGTGCGGAGGAAGAACGGCAGCCCTGCTCTTGCTAAAAACCTCTTTCAGATCCCAGTACTCTGTGGGAACTTGAGATAACTCGGTGAGATCAGGAGGCTCGGCAGGAGACACAGGAGAGCTAGAGAGCAGACAAGAGGCATGGCATGCAGGACCCCATTCCACAACCTGGCTTGTTACCCAGCCTATGCGAGGGTTGTGGCGAGTAAGCCAAGGAAGGCCTAGAATAACTGGGAACTCAGGTGAATGAATAAGGTGCAGGGATATTTCTTCTTTGTGACCTTGAGACTGGAGAAAGACTGGAGAAGTAACTTGGGTGACTCTTCCATCACCTAAAGCTTGGCCATCCAGGGCAGACACAGACAGTGGGATTTCAAGAGGAGCAGTAGGGACATTGATACTTTGGGCGAAGTGGATATCCATAAAGTTTCCAGCCGCCCCTGAGTCTAACAAGGCCTGGCAAGAGTGGACGGACTCAGCGCTCAAAACTAACGGTGTCCCGATGTCCCGGGGACCATAAAAAATGTCATCGGGACACAAAATTATCATATCTGGGACAATCTCGGGACAATGGAAAAAAATAGATCTAGAAAAAAAAGTTCTACATTAATATTATTTACAAAGCCGTAAACCATACTTAGACATTCACCTAATTTGTCAATTTTAATTTTAAAACGTTAACAGCGAAAAATACATAGTAGCTTCACTTTCGATGCACCTGCATCCGTAGGCTACAGAGCAGCGCATTCTGTTCTAGAATCTTCGGCCGGTGTCCGCATTATATGGACTTGGAATGGAATTGCTACCGCACACGCTGCGCCGACTCTTGCCAGAACAAAAATGCTAAAGTGGTTGAAGCGGACCGACCGCGGGGAAGAAACTGAAAGCCCAGACATAACGTCTCCGGGACCTTCAGGATCCAAAGTGTCATCGCCTGGTCTGCAGGCAACGCTAGCAACTGAATGAACTTAATGAACACTGTTAGACACGTTATAAAATACAACAGGAATGATGTGGATGATATTGACAGAAGATACCGTTCAACAGAATACCGTAAAATACCAAATAATAGCCCTGGCGATTATTTGTCTCAATCACGTAAGAGACCCGGCGCGTATTAGAGACTAGGCGGCTATTTGGAACAGGCGATTAATTCCTTCTTCACAAATACCTTCCCCAAAATCTACCTCAAAACGGGGAAAAAAATCATTCTCAGATAGGCCTACTTTTAACCAGTATAACTTACAGTTTGTTTAGAGTTAGATTACAGATAGCACGGTGCCGACTTCGGGGAATTTTGAAGACGCAGAATGCATCTTCGCATGGCACAGTCGGGGTGGATAAAGGATAAATCACACACCTTTTCCTGTTAATGACTAGTTAAGCGCATGCTTTACAAAATAATCAAGAAACCACACCATTGTCTGTGCGCAGCACTGTGATTTAATTACTCTGCAAAGTTATGGTCACTTGCTATCACCCTCACCCATGCAGCCTCCACCCTTTGCGCTTCGCGATGTCTGTCAATCTGAAATTGCATGGAGGGCGCGACGTTGAAGCAACATAATTAGGGTGCGAAGTGTCAAACCAAAGGGTTTTTTCTTATGCTGAAAAATAAGTGACCTGCAGTGGCTACATACTGTCATCTTGCATCACGTTTCTCTCCAAGACGTCTCCCTATTTGGCCGATATGAGCCTATTCCCCGAGTGAGTTGGTACGGTGGCTCGACCCCGTAGAAAACTTAAAGTTCGGATGAAAGTTAGTTGAATAGGTTACTGACTTGTAGGCCTACATGTTGCCTGCCTGACGCGTGCTTCTGCCCAACTTGCACGACAGATTACTTGTTGAAAAGGCCCCTTGGATTAGATTGGCCGCGAGCAGACTGAAATGCATGTTAGAACGCTCTCACCTTTTTTGTAAAGCGTCTTCCAGATCCGAATGGGTAAGGGCAAGTGAAATGGTATAAGGTCTTTAATAAAACTCAGTGTGTGCTTTGACGCATGCATTCGGCAATTTAGGTCGTTTAACAGAAGCAGCAGTCCAACCTTGGAAACCCGCAGTCCTCAATGTCACCACACACGCTGGCTTTCGTTGGGTATACCCAAAGGGGTGGCTAAGACATCTGTCAAAAGTTACGGAGTTGCATTCCTCAAGAAATATTACGGTAGACCAAGATTATAACATTGAAATGACATGTTTATTATCACGTAACAAAATGTTGTAAACAGTATTATAGAAATAATTTCATTCATTCATTCATTCATTCATTCATTCATATTGTTTCGGTAGAAAACTATGCAATGCAAAATCGTTTAAACACCAGAAAACCAGAAAAGTGCTGGGCCTCAAGATTCTAGATAGAACGTTCGGACGCTTTTTTTTTTTTTTTTTAGACCCCGGCGAGTATTCGGAACCGGCCTTTATTTGTCACAACACACGCATACACCCGGCCGTTAAAGGGAACTCGGCGGTTAATTGGAACTCGGCTATTATTTGGTATTTTACGGTAAGTGAGTTTTCTTGGTGTCTTTCTAGTTCAGAAAGTTTAGTCAGTCAGCAGCACAACTAGGCTAGGACCTGGCACTATGCTGATGTTGCTAACATTTGCACCCACGTTTCGGCAGCGAAAGTTCATAAAATGGATAACGGAAAGTGCATAAAAATGGATAACGGTAATGGTGAAAATTATAAGTTGGCCTTATAAGTGCCAACAGATATTCAAGGTATAAGTAGATGAAATGAACATAAAAGGGGTCTTATTTTCAACTAAAGTGTACTGCAGATGTAGGGAGTTGAAACATTTTCTGAATGAGCTAGTTGGCCCCTTTAAATAAACGGGTATCTATTCATACAGTGAGATCGCCAAAGTTTAATAAACTGAAAATGCAATAACTGTAATTTTGAAGTAGATGATGTATAGGACATGTGTCGCTTGTGTCTTGTGACTTATTGTAAAAATGATATAAAGGGTTCAAAATCGCATAGTTACAAATATAATAGTAACTTCATATGATAATATTAACCACTGGTTATTTCAGAGAGGAAAAAAATGGGGACACTATTGCTTCCATTCGGGACAATACAACACAGAATTCGGGACCACTGGGGGACACAAAGAAAAAAAGTTAATTTCGAGCCCTGGACGGACTCACCCCAGGAAATGGAAACCGGGATGTAGATTCCTTGGCCAGGAAGTCCGGGAGAGAGGGTAGGCCCCGTCACAACCCTCCCTCGGCTGGACGGGGTGGTCCTTTTCCCGAGAGCTCGGGACATGATGCTCGGAAGTGACCAGGCTTGCCACAGTAGATGCAGCACTTGTCCCTCCTTCTGCGCTCCCTCTCAGATGCGGAGAGGTGAGTACGGCCCACTTGCATGGGTTCTGGACAGTCACTGGAGGAGGTAGATGGGCTCCATGTTGAGGCAGTGAGGCCGGGGAGACTCAGGACTTGGCGGCGTTCTCTAATCCTGTTGTCCAGACAAATGGCATGAGAAATCAGTGTTTCGAGGTCACTTGGGCATCCCATAGAGGCCAGACCATCTTTGATGAGGTCAGACAGACCATGGTGAAAGGCTGAAACCAGGGCAGTCTTGTTCCATCCACTTACTGCTGCAAGCGTCCGGAACGAGATGGTGTAGTCTGCTACGCTTCCTCCTTGCCTGATGGACATGAGCTTTCTGGCTGCGTCTTTGCTGATGTCTGCTTGATCGAAGACACGAAGCATCTCCTCCGTAAACAGCTGGAAATCAGAGCACTCGGGTCCCTGTCTCTGCCAGATGGCCGTTGCCCAAGCTCGTGCCTTACCAGCTAACAAGGTTATCACAAAGGCAATCTTGCGGCGATCTGTAGTGTAGGTGGTAGGCTGGAGCTCAAAGGTGAGTTGGCACTGGGTAAGGAACTCCCGACACTCACTGTGCTTGCCAT
This sequence comes from Neoarius graeffei, assembly GCF_027579695.1. Taxonomy (NCBI): domain Eukaryota; kingdom Metazoa; phylum Chordata; class Actinopteri; order Siluriformes; family Ariidae; genus Neoarius; species Neoarius graeffei. The sequence continues at coordinate 1,167,339 of NC_083577.1, forward strand.
CATACCTCTGTGGTGCAGGAAGGCTGGGTTCGCGAGGTGAAGGAGACAGCGTGGCAGGAGGCACTGGAGCGGGAGCAGATGGTGGAGCAGGATCAGGCGCAGGAGATGGGGGCAGAGAAGTCAGCTGTGCCAGGTTTTTCCCAATTTGCTGAAGCAGTACCTTGTGGCGAGCAAGGGTCTCATGTTGGCTTGCAAGAGTCCATCCATGAGTATCCATGGTGGATCCGAGGCATGTTAACGCTGCCATCATTCCCTGAAGGTTAGCTGGGTAGACAGTTGAAGAAGCCTCTGCTGAGTCGGTCATGACAGTCTTTCTGTTAGGGTTTTGCTGGGATTCTAACCTGGGTCGCTGGTATGATAATCCAGCAAACCCCCTCTAGGCCACCAGGGGGATGACTCAAGTGCAGAGGCGTGAGGCGTAGGTAGAGTATCAAAAAACAGTTTATTTACAATATATACAATCTGATGGAAAAAACAAAAAGAAAATCCAAAAGCTCAGAAGATGACCAAAAATAAAAATATCCAAAGGTTCAAAGTCCCAAAAAACAAAAGGAAAGGCAAAAATGCAGAACGCTCAGAAGATCAAAAATACAAAGTCCAAAGAAAGCAAAAACACAAGGGCACAGGCAAGATACGTGGGACAGAGGAAACTAGCACTAGACAACATAGCATAAAGACTCCGTGACAAGGGAACAAACAGAGGGGTATTTATACACAAACTCATTAAGGAACAGGGCGGGGCAGGAAACAGGCAATCAAGACAAACACAAAACACAGTGGCAGCCTCTAGAGGCCAAAACAACCATGACAAGATAAACATAACAGCGGCCTCTAGAGGCCAAAACAGTCCCAGTCCTAACAACAGTGGCATGGTGGTGTTGTGGTTAGCACTGTCACCTCACAGCAAGAAGGTTTTGGGTTCAAGCCCAGTGGCCAACGGGGGCCCTTCTGTGTGGAGTTTGCATGCTGTCTGCATGGGTTTCCTCTGGGTGCTCTGGTTTCTCCCACAGTCCAAAGACATGCAAGTTAGGTTAACATGGGGCAGCCATGTAGTCTGGCTAATGCAACTTCAAGCTCTGCGAGCATTGGTCTGGCAAAGATATTAAGCCCAACCGTTTCCCAAAGCGCGTGGTTGACCCGCCTCCCTGAAATGCCTCAGTTTGCTACTGGTCGAAGCCAGAAAAGGCTGTGACGAAGCTTAAACCAATCACATCACTCTTTCCTCTGATGTATGTGACGCGACGGAAACTGCTACCAGCGGGGCTAACTGGTAGATTAAACTCTTACCGAAGCCGGTCAGGAGCAAGGCGAAAACGTCCTTCCTTTCAATAAATACCTCCAGGGCTGCTCTTTGCTCCGTTTTCAATGAGAACTTCCCGTTGAATGCTTTCAATACAGCATCTACTGCTGTGTCAAAGGCTTGCCGCTGCTCCATGTTCGTGTCCGTAATGTTTCTAGTGAATGAAGCGCTTCCGGCATAGATTCTGTAAACAATCTATGGCTTCCGGTCTCAGTTCTACTACGTCACTGCCTTGAACACGCCTCTACCCAGGGCCGTTGGAGATGCTCAAAGTTGATTGGCTCCCGATTTTTCGGGAGCTTGGAAGAGCTGGAGATAGCTTGCCTTGCCAGACTAAGCTCACAACAGGCTCCCGTGTTGCGTCACACTTAGGATGGGTGGGCCCAGGCTAGCAGCCATGGGCTGAAGTGCCCTTGAGCAAGGGCCCCAAACCCCCAACTGCTCCCTGGGCACTGTAATATAGCTGCCCACTGCTCTGGGTATGTGTGTGTGCTCATTGCTCACTTGTGTGTGCGTGTGTGTGTTCACTGCTTCAGATGGATTAAATGCAGAGAGAAATTTCACTGTGCTTGATTGTGCATGTGACAAATAAAGGCTCCTTCTTCATTTCAAAGAGTAAATTCCTGAGTAAAAAAAAACAAAACAAACTTGTATATGCACTATTTTCCTGTGCACATGTACAGTATGAGAGGAGAAGGAATCCTGCTCATGTAATAAACTACTGGACTCACAAAATTTTGTCAGTAATATGGTCAATGAGCTTGGATAGTTTAGTTTAGTTTCATGGCTTCATCACAGATTTACAATAAAATACGTACTGAGAAACTAAGATACCAAAAATAGTCACATACATCTAAGAAAGAAAAACTAAATAGAGAGGTGTGACGGGGAAAGGAGCAGAACTTTTGACCCAATTGCAACCCAGCCACTATTTATTAAAAGGATAAGAGATACTATCTAAAAGCTACAGAAATACCATTAGGAGATAAGAAAATATACACATTAACAAGGCAGGGATTAACGATAGAGGCAAATGTAAGAAGGCACCAACATGCAGTAGGTTTCACACTCTCAGTGTTACAAATAGACAAATTGGATCTATGGTATCTATATTAATTTAAATATATGATATGTCTGATTAATTTCTAGCATGGAGGACTGTACAAGCCTTGCTTTGATACATAAATATTAATGAGGCTAGTCTTAAACTAAGTGTATTGATTGCTTTAGTACCAGATGGCAAAGAGTTCCATAGGTCTGCAGTTCTAATAAAGTATGAATTCCTATAGTAATCCTGTTTGTGTAAATAAATGAAGTTGTAATTGTTGTTAAAAATGTAAGTAGTCGGAGCATATTTATTCCTTCCAAAAGGAGAAAATATAAAATTAAATACATAAAATCAGAGCAATGTTGTAGTATCTGACCAGGTGGGTGGAGCACAGAAGCATGGCAGGCCAGAACTGAGTTCTCAAAACTCTTTTTATTTTTAGCTTTTCAGCTTTTCCCAATCTCTCAGCCACACACGCACACACAAGTGTTCTGGTTGGAGAGAGAGCTCCCTTTCTCTGCTCTCTCTCTCCTTTTAAATGGCACAGTCACTGAGGAAGACACACAAACACAGGTTAATTCCCATCAGGTGCAATGATTCCACCACTTACCTTCCCTGACTCCGCCCTCCATTCACAGACCAACGCTTGGCCACGCCCCCGCTGGCCACATACCCCCACCGCCCGACTCAGGCCGGGGAGCCGTCTGGTCTGTAGCCGACTCAAACCCCCCCCCCTTGACGGGAGAGGAAATCTGCCATGACCATCTGTGCCCCCGGCCTGTGGACCACCTTGAACTTAAACTGCTGGAGTGCCAGGTACCAATGGGTGATCCGCGCTTTGGCATCCTTCATGCAGTGGAGCCACTGCAGGGGCACGTGGTCCGAACAGAGGGTGAAAGGGTGCCCCAGCAGGTAGTAGCGGAGGGCGAGGACTGCCCACTTGATGACAAGGCACTCCTTTTTGATTGTGCTGTACCTGCCCTCACGCACCAACAGCTTCCGGCTGATGTACAGCACTGGACGGTCCTCCCCCTCCACCTCCTGGGACAGAACAGCCCCCAGCCCTCTGTCCAACACATCCGTCTGCAAAATAAAGGGGAGAGAAAAGTCAGGGGAATGTAACAGTGGCCCCACACACAGTGCAGCCTTTACCTTCGAGAAAGCCCTCTGGCATTGCTCTGTCCACTGGACCGGATCTGGTGCTCCCTTTTTAGTGAGATCAGTCAGCGGGCTGGTGACGTCCAAATAATTAGGTGTAAACCTATGATAGTAGCCAGCCAGCCCCAGGAACTGTCTCACCCCCTTTTTGGTCTTGGGGTGGCGTAGTGGTTAGTACTGTCACCTTGCAGCAAGAAGGTCCTGGATTCGAGCCCAGTAGCTGACAAGGGCCTTTCTGTGTGGAGTTTGCATGTTCTCCCCGTGTCTGTGTGTGTTTCCTCCGGGTGCTCCGATTTCCCCCACAGTCCAAAGACATGCAGGTTAGGCTAATTGACCATAGGTGTGAGTGTGAATGGTTGTTTGTCTCTATGTGTTAGCCCTGCAATGATCTGGCGACTTGTCCAGGGTGTACCCCACCTCTTGCCTATAGTCAGCTGGGATAGGCTCCAGCCTGCAAACCTGTACAGGATAAATGGCTACAGATGATGGATGTGCTCAGCGTAAATGAATGCACCCCCTTTGAAAAGTAATATTTTAAACAATATCTCAATGAACACAAACAATTTACAAAATGTTGACAAGACAAAGTTTAATATAACATCTGTTTAACTTATAACGTGAAAGTAAGGTTAATGATATAAACTTAGATTACACATTTTTCAGTTTTACTCAAATTAGGGTGGTGCAAAAATGAGTACACCCCACAACAAAAACTACTCCATCTAGTACTTTGTATGGCCTCCATGATTTTTAATGACAGCACCAAGTCTTCTAGGCATGGAATGAACAAGTTGGCGACATTTTGCAATATCAATCTTTTTCCATTCTTCAACAATGACCTCTTTTAGTGACTGGATGCTGGATGGAGAGTGATGCTCAACTTGTCTCTTCAGAATTCCCCATAGGTGTTTGATTGGGTTCAGATCAGGAGACATACTTGGCCACTGAATCACTTTCACCCTGTTCTTCTTCAGAAATCCAACAGTGGCCTTAGATGTGTGTTTAGTCATGTTGGAAAAGTGCACAATGACCAAGAGCACAGAGTGATGGTAGCATCTTCTCTTTCAGTATAGAGCAATGCATCTGTGAATTCATGATGCCATCAGTGAAATGCAGCTCCCTGACACCAGCAGCACTCATGCAGCCCCACATAAGGACACTGCCACCACCATGTTTCACTGTAGGCACCAGGCATTTTTCTTTGTATTCCTCACCTTTGTGACACCATACAGTTTTGAAGCAATCAGTTCCAAAAACATTTATCTTGGTCTCATCACTCCAGAGTATAGAGTCCCAGCAGTCTTCATCTTTGTCAGCATGGGCCCTGGCAAACTCTAGGCAGGCTTTTTTGTGCTTGGGCTTTAGGAGAGTTTCTTTCGTGGACGGCATCCATGCATGCCATTCCTCTGCAGTATACGCCGTATTGTGTCACGGGAAATAGTCACCAGAGTTTGGCTTTCTACTTCTTTAGATAACTGCAGTGAACTTGCATGCCGATTTTCTTCAACCCTTCTCATTAGAAGATGCTCCTGTTGAGGTGTTAACTTCCGTGGACGACCTGGACGTCTCTGTGAGATGGTTGCAGTTCCATCTTTCTTAAATTTTTGTACCACTTTTGCTACAGTATTCTGGCTGATAAGTAAAGCTTTGCTGATCTTCTTGTAGCCTTTACCTTTGTGGTGTAAAGAAATTATTTTCTTTGGGGAATTCTGAAGAGACAAGTTGAGCATCCCTCTCCATCCATCATCCAGTCACTAAAAGAGGTCATTGTTGAAGAATTGAAAAAAATTGATGTTGCAAAATGTCGCCAACTTGTTCATTCCATGCCTAGAAGACTTGGTGCTGTCATTAAAAATCATGGAGGCCATACAAAGTACTAGATGTAGTAGTTTTTGTTGTGGGGTGTGCTCATTTTTGCACCACCCTAATTTAAGTAAAACTGAAAAATGTGTAATCTAAGTTATATTATTAACCTTATTTTCACATTATAAGTTAAACAGATGTTATATTAAACTTTGTCTTGTCAACATTTTGTAAATTGTTTGTGTTCATTAAGATATTGTTTAAAATGTTACTTTTCAAAGGGGGTGGACTCATTTACGCTGAGCACTGTACTCTTGACATCAAGCACGTTCTCTACCCACTTCTCTGCCAAGAGGATACCAACACCACCAGTACCTTGGTCATTTCCTATCCAAAAGAACTTGTACCTGGAGTCCTTTCCACTAATCATATGGGCCAATCCCCCCCTCCGTCTTGTCTCTTGCAGATAGCAAAGATCAATTCTCCTCCTAGCTATAGTGTCAACCACCTCACTGCTTCTACCTCTTATAGTATCAATATTCAAAGTTGATACATGAAAAGATTGACACGGTCGCTTGATGACAGTCTGGCGGTGCCCACTTCTAACACTCACCCCACTGTTGACGACACTCCCATCACTATCAATAATATTACAAACTACCATGACTTAAAATGTGGCAACATTTTACGGCTGGATGCCCTTCCTATCAACAACCTAGAAATTTACAGCATCTAGGCGAGCTGGGTCCTAAAGCTTGCTATCCACCAGGGGCCAAGACACACAAGTCATAGGATGGGGCAAGTCGTACAAAGAAAAAAATGACTGAATTGAAAAATGAGACAGCAGCAACAAACTGGTTTTAAGGCACCAGTAACCAGCTTTTCGCCCCTTCTCCTGTTGGTATGAAACGGTTCAAGCCACGTGAAAGCCAGGAGCTAGGCTTGGTTGTCAGAGGCTATATTTTGTGCTGAGCCATTGGGGCATTTTATAGGCTGAGTGGGCGAGACCTCAACAACCACTGTGGCAATAACAACCTTTAGAACCAAGGTATGCTGTAGTCATATGGTCCTTTTAAAACGTGTGTGTGTGTGTGTGTGTATATATATATTCATGTTCAGGTGGAGCTGGTCTTACCACCTGATGGAGCCTCTGGTGCGCCAGATTTCCTCTCTTCCACCACCCTTTCAACAGGCAGCTACTTCTCTAGTGAACAGGATCCCAACTTCAATGTTACAGGTATGTTGGTGTCCTCAGTCATACACTTAAAGCATACACAAAAAAACCCCTCAAAGTAGCAATGAGTTTTTGGTTCTAAAAATGTGTTGAAAACTTTGAACATCATGTCAAGCACAGAGACAAGAGGCCAAAGGTAACTACAAACATGATACTATCACCACCATGCAAACATAGTGAACATATCAAAATATCTAAACATTCCATAAGAAGATACATTTTTTTGAAAAACCTAATTATATATTTTATTCTTTGACAGGTGGCACAGTGGTGTAGTGGTTAGCACTGTTGCCTCACAGCAAGAAGGTTCTAGATTCGAGCCCAGTGGCCGGCAGGGAGGGGGGCCTTTCTGTGTGGAGTTTGCATGTTCTCCTCGTATCTGCATGGGTTTCTTCTGGGTGCTCCAGTTTCCCTCACAGTCCAATGACATGTAAGTTAGGCTAATATATATAATATATATAGTGCTAATATAGCACTATATATACAGTATATATATAAGAATCTCATGTGCCTTGCTTTTACAGCTGAACTTTCACAACAATGAACAAAGTTTTCCTATCAGTGTTTGTGCTAAAGTGCATGCCCCGAGACCATCATCCAGGAAGAAGTGCAGTAAGAATCTAGGAAGCCTGACCCTGCGCTCACACCGGCAGCGACTTTATCACTATATGTCATCAAGTTACTGTAGCTAACTGTCACTTGCAGCCAGTTTGTGGGTATTTCTAATGTAGTTTTGAGGAAGTGGGCTACAAAATGTATGGACAGAGGTATCAATTTTCTTATATATATATATATATATATATATATATATATATATATATATATATATATATACACACACAGTGGTGCTTGAAAGTTTGTGAACCCTTTAGAATTTTCTATATTTCTGCATAAATATGACCTAAAACATCATCAGATTTTCACACAAGTTCTAAAAGTAGATAAAGAGAACCCAGTTAAACAAATGAGACAAAAATATTATACTTGCTCATTTATTTATTGAGGAAAATGATCCAATATTACATATCTGTGAGTGGCAAAAGTATGTGAACCTTTGCTTTCAAAATCTGGTGTGACCCACTTGTACAGCAATAACTGCAACATTTCTGGTAACTGTTGATCAGTCCTGCACACCAGCTTGGAGGAATTTTAGCCCATTCCTCTGTACAGAACAGCTTCAACTCTGGGATGTTGGTGGGTTTCCTCACATGAACTGCTCACTTCAGGTCCTTCCACAACATTTCAACTGGATTAAGGTCAGGACTTTGACTTGGCCATTCCAAAACATTCACTTTATTCTTCTTTAACTATTTTTGGTAGAACGACTTGTGCGCTTAGGGTCAGTGTCTTGCTGCATGACCCACCTTTTTATTGGTTTATTGGTTTATTTGATAGGGACATTACATCTTAATGAACATTAGTATAGTGTAAAGACGTCGGAAATAGCATAACTGCTAATTTTCTTCCATTGTCCCTACGCAGGTGACAAAAAATAGCCTATTTACAGACACACATTACAACTAAACATTTACTAAAACAAAACCAAAAAATAACAGTACCACAATGCACAACATAAAAAACAAAACAGGACAAAAACAATTAAAAAGAAAGAAAAAAACTGTATCAGATATATGACATATTAAAAATGAGTGCAATTCTGGTTTACCATCAGCCATAATTTGACATGGACATTAAATTGGTGGTATGTAGGGCATGATTCAGTTAGCCAGTCCTGAATATGAGTCATTACAGATATTATAGTCGATGTAACTTGTTGGATGTTTTTAGCATGCATATAAATTACTACATCATCCGCATACATCTGGATGTTAACACTATGACAGACATCAGGTAGATCATTTATATATAATATGAATAGAATTGGACCACGTATGGAGCCTTGTGGGACTCCTACAAGGCAATCAAGAAGGGGAGATTTGGTATTACCAGCATACACACATTGCTTCCTGGAAGACAAGTCAGAATTCATCCACTGAATAGCTTTCTCAGAAAAATTAAAATAAGTTAACTTAGATAAAAGAACCTGGTGGTTAACAGTATCAAATGTCCTCTTTAAATCCAAAAACACAGCACCTACTTAGGAGTCGTTATCCAAAAGGCATTTTATCTTCTCTAATAATAAGCAATTTGCGGTATCTGGAGAAGGATGAGTATGGAAACTGAACTGCATGGGGTGCAAAGGATTATGTCCTATATTTAGATGTTCGATCAATAATTTAGCAACCCATTTTTCTTCAATCTTAGACACAATGGGAAGGATGATGATACGATGATAATTGGCCATTTCTGTTCTTTCCCCTGATTTAAATATTGGTGTGACCATGGCCACCTTCCAAGCTGATGGGACAACAGAATGTTTAAAGGAAAGATTAATCAGATAGGTTATTGGGTGAACTAGAGACTCTTTGTATATTTTGAAAAAGTTTGTATCAAGCCCATAGACATCTTTAGCCTTGGAGGTTTTCAGTGCACTGATAATATTAGCCACCTCTGTTTCTGTTATATGTTCTATATTAAAAACAGATTGTTCATGGTTTATAGGAGAAAGTGTTTTCCTGAGATTCAGTTCATGGACAGATGTCCTGATATTTTCTTTTAGAATTCGCTGGTATAATTCAGAATTCATTGCTCCATCAATGATGACAAGCTGCCCTGGCCGAGATGCAGAAAAACAGGCCCAAACCATGATACTACCACCACCATGTTTCACAGATGGGATAAGGGTCTTATGCTGGAATGCAGTGTTTTCCTTTCTCCAAACATAACACTCCTCATTTAAACCAAAAAGTTCTATTTTGGTCTCATCCGTCCACAAAACATTTTTCCAATAGTCTTCTGGCTTGTCCACGTGATCTTTAGCAAACCAGACGAGCAGCAATGTTCTTTTTGGAGAGCAGTGGCTTTCTCCTTGCAACCCTGCCATGCACACCATTGTTGTTCAGTGTTCTCCTGATGGTGGACTCATGAACATTAACATTAGCCAATGTGAGAGAGGCCTTCAGTTGCTTAGAAGTTACCCTGGAGTCCTTTGTGACCTCGCCGACTATTACGCGCCTTGCTCTTCGAGTGATCTTTGTTGGTCGATCACTCCTGGGGAGGGTAACAATGGTCTTGAATTTCCTCCATTTGTACACAATCTGTCTGACTGTGGATGGGTGGAGTCCAAACTCTTTAGAGATGGTTTTGTAACCTTTTCCAGCCTGATGAGCATCAACAACGCTTTTTCTGAGGTCCTCACAAATCTCCTTTGTTCATGCCATGATACACTTCCCCAAACATGTGTTGTGAAGATCAGACTTTGATAGGTTTATATTCTTTAAATAAAACAGGGTGCCCACTCACACCTGATTTGTCATCCCATTGATTGAAAACACCTGACTCGAATTTCACCTTCAAATTTCACTCACAGATATGTAATATTGGATCATTTTTCACAATAAATAAATGACCAAGTATAATATTTTTGACTCATTTGTTTAACTGGGTTCTCTTTATCTACTTTTAGGACTTGTGTGAAAATCTGATGATGTTTTAGGTCATATTTATGCAGAAATATAGAAAATTCTAAAGGGTTCACAAACTTTCAAGCACCATATATACAACCCGGATTCCAAAAAAGTTGGGACAAAGAACAAATTGTAAATAAAAATGGAATGCAATCATTTACAAATCTCAAAAACTAATATTGTATACACAATAGAACACAGACAACATATCAAATGTCGAAAGTGAGACATTTTGAAATTTCATGCCAAATATTGGCTCATTTGAAATTTCATGACAGCAACACATCTCAAAAAAAGTTGGGACAGGGGCAATAAGAGGCTGGAAAAGTTAAAGGTACAAAAAAGGAACAGCTGGAGGAGCAAATTGCAACTCATTAGGTCAATTGGCAATAGGTCATTAACATGACTGGGTATAAAAAGAGCATCTTGGAGTGGCAGCGGCTCTCAGAGGTAAAGATGGGAAGAGGATCACCAATCCCCCTAATTCTGCGCCGACAAATAGTGGAGCAACATCAGAAAGGAGTTCGACAGTGTAAAATTGCAAAGAGTTTGAACATATCATCATCTACAGTGCATAATATCATCAAAAGATTCAGAGAATCTGGAAGAATCTCTGTGCGTAAGGGTCAAGGCTGGAAAACCATACTGGGTGCCTGTGATCTTCGGGCCCTTAGATGCCACTGCATCACATACAGGCATGCTTCTGGATTGGAAATCACAAAATGGGCTCAGGAATATTTCCAGAGAACATTATCTGTGAACACAATTCACCGTGCCATCCACCGTTGCCAGCTAAAACTCTATAGTTCAAAGAAGAAGCCGTATCTAAACATGATCCAGAAGCGCAGACGTCTTCTCTAGGCCAAGGCTCATTTAAAATGGACTGTGGCAAAGTGGAAAACTGTTCTGTGGTCAGACGAATCAAAATTTGAAGTTCTTTATGGAAATCAGGGACGCCGTGTCATTCGGACTAAAGAGGAGAAGGATGACCCAAGTTGTTATCAGCGCTCAGTTCAGAAGCCTGCATCTCTGATGGTATGGGGTTGCATTAGTGCGTGTGGCATGGGCAGCTTACACATCTGGAAAGACACCATTGATGCTGAAAGGTATATCCAGGTTCTAGAGCAACATATGCTCCCATCCAGATGACGTCTCTTTCAGGGAAGACCTTGCATTTTCCAACATGACAATGCCAAACCACATACTGCATCAATTACAGCATCATGGCTGCGTAGAAGAAGGGTCCGGGTACTGAACTGGCCAGCCTGCAGTCCAGATCTTTCACCCATAGAAAACATTTGGCGTATCATAAAACGGAAGATACGACAAAAAAGACCTAAGGCAGTTGAGCAACTAGAATCCTACATTAGACAAGAATGGGTTAACATTCCTATCCCTAAACTTGAGCAACTTGTCTCCTCAGTCCCCAGACGTTTACAGACTGTTGTAAAGAGAAAAGGGGATGTCTCACAGTGGGAAACATGGCCTTGTCCCAACTTTTTTGAGATGTGTTGTTGTCATGAAATTTAAAATCACCTAATTTTTCTCTTTAAATGATACATTTTCTCAGTTTAAACATCTGAGATGTCATCTATGTTCTATTCTGAATAAAATATGGAATTTTGAAACTTCCACATCATTGCATTCTGTTTTTATTTACAATTTGCATTTTGTCCAACTTTTTTGGAATCGGGGTTGTACACATACACTAATAAATATAAGTACTGTATATACTGTATTATATCATATTTATTTTGTTATATTTATGTCATCTTCGCTATATTCATGTCATCTTCGCTATATTCATCATGGGGTTGTACTATATGTTTTATGTGTCTAAGCCTATAAGTCTTAGACATGTAAACAAATGCTGTTGATCAAAAATGGCTTAAAAACAATGAAATGAAATGTTTCAACATTAAAAAATACTATAAACAGTAATCAGTGAGCCATAATAAATGAAACTAAGTCAGTATTTGGTGTGAGACAACCCTTTGCTTTAAAAAAAAAATATCTGTCTCAGGTCCAGTGTGGTCAGTTTTATGTGGAAATGATGTGTAGGTTTTCCTGAGCATCTTACAGAACCAGCCCCAGTTCTTCTGGACACTTTGACTGTCACACTCACTTCTTCATTTTACACCAAAACCCAGCAGCCTTCATTATGCTTTCTTTTTTAAGCTGAAAAGCGCTCCCTTATTGAATATGCTGCTTTAATACAAACTTTTTTTCTGTAACATTTAATTTTGTGCTGGAAAACAAACGTTTGGGCTCTAATTTTTTTTTTTTTTTGTACTGACTCAATAATGTACAAGTCATTAAATAGAAATCTGTAACAAAGTTTGTATGAAAAAATAGATGGCTGAAGACTTTTGCACAGTACTGTATATCACCCAATATATACGTGAACCCACAAATCAGGTGCTTTGACATTGAAAAACATGCTGTGAGGGAATTTATTTTCCTATAAATAGTGTGATCTTGCTTCAAACTAAACAACAACAACAACAGGAGGTTTAATTTACATCGCGCCTTTCACCAACCCAAGGACACTTTATAAAGTAATGGCACTACAGAAAGAGAAGCAAATCAACCAAAAGAAAACATGACAGATAAAAGACACAGAAAACAAAATGGCAATTTACATGAGCAGAATGATACCAGAGCACTGAAAAAGGTAGAACAGTCAGTGATCAAGTGAAGAAATATCAGGAGGGAGAGCAGAGAGAGAAGAGATAAGATTTGAGATGAGTTTTGATTTTGGGAAGAGAGATGTACAATCCTGAAGACACTCCCTTAGCAAAAAGAAGTTTATTCAAGTGTACTTATTTTTTACTAAAACTGAGGAAGTATATTTAAAGTTGACTTTTTATAAACTATATTTTATATACTTAAGAATAGTGTAGTGAAGTATACTTGGCTTATGGGTGATTCTTAGACTACGGGTACTTTTATGTTATTTGGTCATATTTTAAAAAAATACTTATAATTTTGGACAAATTCCACTTTCTTTGTCACACTACCAATGAAACCCACTTAAAAAAAATTACTAGCTTTCTATTATGATTTTTTCATACTTTTCAACCTCCTGGAAGTTGTCAAAATCACTGTTTTCTCCTTGTCGCACACCCAGACTTTTAAACTAAAAGACTGAAAATAAAGTTTAAGAATATGACTTAGCTGGTAATTATTAATGTACCTGTATTAAATAATAGTCACATAAATACAATGTCATATAATATTTCATTTGAGTCCATCATTAATATATTTTTTTATACAAAATATACCTGTCGCACAGTATTGGCGTCATTTCCACCACAACACTGTAATGTCCCTTTAAAAAGTTTGTGAGAAAGATTGTTTGTGTGGTTACCATGGAAATCTACACTGACATCAGAGCACATGTCGAACATGGAGGGCATTTAAATTTTCATTAAAAACTACTGAAGAAAAATCAAGGTAAATATTGCTTGATCAGTAAATACATTTATTGTATGTAATTTCCAAACATGCTGTACTGTCATGGGTGTTTTTAAAGAGATGAAAATTTTAAGTTAAATAAGAGTAGCTTGCATACATGAAATGCCAAGTATTAATTCAAAGCTAATCAGTGAAGCCATCTTCCATTTTTTCACAAAAAAGTGTAGAAATGTCATTTCCACCACGGTCATTTCCACCACACTGCTCTCTGTGGTGGAAAAGACAGTATGTGGTGGAAATGATATTTAGGATGATAACGTTCAGGTGACATGGACTGTGAAAGAAGATATATGTAATACTTAATATAATAGAACATGTTACATAATATTAGAATAGAAATTTTTAAATATTATACAATATTAGTATATTTATTTCATTTAATCTTTTTTTAAGATGCCGCCTAAAACAACAAAACAAAGGTCACAAGCCTATAGGGACAAGATAAAAGCTGACCCTACAAAATATGAGGAGAGACTTAAACGAGACAGGGAGAGATACTTGAGGAAAAAAGAAAAAGGAGTAGTAAAGGCAATCACAGATCTGTCACTCAGTCACTCTCTTTCTCTCATACAGTACACTCACTCATTCACTCTCTCTCTCATACACTCACTCTCTCATACTCTCAGTATCTCACTCTCTCTCTCACACAGTACACTCACTCTCTCATACACACTCTCTCTCATACTCTCATACACTCACTCATTCTCTCGCTCTCTCATACACTCAGTCACTCTCTCTTTCATACAGTACACTCACTCACTCTCTCATACACACTCTCATACGCTCATACACTCACTCATACACTCACTCTCTCTCTCTCATACACTCTCACACACACACTTGTAGGCCTAGACTGTTACACCCATCTAAGCCCCCTTCAGGTTCAGCATTGTGGGCGTTGATACCCTGTTTTTAAGACCCTCTGTTAGGTCATCTTTCTATTAGTAGGCAGTTCCATGATGTTCCATGATACAAATCATACAATTTCAGGAGTCAGTTACAGTTTCAAGTACAGAGTGTTCGTTTAAGAGACCAATTAGAAATTTGCAGAATCCACTTTTTAATATTTCTGCCTTAAGCCATAGGTTTAATGAGTTATTTGCAGCCTATGAACTGTACTCATTCATGTTTGAGACATCAAGTCAAACTGTTTGATGAAATTCAGATATTGGCTTGGCACTAAACTAAAAACAGGTGTGTTTAATTATTTTGTGAACTGTGAAATGAGTTTTATAAATTTTCTAATAAATATACTTTTATGTCAATTCATTGTCATTTCCACAACACCTGGTCATTTCCACCACCACATGTCATTTCCATCACCACACATATTTTTTGAAAATATTCAAACAGTTCTCATCACACATTAAAACTATATGCACAGTTTCTGAGATCTTGTGTTATTTAACATAAAAAATAATGTTATTTATTTTCTAACAAGGTCCTACCCAAACCAACGTTAAGTTTCCCACTGTGACAGGTGTTCAATACAGCATTTGGTCCATAGGACAGTTAATTTATCTCATTTAAAAATGCATGGTTGTTTTATATCATGGACAAATGGGTAAAGTTACTTACAAACATGATCCTAAACAATTATTAAATGGTGTAATTTATTCTACTTTTACTTTACAGTTGTAGATTGAGATGTGGTGGAAATGACATTTCTTCACTGCGGGTCAGATAAAATGTCAAAAATAACAATTTGTCTTGTAATCTAAGTTTGAACTCTTACATATCTTAAAACTAGGTATGTTATTTAAATGTATGATACTGAATTAGGTAAATTTTGAAAAAGTTTTTTTTCATCAACTTCACAATGGTAAAAGTGCCCCTAGTTGAAGAAACGGCCTAATACTGAAAAGTATAAACAAAAGTCTAAGACTAAGTACATTAATACTAAGACTTACATTTATACTTTAATACTAAAACTTATACTTTAGTATACTTTTTATGTTTTTCTGCCCCAAAGTACTAATACTTAGTATATTTTGCTCCAAGTGCATAATAAGGTCAAGTCATTGACTCATGCTTAACATTTAATTTATATATTAATATAATATAATGCTGGGGTTTAAAACTTTACAGTATATAGTATGTGTGCTCAATTGCATTATCTTTATGTACCTTAAAATCATACACAAAAACAGAAAAACTTTTGACTTGACTTTATTGATCAAGAGACCATTATGTTTACATTTTTACATGCAAATGTGCACTTTTTCCTTTCATTTTCTCCAGTAAGGAAGGACTTGATTTCGTAGGTCTTACCATACCATAAATCCGGGGACCCGGGTTCGATTCCGACCTGAGGTTATTTCCCGACCCCTCCCCATCTCTCTCTCCAGCTCATTTCCTGACTCTACACTGTCCTATCCAATAAAGGTGAAAAAAGCACCAAAAAAATCTTTAAAAAAAAGTAATATGCCAAGCAAACTTAAAGTATAACAAGTAAACTAGTGAAATAACCAACGTTTATAACAGTATACAATAATAAACTAAAAATAGGGACTCGAAGTATATAACTAGTACAATGGCAGTATATCGATAAGTGTACTTGTGGTATACTTTAAGCATACGAGAGGGATATACCAAGTACATTGATAGTATATAGATGAGTGTACTTGTTGTGTACTTTTGCAAACTTAAAATGAACTTTAAAGTATACTTTTATCAACTTGAAATGTTCCAATTTAGTCCGAAAAAGTATTAAATTTGTATGCTTTCTAGTACACTAAGAGTATATGGTCTGTAGTATACTTGCTATACTTATACTGAAGCATACTTAATAAAATGAACTTTAAGTATACTACTTTTTGCTAAGGGCAGACAGACAGAATTCCACAAGCTTGGGGGCTGTGACCCTAAATGGCCTGGAACCCATGGTGGATAGTTTAAATTTGGGGACAGACAACAGACCAGAAGATGAAGATCTGAGACTGTAACTGGGAGAGAAGGGATGAAGTAATTCCATTAGATATTGAGGAGTGTAGCCATGGATTGCTTTAAATGTGAACAGAATAATTTTATACCGAATGTGATATGGAGATGGAGCCAGTGGAGGTTCTGGAGGATAGGATTGATGTGTGCCAAGTGTTTAGTGTTGGTGAGGACTCTGTTTGCAGAGTTTTGAATAGATCTAAACACTACCATTTCACCATAGACCACTCGCAATCACAGCTACCCTTAGCAAAAAGTAGTATACTTAAAGTTCATTTTGTAAAGTATTCTGAAGTGTAAGTATAAGTATATCAAGTGTACTACAGGCCATGTACTTCAAGTGTACTAGAAAGCATACTAATTTAATACTTCGTCGGACTAAATTGGAACATTTTAAGTTTATAAAAGTACACTTTCAAGTATACTCATTTATATACTATCAATGCACTTGGTATATCCCTATTGTGTACTTGAAGTATATCATAAGTACACTTATTTATGTACTGCCATTGTACTAGTTATATACTGTAAGTATATTCATTTATATACTATCAATGTACTTGGTATATCCTTATTGTGTACTTGAAGTATATCATAAGTACACTTATTTATGTACTGCCATTGTACTAGTTATATACTGTAAGTATACAAGAGGGATATACCAAGTACATTTACAGTATAGATATAGTATAGATGAGAGTACTTAAAGAGTACTTTTGCTAACTTCAAAGTAACTTTGAAGTATACTTTTATAAACTTAAAATGTTCCAATTTAGTCCGAAGAAGTATTAAATTAGTATGCTTTCTAGTACACTTGAAGTACATGGCCTGTAGTACACTTGATATACTTATAGGTACACTTCAGAATACTTTACAAAATGAACTTTAAGTATACTACTTTTTGCTAAGGGAAACCAGTATAAAAATGTCATATAGGCTTGCCATTGAAAAGTTGTGTGGGAAACTAAGTAACTGCTTTTGGTCTTACAACCGTTTTTTGGTTGATGGAGTTACGTACCACAGTACAACCTATGACAGACTAAACAAGAGATTCAACAGTGCCGCATACTTGAAAGATGGTACATTTTGTTGTATTATAGAATTGGTTGTTTTTAAACAAATATGTTCACATGAAATCTCTGCTTTTTGTCCATGTCGCAAACTATGTTGTGTTTTAGTTGACGTACTTAGTAAATCAGGCAGGCCTGTATGTAAAGATTCGCAAATAAATGTACAAAGTCATTTTGTATATGACGTTCAAAAAACTGAAACTGTTCATGCTGTCTCGCCTGACATGATCAAAACAAAATGTGTCCTTGTTGAAACAGCTGACACACTGTACATAACACCATTGCCAAACCCTTTTGAAAGGGACTAGTTAAATAAATAAAGTCAAGCCAAACTTTTTTCTGTTTTCCTGTTTTTGTGTATGATGAAGTGTAAGGTACATGAAGATAATGCAATTCAGTACACATAATGACTAAGTGTTAATCTCCAGAATTATAATAAGACATTAAACAAGACATGCATGTTGCCGGTTGGGTTGGCTGGTAATGTTCATCATGTGCTGTTGAGTAAGGCTGCTGCAGAGGGGATGAAGGACTTTTTGTTTATAGTGGTACATTGTAGCGCCAGCCTGATGGGAGCAGTTGGAAGGAGTGATGGAGGGGGTGAGAGGGGCCCTCTGATCAGGTTGGATTCCCTAATCACTTACCAGCTGTATAGCTCAGCTAATGTAATATAAATTATAAATATAATATATATATAAAATATAATGTAATATAAATTATAAATATAATATATACATGTAGTATAAATATATAAATTAAACGTTGAGTCAATTAATGAGTTGACCTTATTGTGCTCTTGAAGCAAGATATATGCTAAGCATTCCTATTTTGTGGCAAAAAGATTTACAAAGTATACTTAGGTCCAAGTATAAGTTTTAGTATTAAAGTAATGTATAAGTGTAAGTCTTAGTATTGATATAGGTCTACTTATACTTTTTTATACTTGGTTCAGTATAAACCAAGTATACTTCCCTGTACTATGTTGTAAGTGTATCAAGAATTAGTTTATAAGAAGTAACCTTCAAGTACACTTCCTCGATTTTAGTATAAAATAAGTATACTTGTAGCACACTTGATTAAACTTCTTTTTGCTAAGGGTATCCATGCGTGGAGACAATGCCACCGGAGATGCTTGTGGATAAACGGCATTCTGCAGACCTGCCACAAGCTTGGTGACTTCCATGGGAACTAAAATTTAAGTAAATGTTTAACGGCGAAAGAATACAAGAGGAAAACATCTGCCCTCTCATTGGCTGTTGCTCAACTTTGTGGCTGCTCATTTGTATAAAGTTGAACTTTGCTCAAATCTTTGTCTTTCAGTGTAGTCCAGTATACCAATGTCATTCAGTGTAACCCTATAGAGAGTTACTGTAGCACAAACTGCTGAAAAAGTTAACGCTGACACCTTTCTGGTCCAGCCAGCATTAACATTTTAGTTTGTACTACAGTAACTCTTCTGTGGGATTGGACCATATGGCCTAGCCTTCATGCCCCATGAGAATCAATGAGCCTTCGACACCCATGACCCAGTTGCCGGTTCACTGGTTGTCCTTCCTTGGACCACTTTTGTTCAGTGCTAACCACCGCACACCAAGAACATCCCACAAGATGTGCCATTTTGGAGATGCTCAGAACCAGTCATCTAGCATTACAATTTGTCCCTTATCAAAGTCACTCAGATCCTTACACTCACCCATTTTTCCTGCTTTCAACACAACTTCAAGAACTAACTGTTCTCCTGCTGCCAAATATAGCCCACCCCCGACAGTGCCACTGTAATGAGATAATGTTGGTCAGCTTTCTTGTTCAGCTTTGTTCATTTCAATGATCTGCCAGAATGGGAATGAAATTGTGCTGAAATCAGCGGAATTATGTCACAAATCAAAACTTACAAATGTGTTGAAAACCAGTTTTACAACAGAAAAGTTAAAATCATGTTTTATCAAGCAGAAAATAATGCAGGTCTGATTACTGGGGAGTGTGTGAGTGCTGCTATATTGTTGTGATATCCAGTTTGTTTCAGAGTTAAATGACCGGTCCATTGCACTTTTCCATGTCAGAGTTCCAAGTACAAAGTATCGCAGGTCAGAGGACTTCAATTTGCTGTGGAAATGTGAAATTAAACCCTTCAGGACGTCCTATTATAAGGATATAATCATTTTGGGGTGGTAACAGTAACAGCAATTTCATCACAGCACCCATCTGTAATATGTCCCTGATGTGGGTGGAGTACAGGAGCATGGCAGGCGAGAACTGATGTTCACACACACACACACACACACACACACACACACACCCCTTCCCTGGCCCCGTCCTCCATTCACAAACTGACGCTAGACCACGCCCATGCTGCCACACCATCATTGATTATTTTCCTAGAACAGCATGCCCCCAAGATTTTTATTCTTTAAATTCCTTACTCTTGTGTTAGGGGTAAACTTGCGACACGGACATGTCAGGAAGCTATGCTAGGTTTATGAATGTTCATGAATTATCATAAATTGTGTCTTAACTTTGAATGATCTGAAATAATCTTGCTCTCTCTCTATCTATCTCTTTTTTTTGCCCCAGAGTGTAATGATAGTAAACTGTAACTATGAATAGAAAGCTAATTACACTTTGTAGCTTCTCCAGTAGAAATACATTTTGATTAGCCTTATCCCTTTTAGCTAGTTAGCCAGTAGAGAGATAGATCAATACTGATAGCAAAGAGAGAGCTTATTTGATAAAAGGTGCATCATTTATTTCCTATAGCTGTTAGCTGCTAAGTGTTATTTGTTAGATGCTAAGTGTTATTTGAAACAATGAGTTCTTAGCCTTAAAATAACTACATTAGCAATAAATGATAGCTAATGAATAGTGGGTCATATAATGTAATTATAATTTCAAATAGCTTTTCTTCTTTGTCAGTGATATTGAAAGCCGACCTCTCATCTCATCTCATCTCATTATCTGTAGCCGCTTTATCCTGTTCTGCAGGGTCGCAGGCGAGCTGGATCCTATCCCAGCTGACTACGGGTGAAAGGCGGGGTTCACCCTGGACAAGTCGCCAGGTCATCACAGGGCTGACACATAGACACAGACAACCATTCACACTCACATTCACACCTACGCTCAATTTAGAGTCACCAGTTAACCTAACCTGCGTGTCTTTGGACTGTGGGGGAAACCGGAGCACCCGGAGGAAACCCACGCGGACACGGGGAGAACATGCAAACTCCACACAGAAAGGCCCTCGCCGGCCACGGGGCTCGAACCCAGAACCTTCTTGCTGTGAGGTGACAGTGCTAACCACTACACCACCGTGCCGCCAAAGCCGACCTTATACAGGAATAAAAGTGAGTTTCAGTGGAGGCTTCCCCTTAGCAAAAAGAAGTTTAATCAAGTGTGCTACAAGTATACTTATTTTATACTAAAATCGAGGAAGTGTACTTGAAGGTTACTTCTTATAAACTAATTCTTGATACACTTACAACATAGTACAGGGAAGTATACTTGGTTTATACTGAACCAAGTATAAAAAAGTATAAGTAGACCTATATCAATACTAAGACTTACACTTATACATTACTTTAATACTAAAACTTATACTTGGACCTAAGTATACTTTGTAAATCTTTTTGCCACAAAATAGGAATGCTTAGCATATATCTTGCTTCAAGAGCACAATAAGGTCAACTCATTAATTGACTCAACGTTTAATTTATATATTTATACTACATGTATATATTATATTTATAATTTATATTACATTATATTTTATATATATATTATATTTATAATTTATATTACATTAGCTGAGCTATACAGCTGGTAAGTGATTAGGGAATCCAACCTGATCAGAGGGCCCCTCTCACCCCCTCCATCACTCCTTCCAACTGCTCCCATCAGGCTGGCGCTACAATGTACCACTATAAACAAAAAGTCCTTCATCCCCTCTGCAGCAGCCTTACTCAACAGCACATGATGAACATTACCAGCCAACCCAACCGGCAACATGCATGTCTTGTTTAATGTCTTATTATAATTCTGGAGATTAACACTTAGTCATTATGTGTACTGAATTGCATTATCTTCATGTACCTTACACTTCATCATACACAAAAACAGGAAAACAGAAAAAAGTTTGGCTTGACTTTATTTATTTAACTAGTCCCTTTCAAAAGGGTTTGGCAATGGTGTTATGTACAGTGTGTCAGCTGTTTCAACAAGGACACATTTTGTTTTGATCATGTCAGGCGAGACAGCATGAACAGTTTCAGTTTTTTGAACGTCATATACAAAATGACTTTGTACATTTATTTGCGAATCTTTACATACAGGCCTGCCTGATTTACTAAGTACGTCAACTAAAACACAACGTAGTTTGCGACATGGACAAAAAGCAGAGATTTCATGTGAACATATTTGTTTAAAAACAACCAATTCTATAATACAACAAAATGTACCATCTTTCAAGTATGCAGCACTGTTGAATCTCTTGTTTAGTCTGTCATAGGTTGTACTGTGGTACGTAACTCCATCAACCAAAAAACGGTTGTAAGACCAAAAGCAGTTACTTAGTTTCCCACACAACTTTTCAATGGCAAGCCTATATGACATTTTTATACTGGTTTCCCTTAGCAAAAAGTAGTATACTTAAAGTTCATTTTGTAAAGTATTCTGAAGTGTACCTATAAGTATATCAAGTGTACTACAGGCCATGTACTTCAAGTGTACTAGAAAGCATACTAATTTAATACTTCTTCGGACTAAATTGGAACATTTTAAGTTTATAAAAGTATACTTCAAAGTTACTTTGAAGTTAGCAAAAGTACTCTTTAAGTACTCTCATCTATACTATATCTATACTGTAAATGTACTTGGTATATCCCTCTTGTATACTTACAGTATATAACTAGTACAATGGCAGTACATAAACAAGTGTACTTATGATATACTTCAAGTACACAATAAGGATATACCAAGTGCATTGATAGTATTTAAATGAGTATACTTGAAAGTGTACTTTTGTAAACTTAAAACGGACTTGAAAGTGTACTTTTATAAACTTAAAATGTTCCAATTTAGTCCGAAGAAGTATTAAATTAGTATGCTTTCTAGTACACTTGAAGTACATGGCCTGTAGTACACTTGATATACTTATACTTACACTTCAGAATACTTTACAAAATGAACTTTAAGTATACTACGTTTTGCTAAGGGTCACTCTACCTGACCGAAACTTGTTTGAAACACTGGAGTAAATAGAGAAAGTTAATTCAGTCTTTTTGTGTGAGATAAAGTTTAAACCCCAGTGAATTAGTTCCAGTGTATCATTGTCCTTTCAGTCTGCTAATCACGCCAAGCTCATGATTTGGAATGATGAAGTACTCAGTAGTGAAATGAACTGCAGTAATTATGAAGTAAACACTTGCATCTCCCCACCCCATGTTCTCATTAAAATAAATTACAGCCTTCATTAACAGCACTAAATCTCTGCCTGCCCTCCTTCCTGTTCAGCAAAATTCACTTCCTGCTGAAGGTCCAAATACAGCTCCAAACTAATGAGCCTCTTCCTCTGTTTCTCTATAATTCTATCTCTATTCCTCAATTTTCTACTCATCTTTTCTTCTATCTATTTTGCTCTCTTCTCTATCCCTCTGTCATTGTTCCTCTGTCTCTATTCCTATTGTCTCTCCCTCTTGTTCTATGTCTCTATTCTTCTTTTTCTTACTCCTTCATGCATCTTAATTTCCTCAACTATCATTTCACTCTGTCTTCCATCTTTCTTTTTCTTCAACTTTTATTTATTTGTATTGTTCTTTTCTAGTGTCTTTCCCTGTTTTCACATTCTTTATTTTTTTATTCTTTCTCCCCATTTTCTTTATATTTGTATTGTCTTTCTCTTTGCAGTTCTCGTCTTCATCCTCTTAATTTTCTTTTTCATCTACTACTCTTGGTTCTTTTCTTCCTTCATTTTCTTTTTATTCTTTCTTCCCCTTTCAGCTTCTTTTTCTTTTCTTTTTTCTTTTCTACTTTATCATTTTGTCTTTTTCTTTCTTTGATCCATCCTCCTAATATGCTTTTTATTTTTCTCCTTTTATTTATCATTTGTCTTCTTTCTTTGTTTGTTTCTTTCTTTCTTTGTTTCAGTTTAATCTTCTGCTTTCCTGTTTCTTGTAGTCCCTTATTATTATTATTATTATTATTATTATTATTATTATCTGTTTTTACTGTTACTTTCCATCTGATTGTAGTATATGCCATCTTACAAATAACTGAGTCTGAGTTTCATGAATTTCGAGATCTTTATTCTGAGATATCCAGTGTCTTTTCGTCTCTGAGGGGGTATAAATGTGATCTTATTGAAAGAGGAACTGTACAAGTGATCCTTGACTGACTCTGGGTTCCACTGTTCGAGTTGTGCACCATCACATCAGAAGATAAATCTCCAAAAGAAGCTTGTGCATGGAAAATCTTTAAAGTGTTGCTTTTTCCAGCAACTGACCTGAGAACATATTTGTCCTTGTGCTGGAACCTCAGTTTAGATGATCCCATCTCTATGGAGGTTTTTTTTTCTTATGAAACACATAGAAACACTACAAAAACAGTGAGTAAGAGAATCATTGTCCAAACACAGATCCTATCCCTGAAGCACAGTAAACCACCTGTCAGTGGAAGCTGAGGAGGGAAAGCCAGGAACCAGAAAACTGGTCTAAAACAGATAGATTCATTTCAGCATGTGCAGAAAGTTCCCATTCTTTTACCCCACAGCCATCTGGGATGGGTCTTTCCAGTACATTCTTCATCTCTCCATGTGGTCTCCACTGAAAGAAGGGGGTCTCAAGTTTGTAGGAATTCCACTGGGCAGATGGTAAACCTGTTACATGTCAGTACATGTGTGTGGGTGGGTGAGGGGTGACTGGGTTCCTCTTGGTTTTATTCAACACAGTTAGTTATGCTTGTGCATCCTGTCTTCTCATATGCTTGGATGCAATGCTGTTGGCCAGTGGGAGCTTCAGCAGACACTCAGGAAGGAGGAGTGAGCTAAAGACCATGCTACTTAAGGTTAAGGTTCTTTTATTTGTCATTTCAACCATACAGTGGGGCAAAAAAGTATTTAGTCAGCCACCAATTGTGCAAGTTCTCCCACTTAAAAAGATGAGAGAGGCCTGTAATTTTCATCATAGGTACACTTCAACTATGAGAGACAGAATGGGGGGAAAGAATCCAGGAAATCACATTGTAGGATTTTTAATGAATTAATTGGTAAATTCCTCGGTAAAATAAGTATTTGCTCACCTACAAACAAGCAAGATTTCTGGCTCTCACAGACCTGTAACTTCTTCTTTAAGAGGCTCCTCTGTCCTCCACTCGTTACCTGTATTAATGGCACTTGTTTGAACTTATCAGTATAAAAGACACCTGTCCACAACCTCAAACAGTCACACTCCAAACTCCACTATGGACAAGACCAAAGAGCTGTCAAACGACACCAGAAACAAAATTGTAGACCTGCACCAGGCTGGGAAGACTGAATCTGCAATAGGTAAGCAGCTTGGTGTGAAGAAATCAACTGTGGGAGCAATTATTAGAAAATGGAAAACATACAAGACCACTGATAAGCTCCCTCGATCTGGGGCTCCACGCAAGATCTCACCCCATGGGGTCAAAATGATCACAAGAACGATGAGCAAAAATCCCAGAACCACATGGGGGGACCTAGTGAATGACCTGCAGAGAGCTGGGACCAAAGTAACAAAGGCTACCATCAGTAACACACTACGCCGCCAGGGACTCAAATCCTGCAGTGCCAGACGTGTCCTCCTGCTTAAGCCAGTACATGTCCAGGCCCGCCTGAAGTTTGTTAGAGAACATTTGGATGATCCAGAAGAGGATTGGGAGAATGTCATATGGTCAGATGAAACCAAAATAGAACTTTTTGGTAAAAACTCAACTTGTCATGTTTGGAGGAGAAAGAATGCTGAGTTGCATCCAAAGAACACCATACCTACTGTGAAGCATGGGGGTGGAAACATCATGCTTTGGGGCAGTTTTTCTGCAGAGGGACCAGGACGACTGATCTGTGTAAAGGAAAGAATGAATGGGGCCATGTGTCGTGAGATTTTGAGTGAAAACCTCCTTCCATCAGCAAGGGCATTCAAGATGAAATGTGGCTGGGTCTTTCAGCATGACAATGACCCCAAACACACCACCCGGGCAACGAAGGAGTGGCTTCGTAAGAAGCATTTCAAGGTCCTGGAGTGGCCTAGCCAGTCTCCAGATCTCAACCCCATAGAAAATCTTTGGAGGGAGTTGAAAGTCTGTGTTGCCCAGCAACAGCCCCAAAATATCACTGCTCTAGAGGAGATCTGCATGGAGGAATGGGCCAAAATACCAGCAACAGTGTATGAAAACCTTGTGAAGACTTACAGAAAATGTTTGACCTCTGTCATTGCCAACAAAGGGTAGATAACAAAGTATTGAGATGAACTTTTGTTATTGACCAAATACTTATTTTCCACCATAATCTGCAAATAAATTCTTTAAAAATCAGACAATGTGATTTTCTGGATTTTTTTTTCTCATTTTGTCTCTCACAGTTGAGGTATACCTATGATGAAAATTACAGGCCTCTCTCATCTTTTTAAGTGGGAGACCTTGCACAATTGCTGACTGACTAAATACTTTTTTGCCCCACTGTATATAGTTGGTACAGTACACAGTTAAAACAAACCAACATTTCTCCAGGACCACGGTGCTATGTTAAACATCACAGGACTACAGTCAACAACACACATAAAATGCAAGAGTGCAATGAGTGCAACACTGCAGAAAATAAATGATACAAACAACATAAAGTGCAGAGTTGAGTGTGCAGAATGAGGTAGTATGTGAAAAGGGAATAAATAAATGTAAACCTTGTGTGTGAGAGAGACATTGTAAACATTGTAAGCAATAATGCATTATTGTCCACTGTGCGGAGACTGCAGTGTGAGTGATGTGTTCAACAGTCCGAGTGTTCTCAGTCTAATCCCTCAGAGTTGAGGAGTCTGATGGCATATGGGAAGAAACTGTTAGAGTCTGGTTGTGAAGGCCCAAATAATTTGGTACCTTTTTCCAGACAGCAGGAGGGTGAAGAGATTGTGTGAGGGGTCGGCCACGATGCTGGTGGCTTTCCAAATGCAGCATGTAGTGCAAATCTCTGTGATGGAGGGAAGAGAGGCTCCGATGATCTTCTCAGCTATCCTCACTATCCACTGTAGGGTCTTGCGATCCAAGACAGTGCTGTTCCCAAACCAGACTGTGATGCAGCTGCTCAGAATGCTCTCAATAGTCCCTCTGTAGAATATTGTGAGGATGGGTGATGGGAGATGGGTTTTCCTCAGCCTCTGTAGGAAGTAGAGACACTGCTGGGCTTTCTTTACTATGGAGCTGGTGTTGAGGGAGCAGGTGAGGCTCTCTGCCAGAAGAGCACCAAGGAATTTGTTGCTCTTGATGTTCTCCATGAGTGAGCCATCGATGTACAATGGAGTGGTCACTCCATGTTGTTCTGAAGTCAACAACCATCTCTTTTGTTTTGTCCACGTTCAGAGACTGGTTGGTGACTCCGCACCATCTGATAGCCATTGCACCTCCTCTCCGTATGCTGACTCATCATTCTTACTGATGAGACACACCACATCAGCAAACTTGACGATGTGATTTGAACTGTTAGTTGCTGCACAGTCGTGATTCAGCAGAGTGAACAGCAGTGGACTGAGCACACAGCCCTGGGGGGGCCCAGTGCTCAGTATGGTGGTGCTGGAAGTTCTGCTCCCAATCCACACTGACTGTCAGTCAGGAAGTCCAGGATCCAGTTGCAGAAGGAGGTATTCAGGCCCAGCAGGCTCAGCTTTACAATTAGCTGCTGAGGGATGATTGTGTTGAATGCTGAACTGAAGTCTATGAACAGCATTTGTACATATGGGTCCTTCTTGTCTAGCTGGCTAAGGGACAGATGAAGGGTGGTGGCTATGGCATCATCTGTTGACCAGTTATGGCGATATGCGAACTGCAGGGGGTCCAGTGAGGGAGGCAACAGGGTCTTTATGTGCCTCATGATAAGCCTCTCGAAGCACTTCATGATGGTGAGTGTGAGTACAACGGGACAGTAGTCACTGAGGCAGGACACTGAAGACTTCTTCAGCACAGGGATAATGGTAGTGGTCTTGAAGCACTTTGGAACAATGGTGCTGCTCAGGGGGTTGTTGAAGTTGTCAGTGAGAACATCTGCCAGCTGGTCCACAGATCCTCTGAGCACTTTACCGGGGATGTTGTCTGGTCCAGCAGCCTTCTGTGGGTTGACTTTGTGTAGAGTTTTCCTCACATCAGCTATGGTCAGACACAGCACCTGGTCCTTGGGAGGAGGGATGGTCTTCCTCTCTGCCATGCTGTTCTGTGCCTCAAACTGTGCATAGAAGCTGTTCAGTGCATCTGGAAGAGAGGCATCACTGTCACAGGCAGGTGGTATTGTCCTGTAGTTCTTGATGGCCTGGATGCCCTGCCACATGATTGATTGATTGATTGATTGATTGATTGATTGATTCTTTATTGTTATTGCATATTACTATACAACAAAACACTGTTTGAGGGCTCAGATCACAGCAGCATAACCTTTTAAAGCATAACACACACACATAACCTTTTAAAAGCTGCATAATGGCATATAAGCAGTAGTATAAATTGTAGTATGTAATTATTTAATGTAGCCAAACACAGTAAGGTGCAGCGTGTGAGTCCAAGTCCGGATCAGGCCTCCAGCAGAGCTTTTATAGCCCTGGGGAAGAAGCTATTTGGGTGTCTTGCTGTTTGTGACTTTATGACCCGAAGCCTTCCAGAGGGAAGGGTGTCAAAAAAACATTGTCCTGGGTGAGTGCAGTCAGTCCTAATCTTTGTGGCTCTGTTTCTCAGCCTGGCAAAGTAGATCTGTTACAGGGATTGGAGAGGGGTACCAATGATTTTAAATGCAGTCCTGATGATCCACTGCAGATCTTTCCTCTCCTCTGAGGTGCAGCTGGAGAACCACACTATGCATCCATAGCTCAGAACACTTTGTATGGTGCACTGGTAGAAGCTGGCAAGGAACTTCTGTGAGAGCCCAGTTTTCCACAGGGATCGCAGGAAGAAGAGTCTCTGCTGGGCCTTCTTCACCACCTCTCTGGTGTTCACGCCCCATGTCAGGTCCTCTGAGAGGTGAACACTGAGGTAGTTGTTCCACCTGTTCCACCTACTCTCCAGAGATCACCAGGCTGGCATTTGTTTTATCCAGTCATTTTCTGAAGTCAATGACAAGCTCCTTTGTTTTGTTGGTGTTGAGGAGCAAGTCATTGTTCTGACACCAAGATGTGAGGGCCTGAACTTCCTCTCTGTAGGCTGCCTCATCGCTGTTGGTTATCAACCCCACCACAGCTGTGTCATCTGCAAACTTGTATATTTGGTTTGAGTTATGAATGGGAGAACAGTCCTGTGTGAAGCGTGAGTAAGGGAGTGGACTAAGAACACAGTCTTGGGGGGTGCCAGTGTTTAAGATGGTGGTGGATGAGACGAGGTCTCCAAGTCTCACATGCTGTGGTCTGTTGGAGAGGAAGTCCTTAATCCAGCTACAGAGGTGGTGGTCCAGGCCCAGGGACAGTGGCTTGTTGACCAGCTTGCTCGGATTGACAGCATTGAAGGCCGAGCTGAAGTCAACGAACAGTATCCTCATGTAGGTGTCAGGGTTCTCCAGTAGCCCTTTTCCACCAAATCAGTTCCAGGGCTGGTTTGGGGCCAGTGCTTAGTTTGGAACCGGGTTTTCTGTTTCCGCTGACAAAGAACTGGCTCTGGGCCAGAAAAACCGGTTCCAGGGTAGCACCAGCTCTTTGCTGGGCTAGAGGAAAGAACTGCTTACATCAGCGGGGGGAGCGGAGTTGTTAAGACCAACAACAATAGTAAGACCGCGAGACGGCACCATTTTTAAAGTGACAAGATATCATGGATGCAGTAAAGTAGCAGTGGTCTGTGGAGGAGACAACAACCTGTCTCCTAGCAATATGGTCCACAGATGAAGTCCAGGTGAAATGGGAGGGTGCTACGCGGACCCTATTACACCAAATACAAAAAGAGATGGCTGCGACAGGGTTGTAGTAGTCTCGGGGATACTCTTCTGGTGCTATAATGGGAATGTGGCTTCCATCTATTGCACCAACGCACTGTGGCACTCTCCAACGACTCTGAAAGAGAGCAGCCATTTCCGCTAACCTCTCAGCATCAGGGCATGTAATGTGGGCAGGGAGCAGCACCTTGATGACTGTCTCATCTCATCTCATTATCTCTAGCCGCTTTATCCTTCTACAGGGTCGCAGGCAAGCTGGAGCCTATCCCAGCTGACTACGGGCGAAAGGCGGGGTACACCCTGGACAAGTCGCCAGGTCTTGATGACTGTGTTACAGAAATCCTGAACGCAATTAAAGACGGTGCTCATGCCTACTCCAAAAAGATGGCTGATGGTCCTGTATTCACAGCCAGTGGCCAGCTTCCAGATTCCAGATGGCAGTAGCCACCCGCTTCTGGTTTGGGACATACAAACAGTAATTTGTGTTCCTTCTCCCCAAGACATGCCTCACCCGACTGCAGATATACTCAAACGACTCTCGGGACACAGGGAAATTCTGCATGAACTGGTGAGAAGTGAAATCAGGAACAATTGTGTCCCGCCAGTAGCGAGATCTTGGGTGTGCCCAGACAACATGTGATCTCCGCCTTGCCATCAGTCACAAGATTACCTGTAAAGAGAAAAATGTATAGGTAAATAAACATTTTGTGTGGAGAGTCATCAATACTCAAACAAATATTCATCATGGTACTTAACCCTTGTGCCTCTTTTTCCCCTTAGATTAGAGTGGGATGTGTATTGAGAAATAAATGTGCATGTGTGTGTTGGAAACATAACAAGTGTTACATTTACTTGTGGAGTTAATGTACAGCACATTTGCCATACTTTATATTCTGTTGACATTATATTTCTATATGTATGAACACAGTCAAAATAATAAAGAAAATTAACAACTGACAAGCCAAAAATGTCCTTAGTGAGGCATAAGGGTTAAAGAAACGAGGTTAAACATAAATCATTCACTTGTATTTCCATGCAGTTTGTTTACATTCACTTCAGTAAGTGAAGTTCATTACAGAGCTAAGCATCCTCATATCTACCGCTGTGGTAGATATGAGCGGCGACTTAAAAATCGCCAGTAATATGTTTGTGAATTTGTGACGATTCCAGCAGGGACATTGTAAGGTTTTATTCCTTTGTAAGGATAAATAATTGTAAGTATTTATTATTGACCAAGAAGGCAGTAATTTATTTTGTGACAAAATTGTAAGGATTTATTCTCATCTCATCTCATCATCTCTAGCCGCTTTATCCTTCTACAGGGTCGCAGGCAAGCTGGAGCCTATCCCAGCTGACTACGGGCGAAAGGCGGGGTACACCCTGGAAAAGTCGCCAGGTCATCACAGGGCTGACACATAGACACAGACAACCATTCACACTCACATTCACACCTACGGTCAATTTAGAGTCACCAGTTAACCTAACCTGCATGTCTTTGGACTGTGGGGGAAACCGGAGCACCCGGAGGAAACCCACGCGGACACGGGGAGAACATGCAAACTCCACACAGAAAGGCCCTCGCCGGCCCCGGGGCTCGAACCCAGGACCTTCTTGCTGTGAGGCGACAGCGCTAACCACTACACCACCGTGCCGCCCAGGATTTATTCTGTTCAGTTAAAATGACCTTCTGTCTCAGCTAGACATTGTTTAAAAATTCCATTCTGTCTAAACATTGCTATCATATCATCAGAACATTCTGCTTATTTTGTGTATTATTGATCAGATTATTGTGTCTGACCAGCGCCAAGGTCTGCAATGATGTCAGACACACCCACACACCCCCACAGCTGCATATCCAACGTGTATTTCGGATTAAAAGTTAGATTTAAAGCCATGATTTAAGTTAGTTTTATAGCTACACGTGATTTAGGATTGTTAGATTTAACCAGTCTCTTCAGTGTTGAATTTGAAATTGAAATGATTGAATGTTAGATTTAATGTTAGATTTAAAGCTGCATTAAGTGATTCATGTTAGTTTTATAGTTTTATAGTTTTATAGATTTATATTAGCCTTATTGCTGCACAAGGTGTTAAGACTTTATGATTTTAATATTTTAGAGCTTACATATACTATAACAGTGATTTTAAACTATTCCTGTGTGACCTGACCTTCATCCAGTGGAGAAGACACTTCTTTGTTAGACTAAACATAGTCTTTGTTTAAAATTGTCATGATTGATCCAAGGTTTCACTCACATACGTATAAAACCCCTGTATACTCTCGTCTCAGGGGGGACTTGCGAATAAAGATTGCGAACTAAAGATTGTGGGGTTCCTTTCTTTTTTCTGCGACTCACCCCCAGACGTCTGGGTGACACAAGGGGACTGATCTCGAGATGGTGAGGGCCAGAGGTGAAGAAACCTAACAGACATAACACCAGCTAACGTTAGCTCATAACAAAGGCTAACATAACCATTTCACATTGAGTGTAAGTAAGAGTCAAAATGTTATTAGGTTATTACCTGTCGCCTAGAACGTAATCGCCGTCCACTCAAAACCTGTCGATCAACACAAACATATTGGATCTGCTGTTTTCTGATCCCAATGAAGCACCGTAAAGCCAGAAGCAGCAGCTGTACAAACGCGAAGTCATCCATTATTGTTGTTGTTGTTGCTGCCTCTTCTTCTTCTTCTCCGTGTTGTTGTTGCTTCGATGTTCGCGCCAAGGTATATGCAAACACAGCAATGTAACTGACGTATACAGTGATGTAATGATATGGCTCCCCTTAGCACCCCGAGCTATGGAAAAGCAAACTGGTTCTCAGCTGGTTCGCAAATTGAACGAGTTGTGAACCAGCACCAGCACTGGCCCTGAACCAGCCCTGGAACTGATTTAGTGGAAAAGGGGTACAGGTGAGTCAGTATAGTGTGGAGCATGAGGGAGATAGTGTCCTCAGTGCACCTGTTGGTTTTGTAGGCAAACTGGTACTGGTCCAGGTCAGCAGGGACGGAGGCTTTAATGTAGTTCATCACCAGTCTTTCAAAGCATTTCATGATTATCGGTGTTAGTGCAACAGGCCGATAATTGTTCAAGCATGCGACTGCTGAGCGCTTTGGGATGGGGATGATGGTTCCAGCTTTAAAGCAGGAGTGGACTATGGCCTCCTTCAGTGACTTGTTGAATATGCCAGTGAAAACAGCCACCAGTTGGTGTGCACATGCTTTTAGAGCACGTCCTGGGACCCCATCCAGACCAGTCACCTTCCTGCCATTGATGTCGAGCAGGGCCTGCTTAACCTGGTACTGGTGCAATACCATTGGATGTCTTTCATTCTGAAGGGGGCTGGAGGTATGTGAAGGACGTTGACTGTGGGTGAGGGATGCTGGGGATGGCTCATTCATGTTGGTAGTGTTGCTGTCAAAACAGGAGAAGGTGTTCAGCTGATCAGGGAGGGAGGGGTCGACTATAGAGGGTGGGCAGGGATTCTGTTTGTAGTTAGTAATTGTTCTGATCCCCTGCCACATGCTGCGGGTGTTGTTGTCTTTGAAATGCTGTTTAATTTGCATTTTATATTTGTTTTTGGCAGCAGTGATCCCCCTTCTCAGATCTGTTCTGGATCTTCTGTAGGTCTTCCAGTCACTTGATCGCAGTGCCGCATTCCTAGCTTTCAGAAGACTGTAAACAGTGTTGTTGAACCAGGGCTTTTGGTTTTGGGGCACTCTGATGTTTTTGGTTTTGGTGGAAGTCTCAACACAGAACCTGATATAGTCCATTACTATGGAAGCATATTGTTCTGTGTCTTCCTGATCAAAGATCTCTCACCTTGTGTCCTCAAAACAGTCTTGCAGTGCTGCCTCAGTCTCCTCAGACCAGATCTGAACTGTCCTGACCTGGATCTTTGTTTTGCTGAGGAGAGGTTGATAAGAAAAGCCAAGTGGTCTGATTGTCCAAGGTGGGGGGCTGAGCGGACTTTGTAGGCACCTTTGAAGTTGGTGTAAACCTGATCCAGTATTTTTCCATTCCATGTCCCCATGTGGATGTTTTTGTAGAATTTGGGTAACACAGACTTCAGGTTTGTGTGATTAAAATCCCCCCCCCCCCCCCCCCCATGATGATGAAACTGTCTGGTAGTCTGTTTTGTTGTTTACTGATCACGTCACGCAGCCTGCTCATGGGTAACTTTGCATTAGTTCATGGGTGAATGTACACAGCTAAAACAAACAATGCACTGTGCTCACGGCTGAGGTGGAATGGCCTGCATTTTAGCACCAGAAACTCCAAGTCCATACAATAATGTCCTTCCATAACAGTGACATCAGTGCAAAAATCGTCTCTCACATAAACACACACACCTCCTCCTTTTTTCTTCCCGGCCTCTGATGTACGGTCTGCTCTGTAGATGCTGTGCCCCTGTAGTTCCACAGCTGCATCTAGGATGTTTCCATGCAGCCATGTCTCGGAAATTATTGTTATACAGCTGTCCCATTGGTTATTCACAAATCGGAGTCTCAAGTTGTCCATTTTGTTGACAAGAGAGCGAGCGTTGATGAGGAGTAAGCTTGGAATGGCTGGTCGGTGTGGAGTGCAGCACAGCCTTGCTCGGCAGCCTGCCCTGTTGCCTTGCTTTCTCCATCTGTGTCTCCGCGGTCTGGGTCCCACTGTCGCTCAGATTAATTTCAGGTATTTCCATGGATGAATAATCTGTTTTGGGAAGGATTTTATGTCCTCTGGAACAAAGTCTGAACAGTGGTTTTGGATTTCACTAAGTTCTGAGTGAGTATACTTTAAAAAAACGCTGTGAATGGTAGAGCCTTGGGCCGCTGTGACTCCTCATGCTGCCATCATGATCAATTGTGCCATGTATCGCCACTGTCCTGGAAGTAGCTGTGGATTCTCTGGGCATGTGCGCACTTTGCTGTTCTGATGGCCTGAGACACATTGGCCCTCACTGCTCTTAGGCCCACTCTGTCACCTGCTCTGAAGGCAGCATCTTGGGTCCTCAGTAGTGCACACACCTCTGCAGTAATTCATAGCTTCTGGTTGAGGTGAGTGGTGATGATCTTTGTTGGGGTTCAACCCAGTCTGAAAAGGTCAATCAGTCAACTTATTTCTCGGGACCCCCACCCTCGTACCACCCAGACGTCTGGGACGGAACACTGCAAAAAAACAGAGAACCAGAGATCGGTTTAACTGCTGTTTATTCACAGTATTCTCGCCAAAGATGAAAGATTACAAACACCTTTTATAACAAATCATAATCTCTCCAAACGGCTATTGTGTCTGTCGAATGTGTGTGTGTGTGTGTGTGTGTGTGTGTGTGTGTGTGTGTGTGTGTGTGTGTGTCTATGGGAGGGTGTGAGTAAGTGACATCATTTTGATATCTGTGTCTATGTGTGTGTGAGCAGGTCACATTTTAATTACATCACTGTTCTGATGGAATGTTCAGATGTATGTGTGTGTGCTTGACTTGCGAGCAAGTGAGCAGCTTGATCTTGGGGCAGGTCAAATAATCATAACATAATAACATATCTGATCATATGACATGATAGCAAGGTACAAACATTGCTTACGCACATACGGAATCTTTCAACAAAGATATGTTATAAGTAAATAAGAACAAACCTAAACAAAGACAATTATACGAAAAACATCTCATATCAAAATAAACAAAATGTTCCCAAACAATGTCCAGCCGAGACAGAAGGTCATTTTAACTGAACCGAAGTTAATCCTTAATTTTGTCACCAATATATTACTGCCTTCTTGGTCAAGAATAATACTTATATAAACCTAACAATCTTAGAGACAGTAACATCATCAGTGCACTTGTTGATGTAGCTGGTCACTGATGCTGTGTACTCCTCTAAGTGCAGTCGCCATTGGTTGCAGCATCCCTAAACACATCTAAGTCAGTTCTCTCAAAACAGTCCTGGAGAGCAGAGATGGCTCCTTCTGGCCAGGTTTTCACCTGCCTTAGAACCAGATTGGAGCATCTGATAAGCAGTCTGTGTGCTGGAATTAGCACAATAGAGATGTGTTCTGAGTAGCCAAGGTGGGGGTGGGGCTCCACCCTGTACACGTCGGGAATGTTTGTGAAGATCCAGCATGTTCACCCCTCTTGTTGCAAAGTCCACATACTGATGCAATTTAGGGAGCACTGACCTGAGATATGCATGGTTGAAATCTCCAGCGACAATAAATAGTCCATCTGGGTGTGCATTCTGCAGTTCGCTGATAGCACCATACAGTACACAGAGCACTTCCTTAGCATTAGCGCTGGGAGGAATGTAAAGTCTGATTACAAATACGTAAGTGAATTCTTGTGGTAAATAAAATGGTCTACATCTAACAGTCACAAACTCCACTGACAATGAGCAATAACCAGAGATTAGCACTGAATTCCTGCAACATACTGGAAAATAATTTTCCAGTATCCTTTTTGATTTTTATTGTACTTTCACTTTCCTTTTCCACGTTTTAAATTTTTCGGAAGAACGCCAAGACCGGAAGCTTTCTTTTTTTTCTCCTCCCATGTAAAGACCACAAGTGGAGGCCATCCACATCAGATCCATTTTAATATCAACAGATCTTCGATTAAGGTACGTGAAGCAATTCATTATGGCACACATTCAGCTTGTTCAATGTGCTGAGTGCAAGATGTTTAGTCATTCTTCCTCCATCACTAGTGACTGCTTTATTTGTGATAAGTGCAGATTAGTTAGCTCTCTGATGGAGAAGATTGTAGCTTTGGAGGTGCATATCCAGACTTTACAGAAGGTTAGTGAGAATGAGAACAGTGTAGTTTCTGCAGGGGAAAGTCTGGATGCCCTAGGTGGAGTTAGTAATCCCCCAACTCCTGCATTAAAGTCCTCACACTCCTCTCCGCATCACGTGTTGAACAGGTTTGCCCTCCTCAATGAAGCACCCACTGAGAAACCTGAAAGAGCTCTGGTTATAGGAGACTCTATCATATGACACATGAAATTAGCTAAGCCTTTAGGGACAGCAGCAGTCTTAGTCAGGTGTATACCAGGAGCCAGGGTGCTGGACATAGCAGGTAATCTTAGAGTCTTAGGCAAGCACAGGTTCTCAAAGATAGTTATCCATATACAGTAGGAGCTAATGATATACGCCTTCGTTAGTCTGAGGTTACTAAGAGTAACTTTGTAAAGGTGTTAAAATTAGGTGCTGTCCGATGCTGTAGTATGCTCTGGCCCCATCCCAATGTGGTGTGGCAATGTAGCTTACAGCAGGTTATGGTCGCTGAACTGTTGGTTGTCCAGGTGGTGCTCTGAAAACAGTGTGGGCTTTAAATTGGAGTAGTTTTGAGGGCACTGCTGGCCTGTTAGGGTGGGACGGTATCCATCCCACTCAGGAAGGTGCTGCTCTCATTTCTTGCAGCATAGGTCATCGTCTCAGGTCTAGTTAATTTCTGACAATCCAGAGCCAAGGCCAGGGAGTAGACGAACAGGCTAAACTGACTGTCTGCTAGCTGCACAGAATCATTACTCAGGATCCACTACATCGACATTGTGTCTGTTCCCCGAGCTAAACAAAAAAGTAGAAATACTCAGAGAGTTTGTTCCAGTAACCTAATCAATAAAAAATTAGATCATACTGGCCGTACAGCTGCTGCCAGAACCTTAGATCTAAAGGTAGGGCTATTAAATATTAGCTCTCTTATATCTAAAGTGCTAACTGTTAATGAACTTATTACTGATCAGGAGTTTAATGTACTGTGTTTAACAGAAACATGGATTAAACCAAACGGAATATACGGTATAGCATTAAATTAAGCTAGTCCTCCTGGATACAGTTATATACACCAGTCTCATCCATCTGGTAGAGGAGGAGGCATTGCGGTTATTTATAAAGATTATCTAGGTGTAACACAAAAACCTGGTTATAAATGTAATACATTTGAAGTTCTTCATACTAATATAATGTATGTAGTCTTGAAAAATAAGTCAACCCAGTTAATTCCGTTACTTATTATTTACAGGCCCCCGGGGCCATATTCTGAGTTTCTTTTTGAATTTGCAGATTTCATCTAAAACCTGGTTATTTCCTTAGACAAAGCTTTAGTTGTCAGAGATTTTAATATTCACTTTGATAACCAAGAAGATCCTCTGAAAACAGTGTTCATGTCCATTTTAGATTCAGTAGGGGTTAATGAGAACATCATAGGACCTACCCGTAATGGTGGTTACACTTTCAATCTAATACTAACATTCGGGTTAAACGTAAAAAATATAGTCACACTTCCAGTCTGAAGTTATCTCAGATCATTATCTCATCTCATTCAAACTATGCCAGAGCAATAATATATGCACCTCACCACGCTACTGTATTAAACGTACATTCACGTCAACTACTACACAGAGTTTGATTGGGTCACTGTCAGCCCCCGCAGAACTTGATCAGGCAACTGAATGCTTAGCGTCAACATTCCGCCATACTTTAGATAATGTAGCTTCACTTAAAAGGAAAATGATTAGAGAAAAAAAATAGCACCCTGGTATAATGATGACACTCACACTTTAAAACAGACCACTCAATAATTGGAACATAAATGGCATCAAAAAAATTGCTAGCATTCAAATTATCTTGGAAGGAGAGCCTCCTGAAGTATAGAAAAGCTCTTAGTGCTGCTACCGTAGATCAACATATCTCTCCTCCCTAACAGAAGATAACAAAAATAATCCTAGATTCCTATTTAATACTGTAGCAAAATTAACCAGGAATAAGTCCACTATAGACACATGCACACCTGCAGTATGTAGTAGCAATGACTTCATGATTTTTTTTTCAATGACAAAATTGAAAATTTCTGACAAAAAAATTCAAACTACTAATTTAAGGTCAGACAATGTAAGTGACCCTGTAGTTAACAATATAACTGTATCAGATCAGCAATTAGAATGTTTTACTCCCCTAAGAGAATTCGAACTAATTTCATTAACCTCCACATCAAAAGCTTCAACTTGTGTACTCAATCCCTTACCTGCACGTCTATTCAAACAGATAATACCTGAAGTAATTGAACCACTTCTAAAAAAAATTAATTTTTCTCTTAGGATTGGCTGTGTACCCAAATCCTTTAAACTAGCAGTTATCAAACCCCGATGAAAAAACCTGACCTCGATCCCTGTCGACTGTCCAATTATCAGCCAATATCAAACCTCCCCTTTATCTCCAAGATCCTTGAAAAAGCTGTGGCACAGCAGTTATGCTCATATTTACATAGAAATAACATCCATGAAATGTATCAGTCAGGATTTAGACCTAATCATAGCACAGAGACAGCGCTGGTTAAAGTAGTAAATGACCTACTGTTGGCGTCTGATCAGGGCTGTGTCTCGCTAGTTGTGTTGCTTGGCCTTAGTGCAGCATTTGATACCATTGATCATTCCATTCTTCTGGATAGACTAGAAAATGTTGTGGGAGTTAAGGGAATGGCCCTCTCCTGGCTCAGCTCTTATTGAACTGATCGTTTTCAGTATGTTGATGTAAATGGTGATTTTTCTAGACATACTTAGGTAAAGTTTGGTGATCCACAAGGTTCTGTCTTAGGCCTGCTGCTTTTTTCTTTATATATGTTACTTCTTGGTGATATTATTCATAAACATGGTATTAGTTTCCACTGTTATGCTGATGACACACAGTTGTATGTTTCTGCAAAACCAGATGAGACACACCAGCTTAATACAATTGAGGAATGTGTGAAGGACATTAGACACTGGATGCTTATTAACTTCCTTCTGCTTAACTCTGACAAGACTGAAGTACTTGTACTCGGACCACATGCAGCTAGAAGTAAGTTTTCTGATTACACAGTAACTCTGGATGGCCTTTCTGTTTCTTCACGGGCAGCAGTAAAAGAGCTCGGGATGATTATTGACCCTAGTCTTTCATTCAAAACTCATATCGATAACATTATCCAGATAGCTTTCTTTCATCTCAGAAATACCACTAGCATAAGAAATATAATGTCACTACATGATGCAGAAAAACTAGTTTATGCTTCTTTTACCTCGAGGTTGGATTATTGTAATGCCTTACTGTCTGGATGTTCCAATAAGTGCATAAACAAGCTCTACTTTGTTCAAAATGCAGCAGCAAGAGTCCTTACTAGAACCAGAAGATATGACCACATCACCCCTGTCTTATCCGCACTGCATTGGCTCCCAATCAAATTTCGTGTTGATTATAAAATACTACTATTGACCTTTAAAGCA
This sequence comes from Neoarius graeffei, assembly GCF_027579695.1. Lineage (NCBI taxonomy): Eukaryota > Metazoa > Chordata > Actinopteri > Siluriformes > Ariidae > Neoarius > Neoarius graeffei. The sequence goes on from NC_083577.1 coordinate 1,207,251, forward strand.
CTAAATGGTCTCGCACCACAGTACCTGAGTGAACTTCTGGTCCTTTATGAGCTGCCACGCCTACTTAGATCAAAAGGTGCAGGCTATCTGCTGGTACCTCGTATAGTGAAGCTATATCAGGGGGCGGAGCCTTTTCTTACAAAGCCCCACAGTTATGGAACAGCCTTCCAAGTAGTGTTCGGGACTCAGCATTTAAGTCTTGGATGAAAACATATCTGTTTAGTCAAGCTTTTTGTAAATAGGCTTTATTATGTAAAGGGGTAGATCTGGAGGGTACTCAGGCATAGAGTGTTTGATAAACTGGAATGTATGAATGCTGCCCCCCCCACTCACTCACCCACTCATGTTTGTTGATGGTGTAGTGGCTGTCTGCTTTCTGTCCCAGGGCACCCTCATACTTGTGTTACCTTCTGGCTCTCCCCTTTTAGTTATGCTGTCATAGTTAGTTTTGCTGGAGTCCCTGCTTGCACTCAGTGCAAAATGTATACTGTTCTTACTCATCAGGTGACATCTGGACATATCTAACAACCTGTACCCCCCCCATCCATCCCTCTAAGTTACATGTCAATCCTGAGATCGAGACGCTGACCTCTTCTGCTCCTTGGACCTGCCTGATCCATCCTGATGCCCTATGTCTGTCTGGAGTCTCATCACATCTCTCCTGTGGAGGACAGCCCCATATGAACAGTTGAAAGTCACACTCAGAAGATGATGGCTCTGGACACTAACAGTTATGCTTTTATGGCTGAGGACTACAGTTAACTTGTTAACTCTAGGACTGCAGTTGTCATGAACAGTTTTGCACTCAAGTTTCCATCAATGAACAGTTTATAACTTCAACAAAACAGACTTCATTTTAAAACTGTTGGGTCAAAATTTATTATATGTAGATTATGATCAGAATATGAATCAGTAGGTTAAATCAGGATATATGTAGGTATATGTAAGTTTAGTGAAATAGTGATTCTTAGCTTATTCTGTGTTAAAATTTAGTTTGAAATGACCTTAGGTCCGGCTGGACATTGTTTGGGAACATTTTGTTTATGAATGTGTATTTTTGAACAGAGACGTGTCTGAAGGTCTGTTTTAGTGTCAGATCGACTCATACCACACTCAGAAATAGTAGAATTAAAGTTCATGATTATGCTTATTCATTCAGTTGAATCTTAGGTCATGGCTTCATAAAGGCTATGAAATACACTGAAATATATTGAAATATACTATGGTAATGATTAATATTAGTTTTATAGATCCCGTAATTAATGAATACATTCCGTGATTAATGTTAGTTTCATAGTTCTAGATTAGTTTCATAATGACATTATAATTATAATTAAGATCTCATGATTCTAAGGATTTTTAGTTTAAGAGCATTAACCTAATTTAGTTATAAGTTTAATCCTGTTAGTGGTTTAATTGTTCTCTCTCTTTCAGACATATTCTCATTGTTCTTGTGGTTAAGTTGTTCTTATTTTTTTATGTTTATTCTCTTATAACATTCATTATTAAGAGCTGATTGTTATTTGTTATTTTACTTATGTTGATGGAATCAAGATAATCAAGATGTAATTTACTGACTGACCACACATTCATGTGTTAAGAATTATTCATGTTAATTATTAAGAATTAGTAAGATCCTTTCTGTGCAAACTAGTGTTTTTTGACCTTCTTCGTAGGCAAACATTAAACATTATCTATGTTTATACATTCCAAACTATTCCACGAAGAATCAGACATAACATCTATCTGTACCTTATTGTCAGCAAAAATATGTTATTATATTATTATGATTGATTCAAGATCATTACACACTTCTACATAGACACACACCCATAGACACACACACACACACGAAGACAAAACATAAACACAGCAACACTATAAGACATTCCCACAAATGTTTTCATTCTGACGAAGTGACTGAGCGAATAAACTGACATGTGAACAACTCTCACGTGTTCCCTTGTCTGTGTTCGAGCTGTTGATTCGTCTACCTCGGGCCCGAGGGAAAGGCATTCACGAAGGAATCCAGGGTCTCTTTCTGGGTGAACCCAACAATTTGGTGTCAGAAGTGCGATACTGCCAACCAGGTGAGTAAATTTAATTTTAATTTATAATTTGATTGGTTATTGATTGGTTGACCGCCTGGTTGGTAGTAATTTCAAAAAATAAATAGAGACCCGTAAATTCAGGTTGGTAAACCTCGTGTGGAGGCACGGGACGTAAGGAACCTCGTAGACTGAAGATTAGATTAGACCTTTATTTATTTTAGACTCTTGTTTACGGGACGAGACGCGGCTAGTAGAGCCACGGGATTGGGCTGGTAAACCTCGTACTTTGTTTACGGGACGGTGAGCCTCGTGAAGACACTTCAAGGGGGAGAACTGTCACGAGAAGAGCGCGCTTTTAATCTTTGATTCCTTCGTGCGGCCATGGGGGGTAGTTGTGGTAGTAAAGAGGTACTCAGACCCGATTCTGAAGACACTCCACGGGATTGGATGAATCGATGTGATTTGGGATTCTATACTGCTCCTTGGCTGGACCTTCTAGCCGATTAGTCTACGAAACAATTTCAGTCTCGGTTAATTTATCCTCGTGCAGGGAAATTTAGACCAGAGTATCTCATTTCGGCACACAAACAGATATATGAAGGATTTGGCAACCCAGAATGGGACTATGATTACATGACCAAAGGTTATTTAGAGTGGATTAGAATGAAGCCAATTTGGGATCATTTTCGTAGAATTAAAGAGACGAAAGAACAAAATAATTCAATACCACGTCCCAAGCGTAATGCAGAGGTGAAACCTGCTTTATTTAGATCCCTAGCCTCTGCTCCTCCGCTGATCGAGGAAACAAGAAACATTCCTGTAGATACACCGGCGAACGCTTCATGTCCCGCTGATAACGTTCCTAGCGTATCTCATAACACAGGCGCTAGAAGGAAAACTGTAATGAGCAGAAGAAACGAGACGAACGGCTCTAATACGGATTCTGACGATGAAATAAACACAGCTTGTGTGTGGGCGCGAAGAGGAAAAGGATTTAAGATCTATCCGCCTTCAGCATCAGAATTAAAAGACATTATCAAGTTATTGCCTTCGATAAACAACCCAGTCAATTTCGTAGACATGCTCGTAAGAATGTGCAGGCACAAACAAATGGTTGGTGCAGATTATCGTCTTCTCATGCATGCTGTTCTTGGTGATAAATATGATGAAGATGCATTACTAGCCGCCGTCCCTTGTCTGAAACCGGAGAATGACGACTATGCTGTGACGGAGGTTAAGGAGGAGGAAAATGGGCAGACTATGACCAAACAAGTAATGAAGTTTTACTGGAAAGATATTGATAGAGCTATGAGAGAATTAAGGGAACAATTGACGCGTTATCTGCTCTCAAGAAGACAGGCTAGCCGTGATCTTTCACAGGTTACTAATTGTAAACAGGAGAAGGCTGAACTCACTTCCAAGTTTTTGACACGCTTTAGCGAGACATGGACTTGTTTGGGAAATATGCCACTGAACCAGCAGCAAAGCAATCCTCTCTTTATCTCGACATTTCTGAATAATTGTCGTCCTGATGTGCAGAAGGTGTTGAAACATCATTTGAGTGACCGGAGTAATATGATAGTGAGAGCTCTAGGGGAGAAGATTAGAATTTTGGAGGGAGATGATCTTTTGGATACTAAGCAGGTGGCTTGTCTTTCCGTTGCTAGTGGTTACTCACAACAGAATTGGGGTGATCCACAAGGCAGGGCGGGGAATAAGGGATTCCCCAGTGATAGATTGTGCTATTATTGTGGTAAAGAAGGACATTGGAAGCGCGAGTGTAGAAAGAAACGGATAGATGAGGATAGGGCACGTCAAAGAGCTGCTTCTGCTTCTTCTTCTAATCTTCAGCGTGGTGTGTCTCTTCCTTCTCCTCCCCCTCCTTCTCCTGCTTTGCCTACGGCAAGCGTAGGCCCATATCGAGCATAGAGCTGCCTACAGAGCTGTGACCCCATGATGTTACATTGTTCTTTCGACTCTTATCTAGCTAGTGATTTGCCTGTTGTAGAATTGGTTGTGGATGGAAAGGTGCTCCCTTTCTTAATTGATACTGGTGCTACAATGTCCTCGGTGGGAAAGTCATACGAGGGTCCGATGTCTAACAAAACCGTTCGCTCTGTGGGAATTGATGGGGTCCCTTTTTCTTCCCCTTGCACTCCTCCGTTACTGGTAACCTGTCACGCTGACCCAGCACTTCGTAAACATCACTCTTTTGTGTTGATGTCACAGTGCCCTTTTAACTTAATTCATTTATAATGAATTTCCTGGTTTCACAGTTATACTTTGTGACTCTGTCGGACACAGTCATAGAAGCAAGTTATTTACAATCACGTTGTCTGTTATCACCCAAATGAGGATGAGTTCCCTTTTGAGTCTGGTTCCTCTCGAGGTTTCTTCTTCATGTTATCTGAGGGAGTTTTTTCCTTGCCACCATTGCCACAGGCTTAATCATTGGGGATAAGTTAGGGATACAATTAGTTCATGTTTAAAGTCTTTACATTTCTGTAAACCTGCTTTGTGACAATGTCTATTGTTAAAAGTCCTATAAAAATAAACTTGACTTGACTTTTACTGGGGTGAGGCCGGCCACCTAATCTCCATGTGTCCTACTCGACCCCCACGAGACCATCAGCCAAGCAGAACTTTCAGTCTCACCAATCCGATGAGTTCAGAGACTTCTCATAACTCACAATCCTTCCAAGTACCAGTATAATTAAAACTGCCAGACTTGACTCATGTACTCTGCTTTCATAGACTTGGGGGCAGAGGGGAAAGTTAATAAATAGCACAGTCATTCAGAAGTACCATCTTATTACCCACGAACTGTTGAGGCCCATCAAACTCAAGGCCATTAATGGGGGACCCATAGGAGAAGGAGTGGTTTCAGCACGTACAATGCCCCTCGAAATTCAAGTAGGAGCAATTCATACTGAACACATCTCCCTTCTTATCACCTCCACCTCGCATCATGACTTAATACTGAGTTACCCATGGCTCCAGCTCCATGATCCATTAATCTCCTGGCAGCAACATGACATCCTCTAGTGGTCTTCCTCTTGTCTCCAGAACTACATGAAACTTCCCCAAATCACTCTTGCATCCACCTCTGTAGAAAGCCCTCAGCCTGACTCCCTAGAAAACATCCCAGAGTGCTACCTTGACCTAAAGGAGGTATTCAGCAAAGGGAAAGTCTGTGGTCTGCCTTCTCACAGTCCTTATGACTGTGCTATCAACCTCCTCCCAGGTACTACTCTTCCTCATAATCACATCTATCCTTTGTCTCTAACAGAACAAGCAGCTATGGAGGAGTCTGTACAAGAAGCCCTGCAACAAAGGTACATTAGGCAGCTGGGCCATAGAAGGTTCACGCTGCACGCTGCATGCTGCACGCTACACGCGTGTAAAGAAAAGTGGACAAACGTAGCATGACTTGCTCTGGGCCATAGAACGGCATTCACGTTGCACGCTGCACGCTGCACACTTCACGCGTGAAGCGAGAAATGAACATGCACACTTTTTTTTCTAGGCGTGAAGATGGAAATTCCAGTCAATGCATGCGGTCACCACCGCGCCAGCCAATCAGAACAGGTCTAGGGAGATAACTCTATGCTTTCAGGGGAAAACTTCAGAAAAAATATAATTGAATGGTATAATTGAAAAATAGTTCTTCATCGGGATTGTCAAGCAGATTATGGAATGTTCGGTGAAATTCACCACAGGTTTCTCTCAGAAGGAAGTGTTCTCGGCTCCAAATTCTGTTCCTTTTTCTCTTCCTCTGTCTCAGTAAAAGCAGAATGAGGCAATCGTCGTCATCCGAAGAGTCCATATTGTTGGTTACTCGGTCAAAGTAGAACAGACGCAACACGTGAACATCCAAGCATGAAGTTTAATGGCCCAGGGTCCGGTTCTTCACGTGAACATGTAGCGTGTAGCGTGCAGCATGCAGCGTGCAGCGTGAACCTTCTATGGCCCAGCTGCCTTAGGCATTCTACATCTCCAGCCTCAGCAGGGTTCTTGTTTGTTGAGAAGAAAGGAGGAGGTCTCCAGCCATGCATAGACTATCAGGGCCTGGACTAAATCAGAGTGAAATACCCTTATCCTCTTCCATTGGTCCTTTCAGCACTAGAGCAACTCAGATCCACCAAGATATTCTCCAAACTGGACCTGCACAGCACCTACAACCTGGTCAGGATTTGTGAAGGGGACGAATGGAAGACCACCCTTAGCACCACCGCTCACCACGTCGAATATCTTGTCATGCCTTATGGCCTTCCTTATTCTCCCAGTGTCTTCCAGTGCCTCATCAATGATGTGCTCAGGGACATGCTGGGGAAGTTTGTCATCACTTACATTGACAACATCTTGATTTACTCCCCATATGGAACATCCACCATGAGCACATCAGGTCAGTGCTTTCTCGCTTCCTCACAAATCACCCGTATGTTAAAGCCATAAAAATGTGAATTTCATGTCAGTCAGATCTCATTCTTAGGCTATGTGATCAGCTCAGGGGGGGTGAGCATGGACCAGTCCAAAGTCACAGCAGTGACTTCGTGGCCCATTCCTACGACAGTCAAGGAATTATAGTGCTATTTGGGGTTCGCCAACTTCTATTGCTGATTCATCCACAGATTCAGCTCCATCGCAGCCCCCCTTACCACTCTCCTGAAGAACGGGCCTCGTTGCCTCCATTGGAATTCAGCAACCGACCAAGCCTTCAACCAATTGAAAACTGCTTTCACTACAGCCCCCATACTTCAGCACCCAGACCCCTCAATACCCTTCATCATGGAGGTGGATGCTTCTGAAACAGGAGTGGGAGGGGGTTCTATCACAGCGCCTTGGTGAACGACCTTGCACCCCATAGCGCTTTACTCAAAGAAGCTCATGCCCACCGAGAGAAACTATGACATCGGCAATCGAGAGCACCTGGCTGTCAAACTAGCCCTTGAGGAGTGGAGGCACTGGTTAGAAGGTGCAGCACACCTATTCACAATCCTGACTGATCACACAAATCTTGAGTACTTGAAGACAGTGAAACGCCTGAACCCCCATCAGGCCAAATGGACCTTATTCTTCACCAGATTCCATTTCACCATCTCCTATTGTCCCGGTTCTGGAAATACCAAGGCTGATGCTCTCTCATGCATTCACACAAATGAGGATGGGTTCCCTTTTGAGTCTGATTCGTCTCGAGGTTTCTTTCTCATGTCATCTGAGAGAGTTTTTCCTTGCCACCATTGCCACAGGCTTGCTCATTGGGGATAGATTAGGGATAAAATTAGCTCATGTTTAAAATAATTCAAATTCTGTAAAGCTGCTTTGCGAAAATGGCTACTGTTAAAAGCACTATAGAAATAAACTTGACTTGACTTGACACAACTTCTCTTCAATCCTCTGAACCAACCACTATTCTGCCTCCTGAGTACTTCCTACAAGCAATCACATGGGATGTCGACAAGGGGATCAGACAAGCACAAACCACAAGGCCTCCTGAGAACTGTCCACCTGGATTTTTGCATGTTCCTCCCAAGCTCAGAGGCAAGCTCATCACCTGGGTGCACTCCTCTCCTGCCACTGGTTATCCCAGCAGCCACTGCACCTACCAACTCCTCTGAAGCAAGTATTGGTGGGAGAACAAGATCATGGACATCAACCATCACATCTCCTCATGCACCGTCTGTGCCCAAGCCAAGGTCCCCAGAGCTCCCCCTGGCGGCAAACTATGTACTCTCCTGGTACCCCGGTGACCCTCATCACATATCGCCCTGGATTTTATCACTGATCTACCACAGTCCCAAGGTAACACTGTCATCTAGGTCATCATCGATCGCTTTTCAAAGACACTCGGACTCATCCCATTACCAGGGCTTCCCACTGCATTCGAGACAGCTGAGATGCTTTTCACCCACATCTTCCACTATTATGATATACCTGAAGACATAATCAGTGACTGGGGTCCCCAATTCATCTCAAGACTGTGGTCAAGATTCATGGACAGGCTAGGGATATCAGTTAGCCTCACTTCTGGTTACCATCCACAATCCAACAGCCAAGCAGAACAGGCAAATCAAGAAGTAGGTTGCTTCCATCGCATATTCTGCATGAAGAACTAGAAGAACTGGGCACACTTCCTTCCATGGGCCAAGTATGCACAGAATTTGCTCAAACATTCAGCCTCTCAACTAATTCCATTCTAGTGCATACTTGGATACCAACCCCCTTTGTTGCCTTGGGATGACACCTCCACACAGATCCTGGCCATAGACTCTTGGTTCCAGAGAAGCTAGCAGATATGGGAGGAAGTATGTCAGAGGCTGGAGACAGTCATCACCAAGTACAAACATGCTGACAAGCACAGAAGCGGCACTCCCAAATACGACCCAGGTGATAGAGTGTGGGTCTCCACAAAAGACCTCGGAGAGCTCAATTCTTGTAGGAAACTACAAGTCAGATTCATCAGTCCTTTCAAAGTCCTACACAGACTCTATGAAGTCTCATACTGGCTCAAACTTCCCCCTCACAGGAAGATGGCTCCCACTTTCCACATCACATGCCTCAAACCTGCTATCCAAGGTCCCCTAGCCTCAGACACACCCACCCAAGAAAATCCCTCCCCAGACATTGAAGGAGAGCCAATCTACCAGGTCAAAAAGATCCTCAATTCCTGCTGCAGACAGGGACAATTTGAGTATGACTGGGAAGGCTACGGCCCAGAGGAAGGTAGTTGGGTCAGTTCCAGGGACATCTTAGACCCTCTACTCACCCAAGAATTTCACAGTAAACACCCTGAAAAACCTAGTCTGGTTAACACCAGACCATATCACAAGTGAAATATGGTCTGGAATCCACCTATTGAATTTCTCGTAGGGGAGGTGTGGTTTACGATTGTCAACGGCCGTTTATTGGACGTTGCGAATGTCTATCATTTGGCGTATGGCCAATCATGGCCCATGGCCAATCATGGCAGTTGTACCTGGTGACGTAGTTAGAGCGACAAAGAAGACGAAGAAGAGAAGGAAAGAAAAGGCAAAACAAAAATAGGAAAACAATGGCACCGAACGATTACTGCCATTTTAAAACAAACTTTCGCTCTAAACTATTCAGAACAGTGTCTAAAGCTTGATCGAAAGTTTGGTTCATATCGCTCACCACCATGTTAAATGTGATCCGTAAACAGTCCCAAATAAACTACAAGCTTCCGTTTGTCAAGTAGTACGCATCACCGTCTTTCCACCCCTCCCCACTCTCTGATTGGCTCCCTAACTCAGGCGAGCCTTTACACCATAGTTTCCATGCTGTCTTTTCAGATCGGAACGATTGTGCAAAGCAGCATGGGATTTCCCAGGCTATGAAAAACCGGCACTAAGAAAGAGAGGTCAACCAAGGGAGCTCCTGGGGGGGTTCTGCCAGTAACAGCACTGAAAACCAGAGTTTGGAGCAGCCTCCAAACATGGCTGCTCCGGACTACACCTCCCAAGATTCACAGCACCTTCCATCACCAGAGTATTAACTACTGCACCTGCCTCCAATTACCTCACAATCACTTGCCCTATATAAGCCCAGCTCTCACTCTCAGTCAATGTGAAGTATCATTCTGTGTCCCGTACCTGAATATACCAAGCCATTTGTTTTCCTGACTGACTTCCCGATTTAGACCCCAGTTCTCATTATTTTTCTGGCCTCATTTCCTCGTCTATCCTGCATCACTCTGTTTGCCGATTGATCAACCCATGCCCGTTTCCTGACCATGATTTCTGTCTCACAATTTGGCTCCAGTTGCAGTTTGTGCTGCACCCGCTCTCCCTTGCACCTGCATCCATAAGTGCCTGTGATCTGACACACAGTTGTGTTACACCCCCAATGCAGCGCAAATCAAAAATTTGGAGGTCATTGAAAGGAAGTTTGTTTAAATCACACATTTTACACAAATCATAAAATATTATTATTTCTGGTTTTCATTCTGACATGGGGCTCTTTGAGGGGCAGTGACAAAAAAAAAAGCCTCCTATTATGCACCTGATAGGGCACTTCCTCATGTTTCCTCACATGTAGGGGAACCCTATAGGGCACTGCATCATGTATTCTCTGCTGAAAGGGCAGCCTTGATGGCATGTATGCCATCATGTTTTCTCACATGGAGGGGAAGACTGTAGGGCACTACATCATGTATTCTCTATGGGAAAGGCACCCTAGAAGGTACTTCATCTTGTTTTTCTGCACACCAGGAAAACAATTTCTTGCTCATTGAAGAGGGCACTTTGTGATGCTTATTTTGCGCATAGGTGCACACTAGCAGGCACTACATCTTGTTTTCTTGCACACCAGAGAGCCCTAGAGGGCACTGTATCAGAGCCCTAGAGGGCACTGTATTGCATATCTGGGTGCCCTAGAGGGCACAGGACATGTCTGGTACATCATCACTTTTTTAAAATCATGTTAGCATATTGCATCTCCTGTAAGGCCACTCTTGAAGGTAACTTATTTTATGTATTTTAAGGCCAGGCTAGAGGGTATTTTATCACATTTTATGTACTTTAAAACCACTCTAGAGGGTACTTTATCATGTTACCTACTGTATTACAGTAGATTATTGTATTACTGTATTACACTTATCTACTGTAAGGGCAGCATGGAGGGTACTTTATCACATTCTAGCTCTTATAAGGGTACCCTTGAGGGCACATTATCACATTGTTGCCATTATGACAGAGGGCATGTTTTGTCTTTTTTTTTTTGTAAACCGTGGGGACACCGGGGGGCTTCCTACCCCACCTGAGTCTAACAGTGTTCTGGCACTTTCCATTGTCTCTAAAATATGCCTGTAACTGTAAAATTTGAACTAAACCATAAGAAGTGTCTGTACATGTCACTGTCTACCAGGAGGCTGACTCACCGGTATACCTTTATATATAAGGCAATACTGGGACTACTGCCACCCTACATCAGTAACCTAATCACACTGAGGAACCTTGACTCTTATGGCCTGCGCTCCAATTATCATTTGCTGCTCTCTGTCCCATCCGTCCGCACAGAGCAGGGAAAAAGAGCTTTTGTTTTCTCTGCCCCCACCACCTGGAACAAGCTGCAAAAGGACCTAAAAATAAAAGGACTTATTCCATTGAGCGATTTTAACTCCAGACTGAGAGCACTTGAGATGGTGTCCTTGATTTGTAACTGTTTTAAATGATTTTTTCTTTTAATCAGACTCCTGTAAATTGTAATTTTAATTTTGTAACCTGTGCTGCCTCTTGGCCAGGACACCCTTGTAAATGGGTCTTCTCTCCTGGTAAAATAAAGGTTAAATAAAAAATTTTAAAAAATGAGTTCTCATAAGTTACCATGAACTTGTTGAAATCCAATCCAACTGGAAAGGACAACATTGTATATCAATAACAGCTGAAAGTGAAACTTCTGTGTAGAACTGGCTAAAGTGGACCTTTAAAAGCCCACAAATTACTTGAATTCTGCCACCTGATATGTATAATTCACATGTTGGTGCATTACGGTTTGAGATTCTCCTGAAGCAGCGTTCTGCTGGAGGAACCAATGTGCGTCACTCTGAGTGTGACCCTGTGTGAAGACAGGTGTATTGCATTCACCAGCCAAACGAGGAGTGTGAAGAGAGGGATAAAGGCAGCACATAGCTGTGTGTGTGTAACCAGAGCTCCTTCTGTGTGTGTGTGTGTGTGTGTGTGTGTGTGTGTGTGTGTGTGTGTGTGTGTGTGTGTAAAGAAGCAGGGCCTTCAGAACATGGCACAGAGTGCAGTGTTACACTCCGCAGCATAGTAAACTGACTGAGATACGGATATGATCCAGATCCACGCCAAACCTTGGCTGTCAAAAATAGCTCGAGTTCCATCACTGTATCTTTGACAACTAAAACGTAAAAGCTGTCTGTGGCTCTCTGGAAGGCAACAGCAATCTTTTATTCCTGCGTTTTCTGGAGAATATAAAATAGAAGAGAGAAATAAAAAAAAAGCTTGGTGAAAAAAGCAGCATGCAGTTTCAAAGTAAAAGAAGTTAGCAAAAAGAAAAATCTGAAGGCACAAATTGGATTGGTCAGAAGATTTTGATGAGTTTGCTATAACAGCAGCTCTGACAGTAAATCAAGGCAAATAAAAGGATTACTGTATCTTACTACGCTTTGTCTAATTGTTTCCACAGTAACAACTAATACAATAGATTAGAATCCAAGGTAATATTTGATATGGTGATTTTTTTTTCTCTAAGGAGATATTTATTTCAGATTAACAGAAGGAGTCTTCAATGTCGGCCCAAGTTTTCTGACATCTTCATGTTCAGGACAGAAGAGTTTTCACTTCATGTTTTTTCAGTGCCATGATGAGAGAGAGAGAGAGAGAGTGTCTGGTGAAGGAATGACCATTTATAGCTAAGAACTAAGAACTAAGAACTAACTTGTTTCACAACATGGAATGTTACTATAAATGGATATTTCACAGTTATTCCATGAAATCGAGTCGTATATGAGCTGATAGGCGACGAGGCGCATAGCACTGAGATTGAGTGGAATAACTGTTTTATTCTATCCACATTTACTGGATTTTGAGAAACAGAGCATTTTTATTTTTTGCAAATTCGATAAATAAAAACTTTATATACAACATCCCACAAAATTATTTCCGCTTAGAATGTAAATAAACCAGCAAAATGACAAGAGCATTTTGTGAAAAATACGATAATAATAATTCTTGAATTTTTTTTTAAAGATACATTCTTACCATCAAATACTTGTATTCCATGTATTGTTGCTTTTTTGTATTTTTGGGGGGTTATGTTTTTGAGTAGAGTTTTTATTTCATCCTCAGTTGGTTCAGCAACACACTCCATCATTTTGTTTTTCTCCACTCACAGTATATGAGCTGATATCCTAGTAGTAGAGTAGCCAATCAGAGTGTGTGATTGCTCATATCCAGTGAATGTGGACAGAATAATGTATTTATTATTTATTAATGGTCTTTAAAAAATTAATTGTTGGTGAAATGCTGTAATATAAGAGGAATAGCACACTTTGGAATGTGCTGTTAGTGGAATATGATCAACTTTCACACCGTGTTCCTTGTTCCAGGTTTTGACTCCGGTCTCTCATGTCGACGTGGTTGTGAGGTTTTGGATGGCCAGAGCTGTAAACAGGATCCATTTTGGCCTCCTTTCATAACTGACAGCGAGTTCACTGATCATCTTTCTTCAGAGTAAACAACTTTGGAAATGGTGCATAAAACCACTTCCATCACTTCGTTATGTGCAACACAGCTTAATGTGATTTCTATCCTGAAGGCTAAAAGATATTATTTCTTTAGCACATTAGAACAAAAAATGTATTTTTGTTTATTTTTCCCCTCCCTAAGTGATCTTATAGACAGAGACAAAACAATCCCTGACGCCACACATGTACGTTAATGGTATGTGTAGGAGCGTGGATAGCAGAGATTAGCTGCTTTAAAGCTTGTGGAAAAAACATGTTTAGTCAATGTGGAGCCGTCAAGTTAATGAGCCGAGCTCCAGCACGAGCATGCAGCTGTGGCCGTTATCACCGAGAGGAAGTCTAGGTGAAAATCAGTCTCAAAAAGCTGGCTCTCTCAACAGCTTTCCTGCAATTGTTTACAAATCACTGACAAGGAATTCTTCTGCTTGACTGGCGATGATTAAAGCACTCTGAGTTATCGTATGGCTGCAAAAACAACACAAAGCAAGGAAACATCACAATAATAACAATTCCAGGGGGAATGGCTACTTTATCTAAAGCACAGAAAAAAAAGATGCAAGCATTTTGATTAATCTACACTCTTAGAAATTCTTGTTAGTATTTTACTGTATGCAGTGTTTTGTTTTTTAAACATAAATCGTTCAGAACTTTTCTCAATTTCTATCATCAAAATAAACAAATAAACAAACAAATATATGATATGATTATATAGAGATGGTATAAACAGTTACTGGTGTTTGTATAACTTTTTTGTGTATTTGCATGAAAATTTTTGTCCATTTTAAATTATTCATTCAGATTACAGATTCAGAATAAACTGTTTATAGACAGTAAGTATTTATTTAAACCACAGCACCATTGAATCCTTGATCATTAATAATAATAATAATAATACTGTGATGACCTGGCGACTTGTCCAGGGTGAACCCCGCCTTTCGCCCGTAGTCAGCTGGGATAGGATCCAGCTCGCCTGCGACCCTGTAGAACAGGATAAAGCGGCTACAGATAATGAGATGAGATAATAATAATAATAATAATAATAGATCTTTATTGGCTCTGGAAATTTTGAAAAAAAAAAAAAAAAATATATATATATATATATATATATATATATATATATATATATATATATAATAAAACACATATCATTAAAAACTACACTTACATAAACATTAAGACATTCTAATAAAAGAACAAGATAATGGTAAAAATAACAATGTTGATAAATAATAAAAATTCATTCATTCATTCATTCATTATCTGTAGCCGCTTTATCCTGTTCTACAGGGTCGCAGGCAAGCTGGAGCCTATCCCAGCTGACTATGGGCGAAAGGCGGGGTACACCCTGGACAAGTCGCCAGGTCATCACAGGGCTGACACATAGACACAGACAACCATTCACACTCACATTCACACCTACGCTCAATTTAGAGTCACCAGTTAACCTAACCTGCATGTCTTTGGACTGTGGGGGAAACCGGAGCACCCGGAGGAAACCCACGCGGACACGGGGAGAACATGCAAACTCCGCACAGAAAGGCCCTCGCCGGCCCCGGGGCTCGAACCCAGGACCTTCTTGCTGTGAGGCGACAGCGCTAACCACTACACCACCATGCCGCCAATAATAAAAATAAGTTTGAAAAATAAATAAAAATAAAATATAAAGAACAAAGCCTAATTATGTTCCTATGAAGGAACTTTTCACCACTCTTTTAAATTTCTTAATAGTTGACAGTGATTGAATATCATCTGGTAAAGAGTTCCAGCTGTGTAGACAGGAGATGTGAGATCTGAACAGACCCCCGTTCTTGTTGGATTGAACCATTTCAGCATATGTTTATTGTGTGTATTGTACTTACAGAAATCTGTAACTTTAGAAAAACTTGATGTATCTTCAGATACTTTGTTCTTCATGTGGACACTGTGATGGAGTTCTGTGCGTTGAGACAGGTCCAGCCACTTGATGACTGAGTGCGTCAGTAGAGGAGGAGCACAGTGATCAATTCAGGATTAATTTGGCCACTTTGTTATGAAGTACTTGGAGCGAGTTCATTAACATTTTATTGTCCACGGGTGCCACAGACTCTGAACCTGGCAGCCTGATGCCTGCATTGTAAAAGCATTGATAAGAATCAAAGGGTGGCATCTTGAACTGAAATTCTGACCTGAAAGGGACAAAAACCTTCAGTAGAGTTCCGTAGTACTTTTCAGGATCCTTCTTTTCCGAGAAGTGTGCGTACCTGATAACTGCATCTTTGCCTTTTGACCGCTTCTGAATGAATCCCATTTCATCTTGAAGTGGTATGACATTTTTCCCATCTTTCTGTCTGCCATAGACAAGTCTGTACTTGGATGCAAAGTCCACCATACACATCCCTTCAAACTCAGGAGTTGCAGGTCTAGCGTTGTACTTGTCCATCAGTCCAGTCATCCATATGTTGTCCGAGTCAGGATCTCTTGTTTCGAGACAGTTCCTTGGAAGGCTCATCTTCAATGCATTGTCATCCATCAGAATGAAAATAACACTGTGTGAGCAAGACTTGAGTTTCAAGCTGCAAACACGAGTGACAGCATCTTGGACACTGACCTCTCGGTTTGGAGTATGCCTGCATGATCTGTTTCATTTGCTCAAAGTCAGATGCATTTTGATGGCTCGAGTCCTTCACAATGCATTTCAGGTATTCACTCATCTCATGCTCAGCTTTAGTTATGTATGAGAGCATGTACATGATGCAGCTGTATGGATTCAGAATGAACTGAATGTCCATATTGCCATTCCATGCTCTGAGCAAATGTGGATTATAGCCATTAATCCAGCTGTCCTTGGGATCGTGTCTCATCATAACAGCAGAGTTATCAGACATCAGATCCAGGTAAGAGTAGAATTCATCATAAGTCATGTTGCATTGTGCAAGGATCTCTTCAGTACTTCTGAACGAAGTCACTGGATCATGCAACAAATCCCAAACAGACTTCAGCCTAGTTCTTGATCGTCCCTTTGGGCATCATTCAACCATTGTAGGTTCAGGTGGCCTAGTTATGAAGGTTGACTTGACAGGTGGCTTTGGATACCCAAAGCGACAGTGCTTCTTTCCTTTCCTACACGACTTTGTGTGGTTCCTGCTGTGAGACTGCACTTCCTTTACAATATTGTGCAGCTCAGGATCTGTTTTTTCATCTGGAAGTTGGCATGAGATGTACTCGTCGATGAACTGAGCAATCACGTCATCAAAGGCATCATCAAATTTTGGTGCGTCTTTGATCCAAAATAGACAATGAATGTGGGCTGAACCTCTTGCTTGAAATTCCACTCTGTAAAAATAGTCCACCACTTCACCAATGGGCTGAGCCGGTGCCTCAACCATCTTTTCGAACATTCTTATAACGGTCACAGGGTTACTTCGCAGAATGTCACATTTGGTTGTCCAGTCCAATTCTGTGGCAGTTACAATTTCTCCTTGCTGCTTTTTGATGGCTTCAATTATCTCTGGCCACCTCATTTCAGCGGCGCTGAAAGTAACGAAGAAACTTGGCAGACCACATTGATGGAGAATCGCAAACAAATCTTTCATTGTCTTTTCCCAAAAGGCAGGAGTTCCTCTCAAAGGCTGCATGAATCTTGTGGCTTCCCCATGTCGCACAAGCTTCTGCACCTTGTCCTGACCTTTCAACAAAGACATGGTTATCCTGCGCCCATCCTTGGTGAGCACTTTGCCCTTGCGCAGCTGAATAGACATACTTGGCATGGCAAGGTGCATCTCTGTCACAAATTGGGCAAAGAAAATGTAATTGGTGTCCATTGCAAAATGGTTGTCAGCGCTGAACAGCCTTGAGTTAAAATACCTGCTTGATGATATTTTCTTTGGTCGGTTGTCTTCATCAGTAGTGTTCCTGCCTGTGCAGAACTGCACCAGAAAAGCCATGGACTCCAGCTTGGGCATCTTGAAAAAGCTGACTGGCTGCTTGCCCTCTGCCGGCACGATGGAATAAATATTGTCTCCAAATGACAACAGTTCTTGGCCAACATCAGCTGGCTGAAGACAAGAATCAAAAGCTATCGCATGCTGTTGTGCAACATTGTCGTCCTGTTCTTCGGCCTGTTTCTCAGAGTCAGAGCCGCTGTCCTGTTCATTGTTTGGATTCTGGGACTCAGAGCCACCATTTTGTTTTTCAGACTCTGAGACACCATCCTGCCCATCATTTTGTTGGTTAGCCTCAGAGCTAGCATCTGCATGTTCTGCAATGCCATCCACAACACTCTGTACGTGCAAAGTCTGTTGTTTCTAGATAGTCCTCTGTGTCTTCCTGCAACAAAATTTCTCAATACTCTGAATGGATCTCCTTTAACTTTAACAAAGCAGTGCGCACTTTCTGCATATTGAGGTTCTGAAATTGAAAGTAGCCTTTGTAACATAGTTGTCTCTTCAACTTCACCCTCAGAAGCTGTGATTCCGATGGCGGCCTGGGTAGAGACTGAACTGTGGACTCTACTTCAGACAGAACACATACCACTGCTCCGTGGACTGCTCGCTGCTGTCCCTTTGGGAGTGAGATGATCTTTGCGAAAGGAATGAACTTCGCAATGACGTGTCTCTCGAGCACATTCAACCCTTGTAACTCCTCTGGTATGGGGTTAAGAGCAAGATTATTCGCCACTGCGATGTTTGGCAGATGTCCAGACTTGATGTTTTCGTGGCAACTATGGCAAATCCACTCCTCTTTCCTTTCCGGCATCCTACACTCACCTTGATCCATGCAGCTATCTTCACAGACATGAACATAAGCGCCAGTCAAGCACATGGATGCTAGCTCAGGGTCCTTGGTGTACTTTGAGTGCTCACATTGCCTCACTTGGTTGGCAAACAGACATCTGTGACAGACGGTGCAAATGCATGTCGGCAGTGGCGGATTTAGCAAATTGGGGGCCCCAGGCGAAGGTATGTATGGGGCCCCCCTCATCTGATCCGAAACAAAAAAAAAATGTACTGACTGCATGGTGGATAGGCAGGTAAAGCTAATCTATAGGGAAGTAAAGGTTGGAGAGGAGAAAAAAAAACATTCCCCTTTAAACCCTGCATACACTTCTTTACTCCAAAATGAAGATGGAAAGCAGAGAACACAAAGTGTAGCACTGCACAAACTAATAGTCATGATGGAACCCAACAGAGAACAAGAGTTCAGGTAACATCTGTCTTTGCCAAAATGCCAGGAAAACCAGCACTGTTTATTTTTTTTAAAGATCAGAACATTTCAAACATTCTATAAATAAAACTATGTACGTGTGTGTGTGTGTGTGTGTGTGTGTGTGTGTGTGTGTGTGAGTGATTGTGTGTGTGTATGTGTGAGTGTGTGTGTGTGTGTGTGTGTGTGTGTGTGTGTGTGAGTGAGTTAGTGTTTGTGAGTGTGTGTGTGTGTGTGTGTGTGTGTGTGTGTGTATGTGTGAGTGTTTGTGTGTGTGAGTGAGTTAGTGTTTGTGAGTGTGTGTGTGAGTGAGTGAGTGATTGTGTGTGTGTGTGTGTGTGTGTGTGTGTGTGTGTGTGTGTGTGTGTGTGTGTGAGTGATTGTGTGTGTGTATGTGTGAGTGTGTGTGTGTGTGTGTGTGTGTGTGTGAGTGAGTTAGTGTTTGTGAGTGTGTGTGTGTGTGTGTGTGTGTGTGTGTGTGTGTGAGTGAGTGAGTTAGTGTGTGTGTGTGTGTGTGTGTGTGTGTGTGTGTGTGAGTGTTTGTGTGTGTGAGTGAGTTAGTGTTTGTGAGTGTGTGTGTGAGTGAGTGAGTGAGTGAGTGATTGTGTGTGTGTGTGTGTGTGTGTGTGTGTGTGTGTGTGTGTGTGTGTGAGTGAGTTTGTTTGTGTGTGTGTGTGTGTGAGTGAGTGAGTGTGTGTGTGTGTGTGTGTGTGTGTGAGAGAGAGTGAGTGAGTGTGTGTGTGTGTGTGTGTGTGAGAGAGAGAGAGAGAGAGAGAGACTTGACTTTCAAACTTCATTTAATACAAATTGCTTATACATGCATACCATGTCCTTAAAACAAAGTCTTTACCAGTATTTAAAAGTCATTTAAAAAATAAAAGAGTAAAAATGCAGCCTAAAATAAATAAATAAATAAATAAATAAATGCACAACTCTGATAAAATTAACACAGTTAATCAGGCTGCAAGTCCTCTAACAGGCTGTTAAAATTAAGCAAATCATCCTCCAGATAACACACAGCATCTTTATAGCACCATATCCTCTCAAAAGCCCCAAGATCATTCATTTCACTGTAAAAACCAAAATCAATTAAAATTCTTGATTTCACCAACATCATAAAAACCATTAAAATATTGTAACCTGAGTCAAACTCTATTTTATTTCGCCTACTCACATAAATAGCCATTTTGGATTGTCCAATTAAAAAATTCAATAATTGACATTTAAACCTGCGCTTCTGGCAATATTTAAACCCTAAAATAAAAGTTTCCATTAAAAAGTTTTCATTAAAACCACCAAATAACCTTTCTAAAAGGGTAAAAAGAGGTTTCAGTCTCACACATTGCATGAAAGCATGAAAAATGGTTTCCTTCATTGTGCAAAAGGGACACTGTTCACTTACACTGGGATTTAAAACTGAAATAAAAGCATTAACCGCCACTGCCCCATGTAAAATCCTCCATTGTAAGTCCCAGCATTTCTTAGGTAATGGTGACTTGTGAAAGACCCTCCATTGTGGTTTAACCTCCTCAGTGATTTGTAAAACAGCACGCCACGGAGTGTCAATTCTTTTATCTAGGTGTTTTTTGTTCATAGCCAGAACACATAGTTTATACAATACCTTACCAGAGGCAAGGTTACAACCAAGAAAAAATATGGGCTCGTATTTAAGTAAAACACCTGAGGAGTCATCCCAATCTGCAGTTACAGTAAAGTTAGGAAATACATCAGAGTCATTTAGAGACAACAAGCCCACAGAAAAATCGGTCAACAACTTATTTTCGTCTTCTGTAAAGAACCCCTTCCACTTTCCAAGAAGATGCTTTATCATTCGTAATGACCTTACTCCTAATTGGTTAGCCACTGGACTCGCATTTTGAAACAAAGGACCTGCTAAATTGATCAAGTCATTCAGGGTGAGAACTTTAGCCTCACAGAGAACTCCATTGAGGGCAGGAAAAGACTGAACATGTGAGAGGTCTAATATGGAGCCATTGATCAAAGGTTCTTGCAGTAACCAAAAAAGAGATGTAGAGCTCATAGTCCTCCCAATCTTGAAAAGACTCCATACTTTAAAAAGGTTCCGATAAAAAATAGGAAATTTCTTCAAGTTCAAACGTTTAGGGTCCATCCAGAAAAGCGTCTTATCGAGCCCCAGCCCCTCAAAAGTGCGCAGAATGACACAAGTCACAGCTTCCCAGCTGCTCTTCGCAGTCCCACTAAGCAGTCTCTGTATGAACTGTAGACGAAAGGCAGCCGTCCTGCTCTGTAAATGAACCAACCCGTGTCCCCCTTCTTCTCTGGGTAAAAACAAAACACTTTGTGGCACCCAATGTAAGTTGTCCCAGAAAAAATTAACCAAAACAGATTGAATTTTTGACAGCACAATGACAGGAGGGTCTATACAGGCCAGCCGGTGCCAGAGGGATGAAGCAACCAGGTTGTTTATTATAAGCGTTCTGCCTCTATAAGACAATTTATTAATTAAAAAGTCCCATCTACCAAGACGGCCTTTCACTTTCTCTAAAACACCTTCAAAGTTTTTCAGCATAAAATCATTATTCCTGATAAACACCCCCAGGTATTTAAAACCTCACCAATGTAGATCCTCAGGTAAACTGGGTGGACCATTCTTCCATTCCCCCATCAACAAAGCCACACTCTTTCCTCAATTTACTTTAGTAGAAGATAGCAATTTAAAATCATTAAGTAATCCCAACATGGCATTCACATCCCTCTGGCTCTTAACAAGAATAGCCACATCGTCAGCATAAGCTGATAATTTAAACTTAAAAGTGCAATTTGGAAGCATTACACCTTCAACCTCATTTCTCAGTTTAATCAAAAGTGGCTCTATCGCCAAGGAATATAACATCCCAGACAACGGACAGCCTTGTCTAATACCTCTAAAAACTTTAAAAGGAGCACACAAGTCACCATTAACCTTTAGTATGCTTTCAATATCACGATATAAGACTTTTATATATTTAATAAAATTAGAATTAAAACCAAATGCGGCCAAGACATTCCATAAATAGTTATGCTCAATTCTATCAAACACTTTCTGATTGTCTATTGAAATAAGTCCAAAATCTAAATTTAGACGCATTCCAACATCCACAACATCCCTAATGAACCAAATGTTGTCATAAATCAACCTTCCAGGCACACAGTAAGTCTGGTCAGGATGGATGACCTCTCCTACCACTTTTCTAAGCCTATTGGCCAGAACCTTTGAGAGCACTTTATATTCCACACATAGGACAGAGACAGGCCTCCATGACCTTATGTCATTTAGATCCCCTTTTTTTGGCAACAGCGTCACCACAGCTCTTCGGCAACTTTGTGGCAGCCACCCATTGGTTAAACTGTCACTAAGCACCTCCAGCAAATCTGTGCCTACTTCAGGCCAGAAAGCTTTGTAAAATACAACCGGTAGACCATCGATCCCCGGAGCCTTTCCACTCTCCATACTTTGGAGGGCTGTAAACACTTCCTCCAGGGTTATCACCCCTCCGAGGATTGCATTTGCCGAGCTGGACATTTGGGGTAAATTGTTCAAAAAGACATTCTCTGGAGCCTGCTCATAGGAGATCTCACTCTTGTAAAGGTTTTCAAAAAAAGCTCGTGCTCTTTTACGAATGTCAGTGTGAGCATACAGAATAGTGCCATCTTCTGACGACAAAGATTGCATTAGCTTTTTTTGACCGTTTTTCTTTTCCAAATTAAAAAAGAATTTGGTAGGCGCATCCATGAGTTCAATAGACTGAAAACGTGACCTGACCAGAGCTCCTTGAGCCTTAACCCCTAATAACTCGGCCAGTAAGTTCTTTTTAATTTTCAATTTTTCCGTTACATTGCCCGTTGTGTCCCCTTGAAGATTCAAAATCTCAATCTCTAAGGCAGTCATACGATTGGAGATGTCCCTCGTGACATTGAAGCTATACTGTTGGGACAATATTTTTATCTGGACCTTAGCAAAATCCCACCACTGCTGTATTGACCTAAAAACAGGCTTTGTGCTCTTACACTGATCCCAAAAAAAATTAAAAACATCCCTAAAATGCTTGTCTTGCAATAAACTGGAATTAAAATGCCAGTAAGCACTCTTTGGTTTAAAAGTACTAATAAATATGTTGCATGTTACCATGCAGTGATCAGAAAACCCAACTGGTACAATGTTACAACTCCTAATGAAATTAGACTGGTGTTTGAACCCATAAAATCTATCTAGCCTTGCCAAGGACAGCATGTTGTTATATGCGTGGACCCATGTATACTGCCTCTGATTTAAATGGAAACTTCTCCAAACATCTACAAGATTGTGAACCTTTACAATTTCAACTAACTTTTTACGAGATGGCATGTGAGGCTCTATATGATTGTGATCTATGCCCTTCTCCGTGCAATTAAAATCTCCCCCAACAAGCAAGATGTCTTCACAATCACAAGTTTTTAAAACGTCATCCAGTGTTTGTAGAAAAAGTATGCGCTCTAACGCATCGGTAGGTGCATAAACACAAACAAACACACAGGTTTTACCATCATATTTAGCTCTTACTTTTAAAAGCCTACCTTTAATAAATTCATTAATTTCATAGGAGCATGGAATAAAATTGTAGCTAAAAAGAATACCAACACCCCCACTATTTGAGGTGTTATGACTCAAAACTGATACACCCGCAAATTCACTCGCCCAGTCATCACTATTCCTTATATCTGTGTGAGTTTCTTGAACAAACACAACATCCATCTTCTTTTGTTTAAAAGTTTCAAACACAATAGCTCTCTTATTTCGTTCCCTTGCTCCATTTAAATTCAACGAAGCAATTTGAAATTCACACATAAGGAAATATAAAATATAGAACTTAAGATACATAATGATCATAAAGAAAAAATTACAATTGATTTTTAACATCACTATCATTTAACTTGCCCAATATCTTTTTTTAAACGGAAGCCCTCTTGATCGGTAAATCCCCCTTCTGACATAAACAGTTTGGTCTTTGCAATAAACTGATCAACATCTGCAAAGTGATCATCAATCCTTACATTCCTTGCATGTTTGGTTTTGGTTAAAAACGCTTTGATATCTTCAACACTATAATTCTGTTGAGAAAAGCCGCTTGTGCGTAGACTGCAGGTAACACTACAGTCAGACGCAGAATCGCTCTCACTATCAGGCACATCAACTGTCACACTCTTCTTCTTTGCTTTGCCTCTACAGCCTGGATGACCCCTTTTCTTGGACGGCATTTTAAAAACATTTTCAGTTTCTATAGGAGGGTTATGTTCGTTAATAACTTCATTAAAGATTTGTTCCACTAGATCTGTGTAACTACCCTGCGAAGCAGCGGGCATTTCAGATTCCGAAACGAGATCCATTGAGTCACCATCTTCTGGTGTCTCAGCCGGAGGGGCTACCTCTCCTTCACCATTCCCATCACCCGCACCTTCACCCTCCTCACCCGTAGGTGCCTCATCATTCTCAGTGTTGGGTGTTTCCTGAGATCTTTCATCACTGGGGATACCCTCTTTTAAATTCACATTATTCGATCTCACCTTATCCGGACAATTTCGCGCCAGGTGCCCCAGCTGTCCACATCCAAAACATTTCATCGTATTTGTGGTCACATAAATCGTGTAATTAAAATCATCCACCTTAATATTCAGAGAGACTTCAAGTTCTCCCTTGTCTTTCAAAATTATATAAGCAAACCTTCTAAACGAGACAACATGCTTTAAAAGCGGAGATTTGGTTGCCATCGGTATCATTTTTGGGGGAGATACTACTTTTCCATAACGAGATAAGACCTCTGTAAGCACATCGTTGCTAATAAAGGGGGGCACATTAGAAAGCATTACTTTTCTTGAGGGGCTCGACAAAGGTAAAACGGGGAGAAAAACCTCTTCAACCACTACCCCCGTCTCCACCATTTCGTTTACTAAATCAACAGAAGCAAGGAATAAAACCACTGCCCTGTTCATACGAGACGCAGACAAAACATTGTCATGACCAATTAAAGCTCCCACAGCCAAACTGATCTCCTCCACTGAAAGAGGTGAATCTATTTTAATCCCATGCTTCCTTGTTAGAAAGCCAAAAACCTGCTCAGGTGCACTTCGCGCCGCCATACTTCCAAAAGGAAGCAGACGCCTGGCGCGTGCACTTTTAACAAAATTCAAACAACAATAAACTAACAACCGTATACAAAAAACAAAAACAAAAAAAAAAGAAATAGAAAGATAGAGAAAAAGATAGAAAAGAGACAAAAGTTTATGGCACGGCGGCCAAACTTTCAGCACGCACTCACTCACACGCTCCACTCCACCCACTCGCACCGCACATGCGCAGAAAGAGAGAGAGAGAGAGAGAGAGTGGGTGAGTGAGTGAGAGAGTGAGGGGAGGTAAAAAGTGTGGACTGAGGAGAGATGAGGTGGCATTTGGCTCTAAGCAACTCCATATCCATGTGAATGTATGTGTCAGTGAGTGAGTGAGAGAGAATGAGACAGTGTGAGAGAGAGAGAGAGAGAGAGAGAGAGAGAGTTGTGTGTGTGAGAGACAGAGAGGGTGAGTGAATGAATGAAAGAGTCTATGAGAGAGAAAAGAGAGATTGTTCTCCACATCACAGAGTCCTACTTGTTGATGTCTTCTCACAGGTCTTCACACGTACATGGTGCACAGCCAGATGTAGGAAAATGTAAAATAATAATAAAAAAATTGTCACCAACTAACAATATGTTCATCATCATCGGTGTCAAAATGGCCATCACTGGATAACTCTTCCACCTCATTTGTGTCAATGTTGACACTGTCGGTGACGGAAGGTGGCAACAACGTGTCTTGCTTGACGTTATCCTCCTCAGCTAGTGACACTTCACAGCAGCTGCTGCTGCACCGGCATCATGTCCAACGTTTTGAATGACGTTGACATTGTTGTCGCGGTCTCTACTGCTAACAGTAGTTGTAAAAAAGTTTCCCAACTTCGGCAGCATTGTCACATATTTCTCAGCGTCTTTTCGCTTTTTTTGATCTGCTTGGGTAACTCCTTTTCATTTTCGCATTGTTCAGACTCCGGTCACTATGTGTTTACCTTTCGCGCTGCGCAGCGTTATGGACTCGTCCATTTCATTGTGAAAGTATGGGGTGTATGTGTAGGGACAGATAACCATGAACTGGACAGTTTAACTACTACTTCAACGTATTTCTTAGGAATATTAGTAAAATGTACCATACTTTTGAAGTGTTCATGAATCATGATAAGGGGCTTTTTTTTTTGAGGTTGGTTGGGGGCCCCCCTACAACGACCGCTGGTGGGGGGCCCCAAGCAGCTGCCTACCTATGCCTCTATGTTAAGACCGCCCCTGCATGTCGGTCCTTGTTGCACATTCAATTGAAACAGTGATTGTGCCTCTCTCATTAGTGGAGTAGAAATGTTTTCAACACAACTCTGGTTTGGGTCTGTGAAGTTCTCCATGCTGACCTGTGCCATATTGAATCTCAAAATATTTCTGTACTTGTCCTTGATACAATTGCCACATCTGATGCTGTGTAAAGCTTTGAGGTCCGTGGATCTTCGTAGTTTAAAGTGCCGGCCATGTACCATGTGATGCACAGAGCGGAATGTAGCATCTTGGTTGAGCCGTTTTTTTATAGTTTGCCTTCCCACATGCAATTTCTCTCATGCAGAAAGCAGGGACATTTATGTAACGGTGTCTGATGCATTTCTTCTGCCTCTGTCGGAAAGCAGAGTCAGTCCTGTAATGATCTTTTATATGTTATTTCCTCTTCTGCTGGATAGCAGAGTCAGTCCTGTAACTATCTCTGAAATGTTGTTTCTGTCTCTGTTGGAAAGTAGAGTCAGTTCTGTACCGCTCTTTGATATCTCATCTCATTATCTGTAGCCGCTTTATCCTGTTCTACAGGGTCGCAGGCGAGCTGGAGCCTATCCCAGCTGACTACGGGTGAAAGGCGGGGTTCACCCTGGACAAGTCGCCAGGTCATCACAGGGCTGACACATAGACACAGACAACCATTCACACTCACATTCACACCTACGGTCAATTTAGAGTCACCAGTTAGCCTAACCTGCATGTCTTTGGACCAGATGTGTAAGCTGCCCATGCCACACGCACCAATGTAACCCCATACCATCAGAGATGCAGGCTTCTGAACTGAGCGCTGATAACAACTTGGGTCGTCCTTCTCCTCTTTAGTCCGAATGACACGGCGTCCCTGATTTCCATAAAGAACTTCAAAAAGCCTTGGCCCAGAGAAGACGTCTGCGCTTCTGGATCATGTTTAGATACGGCTTCTTCTTTGAACTATAGAGTTTTAGCTGGCAACGGCGGATGGCACGGTGAATTGTGTTCACAGATAATGTTCTCTGGAAATATTCCTGAGCCCATTTTGTGATTTCCAATACAGAAGCATGCCTGTATGTGATGCAGTGCCGTCTAAGGGCCCGAAGATCACGGGCACCCAGTATGGTTTTCCGGCCTTGACCCTTACGCACAGAGATTCTTCCAGATTCTCTGAATCTTTTGATGATATTATGCACTGTAGATGATGATATGTTCAAACTCTTTGCAATTTTACACTGTCGAACTCCTTTCTGATATTGCTCCACTATTTGTCGGTGCAGAATTAGGGGGATTGGTGATCCTCTTCCCATCTTTACTTCTGAGAGCCGCTGCCACTCCAAGATGCTCTTTTTATACCCAGTCATGTTAATGGCCTATTGCCAATTGATCTAATGAGATGCAATTTGGTCCTCCAGCTGTTCCTTTTTTGTACCTTTAACTTTTCCAGACTCTTATTGCCCCTGTCCCAACTTTTTTGAGATGTGTTGCTGTCATGAAATTTCAAATGAGCCAATATTTGACATGAAATTTCAAAATGTCTCACTTTCGACATTTGATATGTTGTCTATGTTCTATTGTGAATACAATATCAGTTTTTGAGATTTGTAAATTATTGCATTCCATTTTTATTTACAATTTGTACTTTGTCCCAACTTTTTTGGAACTGGGGTTGTATTATTCAGCTAGGGTTTTCATATTTTAACTGAATTTGGAGAGTTGGACAGACCAATTTCTGTGACCACACCAGGTCATGCCAATGTCACTCAGTTGCTACTAGCTTCGTTGCACAGTGGGAGCTCTTGTCGGTGCAGGCTACAAATCAGTAACTTAAACAAATGAATATCACTTACCTTGTGTACCGATTGTTGAGAATATTGTATGTGTGATGTTATCTATTGGAGTCCGGTGGTCTCTAGTCAAATGGTCTTTGATAAGTTCTTAAGATTGCCAGAGGTGCTCAGAGCACTTTCAGCAAAGGGTGTCAAACCGAGTGACACAGATATGACGGCTTGTCATCATTATTGGTCTCCTCAGAAATGTGAGCCAATCAGTGTGAATGGAATGCCAACCTAGAATTCTAAAGAACCTTCGGTTGCTGGGTGGTTGCTATGAGAAGTAGGCCTAAATTCAAGGAATTTTATTTCTGAAATTTAGTTTAGATTTGGGGGCGGCACGGTGGTGTAGTGGTTAGCGCTGTCGCCTCACAGCAAGAAGGTCCTGGGTTCGAGCCCCGGGGCCGGCGAGGGCCTTTCTGTGTGGAGTTTGCATGTTCTCCCCGTGTCCGCGTGGGTTTCCTCCGGGTGCTCCGGTTTCCCCCACAGTCCAAAGACATGCAGGTTAGGTTAACTGGTGACTCTAAATTGAGCGTAGGTGTGAATGTGAGTGTGAATGGTTGTCTGTGTCTATGTGTCAGCCCTGTGATGACCTGGCGACTTGTCCAGGGTGAACCCCGCCTTTCGCCCGTAGTCAGCTGGGATAGGCTCCAGCTTGCCTGCGACCCTGTAGAAGGATAAAGCGGCTAGAGATAATGAGATGAGTTTAGATTTGGGGTTTTTTTTAGTTTAGACTTAGGGAAGTGAAGGGAAGTGCAGTGAAATCTCCTCTTTTACATGTTTTTAGCTCACCTGTGTGTGTGTGTGTGTGTGTGCAGGGGTGCTTTAAGACCACCTGAGGCCCCTGGGCTACAGAGATGGCCTACAGGGGGCCTCTCTTCGCTCTACCACCACCAGTTGTCACTGTTGTGCTCAAGGGCAGTATATCGGCTCCGATGTGAATGATTTCACACCTCCAATAATGTACGATTACGGTCGTTTTTATTAATTATTATTTCTTATATTACGAGACCCCTGATTGGCCGAGGCCCCCGGCCAAAGCCCAGGTAAGCCCATGCATTAAAGCGCCTCTGTGTGTGTGTGTGTGTGTGTGTGTACGCACGTGCCCACGTGGGTCTGGTTCTGTGTGTGTGTGTGTGTGTGTGTTTGGTAACACTCACTTTTTCTCTGGGTCTCTTATTAGCAGCACCTACCAGGGCAGAGTGTTCTAGAATCCTTCTAGAATGTTTGTAGTAGCTTAATAACCAAACATTCTCCTGACCGTTACACCAGAGAGGGTAAAAGCAGAGCGAGAGGTCCAAACGTTCGTCAAGTTCCGTGTTCTATTTTCGCAAGGGGGAGGGGGAAATCCCCCTTTATGCAGACCAAAGTCGAGCTCTCATACACTGATATGAAAGTTCGTTGAAAAGTTCATATTGTGACGTGATGCACTTATGCAGAATTATTCACGTTTGCTCCCATTGAAACGTGTTATGTTGCTCTATCTTGGTCAGTATTCCAGGATCTTTGGTTACACTCTGTGTGTGTGTGTGTGTGTGTATCTTGCCTATATATATACACACACACACACACACACACACACACACATATATATATATATATATATATATATATATATATATATATATATATATATAATGTGTGTGTGTGTGTGTGTGTGTGTGTGTGTGTGTGAGTGTCTGTGTCTGCCTTGTGTGTGTGTTTTGTCTGGCAGGGTTTTTATAGGCTATGTTTGTTTGTGTCTGGGTCTCTTATCTGCATTGTCTACCAGTGCAGAGTGTTCTAGAATCCTTCTAGAATGTTTGTAGCTTAATAACCAAACATTCTACTGACCGTTACACTCTGCTGTAACTGCCACAGTCTCTGCTCTCTCTCTCTTTCTCTCTCTCTCTATCTATTGCCGCTTTTCCACTACAAACGCGGCTGAGTTGGGCTGAGCCGTGCGGTGCTGAGTCGGGCTGAGCCGTGCGGTGCTGAGTTGGGCTGAGTCGGGCTGAGTGGGGCTGTTGGAGTTGCATTTCGACTACAACCGCGCTGAACCGTGCTGGCTGGAAGTGGGTGGACACATTGGGTGGAGTTAGCGAAAGTGGGTGGACGTCACGTGATGTCGTTAAGCAGCGCAAACAGTGACATCAGTGAGCTTTTAAGCGGTAGTCTCACGACCCGAATAGTAAACAATAAACATGGAGTCGTTAGTGTTGCTGGTCTTGGTGCTGTGGCTTGTTGTCACCGACAATGCCAACAGATACTGGCAAGAGCGTATAGATGAGGCGAGGCGCATAAGGCTTCAGAAATTCTCGTAATTCGTAATTCTTCTTCCGGGTTTACGGTGTTTACAGATCCCAGCGTGCTCGCGGGGCATGTGTGGGCATGTGAGGACACTCCTCCTCACCAATCAGTGCACAGGGGAGTGTCTGCTCACGCCCCCAGCCTCACTCGGCTCGCTTTGGCTCGCTTCAGCCCCACTCCAAAACGGTGCGAGTTTTAGGGGCTAAGCAGGGCTGAAGCGAGCCGAGTCGTGCTGTTCTTTGGTAGTCGAAACGCGAGCCGTGTCGGGCTGAAGTGAGCTGAAGTGAGCTGAAAAAGGGTAGTGGAAAAGGGCCATATCTATCTTTCTCTCACCCAATCACCACCCCCACACACTGTATAACACTATCATTTTTTAAATGGTTTTGGTCAACAGCTCTCACTCCTTTTCTTGCTAGAAGTGTCTTTTACTAGTTAAGAGGAGAAATTTCTCCTCTTCCTTTTTACATGATTTTCAACTTTATTCAGAGGTTTTACATGGTTTAAAACGTGGATTTTGGCTCTGTAATCTCAGTTTAAAATGGCTTTTTCTGGTGGTCCCCACTCTAACGTCTAGAGTGGAGGAGTGCACTATGACATCATCATTCCAAAGTTTTACCATTCATTTCAATGGGAAAAAAATGCCAAAAAACATAGATTACGGGCAAACGACAAGCGATAGCTTAACCATTTGAACAAGTGCTCATGTCCAAATCGGGCCAGACGTCTCAGAGTTGGAATGGTGTCTCTATCTCAAACACCCTAGGAGGAGTAGTGGATCCAAAAAGCGTGCCGGAATAAGGCAGAATAATAAGTAAACCTAGACTGCATTTCCGCAGAGAAAATGCAAAGTGTGCTTGCTGAGCTGTACCGTAGCAGAACAGCTAGCATGCTAAAAGCTAGCATGCCAACATGCTAATGCCAATATGCTAACAACTAGCATGCTAACAGTTAGCATACTAACATGCTAACAGTATACTAACATGCTAAAAGCTAGCATGTTAACATGTTAATGCTAACATGCTAATAGATAATGTGCAAACAGCTAGCATTCTAACATGCTAATGATTAACATGCTATTTGTTAAAATTCTAACATTTTAAGGCTAATATGCTGACAGCTATCATGCTAACAGCTAACAGGCTAACATGCTAATGGTTAGTATGTTAACTTTTAGCATGCTAACACGCTGAGGGTGACATGCTAACAGCTAACATGCTAACAGTTAGCATGCTAACATGCTCAGGCGAACTTGCTAACAGCAAACATGCGAACTCTGCATGCTACCATGCTAATCCTAACATGTTAACAGCTCTCATGATAACATGCTAATGGTGAACATGCTAACAACTCACGAGCTAACAGCAGGCATGATATCGTAATGGGTAACATGCTAACAGCTAGCATGGTAACACATGAATGCTTATATGCTAATTGCTATCATGTGTGCGTGTAAGTATTCCTAATAAAGTGGCCATTGAGTTGAAGTTGATTTGCTGTCAAAGTTTTAGATGAGCAGATCCTTGCCAAATGCATCATCACCTACGGGGGAAGGGAGGAACGACTCAGTCAAGCTTCCAGTGATTAGCGGCAAAATGGAGAAAAACTGGACGGATGAAAGGCGAGAGAAAGGCGAGTGCGGGTCAGAACCGATATCATGTGTGTGATGGTGATTTGGCCTGAGGTGCCGTATGAAGTTTGGTGGATGTGTGCTGAAGTGTTACTGAGCAAAACTCCATTCATTTGAATGGGGCCAAAAATCAATGGAAGCCTACGGAGGTAAAAAGAGATGCGTGAAAACCAAGGAAAAGACGAGTGCAGGTCTCAGATGAGGGGATGGATCTGTGCGGGACTTGGCCTGAGGCATCAAGTGAAGTTTCTTGAAGTTTGGTCACTTGGTTAAAAAAATTGATGGCGAGTGAAAGTTTTTTCTCCTGAAACTCCATTCATTCTCAGTGGGGCCAAAAATCAATGCAAGCCTATGGAGGAAAAAGGGATGAGCAAAAAGAAAGGAAAAATATGAGTGCTGGTCAGAACCAATTGCATGTATGTGTCGGGGGAGTTGGCCTGAAGTATCACATGAGGTTTGGTGCATCTGCGATGGAGCGTGTCCGAGTAGGATGATTCGATTCATGAGCCCTATTCATTCTCTATGGGAAAAAAACAAAAGAAAAATGACAAGAACAAGAGAACGGGCACATTGATCCAAAAGCTGTATACAAGCACACTACACCGCTTCGGGCCAGACGTCTCAGAGTTGGAATGGTGTCTGTATCTCGAACGCCTTAGGAGGAGGAGTGGATCCAAAAAGCGTGCCGGAATAAGGCAGAATAAGTAAACTTAAGAACAACAATAGTGTGCTTGCCTTTGGCAAGCACAATAATAATAATAATAATAATAATAATAATAATAATAATAATAATCCTGTCATACATATAAAGTGCAGGGTCTAAGAGAAACAGAGAAATAATGAAATAAAAAGTAGTCAAAAATAAATGAAATGGTAAATAATAATACAGAACAAAAAATAAAATCAGTGTGAGAAAGGGAAAAAAGCAAGATAATTTGAAAAAGTATGTACAAATAGAACTAGAAGGGCACTTGGTACATTGGATACCTCCACCAAGCTACATTTTATCAACATCAAAATCAAATCACTTGAACCGAGGATAATACTAAAGCTGTCCATCAAATTTAATCAAAATCTGTTCACTACTTTTTGAGTTATGCTGAGGCCAGACAGACAAATAGAGATGAAAACATCACCTCCTCTGAAAATGTTGGTGGAGGTAATAAAAGTACAATCATTAAAATAATAGAAAAGTAAAGTAAAAGTAAGGCAAATAATAAAAACTATTGAAATATAAAGTGAAAAAAGCTATTATGTTTTTTCTTTATAATTTTCTAGAACAATAATGCAGCTTTTAATCAAGGGTTTATCTTAGTGCTTACATTCCGTACGTTATTGTTTCCATAGTAACAGCTAGTTCAGAGGGACTTCTATGGCAGATGGTCAGCATAATCTTAAAATGAATGACAACACATGAAACATGAATAACATTTTAGGATATACTGTAATCACTGATGTGGTGAAGCTTTCTCTAAAGAGATATTTATTTAACATTTCATTGGAAGGAGCCCTGCGATGATCTGCCAACTTGTCCAGGGTGTACCTCACCTGTTGCCCATAGTCAGCTGGGATAGGCTCCAGCTTGCCCACAGCCCTGCACAGGATAAGCTGCTACAGACAATGGATGGATGGATGGATGGATGGATGGAGTCTCCAGTGTCAGGGCTTTATAACAGTCAGTCAGAGGTCAAGTGAAGTTTCAAAAGATTTGATGTTTTCCAATTTCAAGAGAGAGGAAAAAATAGATTGTACTGTACGTGTTTATAGCTACAGAAAATACATAATATTGATACTATAATTGTTACTTGAAATTCCTCCTCTGTATTTAACCCATCTGAAGCAGTGAACACACACAAGTGAGCAATGAGCATGCATGCACACACATATATCCAGAGCAGTGGGCAGTTATGCCACAGCACCCAGGGAGCAGTTGGGGGTTAGGTGCCTTGCTCAAAGGCACTTCAGTCATGATACAGAGGGAATCAAACCTGTGACCTTTTGGGCTCAAGGCTGCTTCTCTAATCTTCATGGCTACCCTGCAATTACTGTCATGTAAAAAGAAACAAAACACTTCAGGACATGCTGTTATAAGAAAACAAGACCATCAATGAGGACATAACTCACTCCGACCCCGTCTAGTCCAGAAGGAACACTCTAAAGTGGGCCACCTTGCGCAATAAATGTTGCAAGCCACACTATCCATCCATCCATCCATTATCTGTAGCTGCTTATCCTGTTCTACAGGGTCGCAGGCAAGCTGGAGCTTATCCCAGCTGACTACGGGCGAGAGGTGGGGTACACTCTGGACAAGTCACCAGGTCATCACAGGGCTGACACATAGAGACAAACAACCATTCACAGTCACATTCACACCTACGGTCAATTAAGAGTCACCAGTTAACCTAACCTGCATGTCTTTGGACTGTGGGGGAAACTGGAGCACCCAGAGGAAACCCACGCGGACACGGGGAGAACATGCAAACCCCATACAGAAAGACCCCCGTCAGCCACTGGGCTCAAACCCAGGACCTTCTCACTACCGCTGAGGCTCGCCCACGGGAGCACCACTCCTGTCCGCATCACGTGCCGAACAGGTTTGCTCTCCTTAGTGATGCACCCGCTGAGAAACCTGAAAGAGCTCTGGTTATAGGGGACTCTATCATATGGCATGTGAAATTAGCTCAGCCTTTAGGGGCACCAGCAGCTTTAGTCAGGTGTATACCGGGAGCCAGGGCGCCGGACATAGCAGGTAATCTTAGGGTCCTAGGCAAGCATAGGTTCTCAAAGATAGTTATCCATGCAGGAGCTAATGATATACGCCTTCGTCAGTCTGAGGTTACCAAGAGTAACTTTGTAGAGGTGTTTAAATTAGCGAAGGCGATGTCCGATGCTGTAGTATGCTCTGGCCCCATCCCAATGCGGCGTGGCGATGTAGCTTACAGCAGGTTATGGTCGCTGAACTGCTGGCTGTCCAGGTGGTGCTCTGAAAACAGTGTGGGCTTTATAGATAATTGGGCTAATTTTGAGGGCACTGCTGGCCTGTTAGGGCGGGACGGGATCCATCCCACTCGGGAAGGTGCTGCTCTCATTTCTTGCAGCATAGCTCATAGTCTCAGAACAGGCCTAGTTAATTTCTGACAATCCAGAGCCAAGGCCAGGGAGCAGACGAACAGGCTAAACCGACTGTCTGCTAGCTGCACAGAGTCGTCACTCAGGGTCCACTACATCGAGACTGTGTCTGTTCCCCGAGCTCAACAAAAAGGTAGAAATTTTCAGAGAGTTTGTTCCAGTAACCTAATCAATATAAAATTAGATCATACTGACTGTACAGCTGCTGCCAGCACCTTTGATCTAAAGGTGGGGCTATTAAATATTAGATCTCTTACATCTAAAGCGCTAATGGTTAATGAACTCATTACTGATCAGGAGTTTAATGTACTTTGTTGAACTGAAACATGGATTAAGCCAAATGAATATATAGCATTAAATGAAGCGAGTCCTCCTGGATACAGTTATATACACCAGCCTCGTCTAACTGGCAGAGGAGGAGGCATCACGGTTATTTATAACGATTATCTAGGTGTAACACAAAAACCTGGTTATAAATGTAATACATTTGAAGTTCTTCATACTCATATAATGTATGTAGCCTCGAAAAATAAGTCTACCCAGTTAATTCCATTGCTTATTATTTACAGGCCCCCGGGGCCATATTCTGAGTTTCTTTCTGAATTTGCAGATTTTATCTCAGATCTGGTTATTTCCTTAGACAAAGCTTTAGTTGTCAGAGATTTTAATATTCACTTCGATAACCCAGAAGACCCTTTAAAAACAGAGTTTGTGTCCATTTTAGATTCAGTCGGGATTAATCAGAATGTCATAGGACCGACCCATAATGGTGGTCACACCCTTGATCTAATACTAACATTCAAATTAAACATAGACAATATAGTCACACTTCCACAGTCTGAAGTTATCTCAGATCATTATCTCATCTCATTCAAAATATGTCTGAGTAATAATATATGCACCTCACCACGCTACTGTATTAAACGTACTTTCATGTCAACTACTACACAGAGCTTTATAAATGATCTCCCAGAGTTGTCAACTTTGATTGGGTCACTGTCAGCCCCTGCAGAACTTGATCAGGCAACTGAATGCTTAGAGTCAACATTCCGCCGTACTTTAGATAATGTAGCTCCTCTAAAAAGGAAAATGGTCAGAGACAAAAAATTAGCACCCTGGTATAATGATGACACTCGCACATTAAAACAGACCACTCGAAAATTGGAACGTAAATGGCGTCAAACAAAATTGGTAGTGTTCAAATTAGCGTGGAAGGAGAGCTTCCTGAAGTATAGAAAAGCTCTTAGTGCTGCGAGATCAACATATCTCTCCTCCCTAATAGAAGATAACAAAAATAATCCTAGATTCCTATTTAATACTGTAGCAAAATTAACCAGGAATAAGTCCACTATCGACACATGCACACCTGCAGTATGTAGTAGCAACGACTTCATGAATTTTTTTTTCAATGACAAAATTGAGAATATCCGACAAAAAATTGAAACTACTAATTTAAGGTCAGACAATGAAAGTGACCTTGTAGTTAACTATATAACTGTATCAGATCATCAGTTAGAATGTTTTACTCCCCTAAAAGAAACTGAATTACTTTCATTAATCTCTACATCAAAAGCCTCAACTTGCGTACTAGATCCCTTACCGACACATCTATTCAAACAGATAATACCTGGAGTAATTGAACCGCTTCTAAAAATAATAAATTCTTCTCCTAGGATTGGCTATGTACCCAAATCCTTTAAACTAGCAGTTATCAAACCCCTGATTAAAAAACCTGACCTTGATCCCTGTCAGCTGTCCAATTATCAGCCGATATCAAACCTCCCCTTTATCTCCAAGATCCTTGAAAAAGCTGTGGCACAGCAGTTATGCTCATATTTACACAGGAATAACATCCATGAAATGTATCAGTCAGGATTTAGACCTCATCATAGCACAGAGACAGCTCTGGTTAACGTAGTAAATGACCTACTGTTGGCGTCTGATCAGGGCTGTGTCTCGCTACTTGTGTTGCTTGACCTTAGTGCAGCATTTGATACCACTGATCATTCCATTCTTCTGGATAGACTAGAAAATGTTGTGGGAGTTAAGGGAATGGCCCTCTCCTGGCTCAGGTCTTATCTAACTGATCATTATCAGTATGTTGATATAAATGGTGATATTTCTAGAAGTACCGAGGTAAAGTTTGGTGTTCCACAAGGTTCTGTCTTGGGTCCACTGCTTTTTTCTCTATATATGTTCCCTCTGGGTGATATTATTTGTAAACATTGTATTAGTTTCCACTTTTATGCTGATGACACACAGTTGTATGTCTCTGCAAAACCTGATGAGAGACACCAGCTTAATAGAATTGAGGAATGTGTAAAGGACATTAGACACTGGATGCTTATTAATTTCCTTCTGCTTAACTCTGACAAGACTGAAGTACTTGTACTCGGACCACATACAGCTAGAAGTAAGTTTTCTGATTACACAGTAACTCTGGATGGCCTTTCTGTTTCTTCACGTGCAGCAGTAAAAGACCTCGGAGTGATTATTGACCCCAGTCTTTCATTCGAAACTCACATTGATAACATCACCCGGATAGCTTTCTTTCATCTCAGAAATATTGCAAAGATAAGAAATTTAATGTCATTGCGTGATGCAGAAAAACTAGTCAATGCTTTTGTTACCTCCAGGTTGGATTATTGTAATGCCTTACTGTCTGGATGTTCCAATAAGTGCATAAACAAGCTCCAGTTAGTTCAAAATGCAGCAGCAAGAGTCCTTACTAGAACTAGAAAATATGACCACATCACGCCTGTCTTATCCACACTGCATTGGCTCCCAATCAAATTTCGTATTGATTATAAAATACTACTGTTGACCTTTAAGGCACTAAATGGTCTCGCACCACAGTACCTGAGTGAACTTCTGCTCCTCTATGACCCACCATGCCTACTTAGATCAAAAGGTGCAGGCTATCTGCTGGTACCTCGTATAGTGAAGGCTACATCAGGGGGCAGAGCCTTTTCTTACAAAGCCCCACAGTTATGGAACAGCCTTCCAAGTAATGTTCAGGAATCAGACACAGTCTCAGCATTTAAGTCTAGGCTGAAAACATATCTGTTTAGTCAAGCCTTTTGTTAATGGTGTTCATGAGGTAAAGGTGTAGATCTGGAGGGTCCTCAGACATAGAGTGTTTTGGTAAACTGGGATGTATGGATGCTGTCAGTCCCCACTCGCTTGCTCACTCGAGTTTGTTGATGGTGTAGTGGCTGCTGCTTTATGTCCCGGGGCTCCCTCATGCCTGTGTTACCTTCTGGCTCTCTCCTTTTAGTTATGCTGTCATAGTTAGTTGCCGGAGTCCCTGCTTGTACTCGGTGCAATATGTATACTGCTCCTACTTATTCAGGTGACATTGGGCATACCTAACAACCTGTGTTTTCTTTCCCTCCCCCCCACCCCAAATCTGTCCCTCTGAGTTACATGGAGTCAACAGGAAATCTTTTGGTGGAGAGGGTGGAGACCTCGACTGGCTATCGTAGCCTGCAGGGAATCGGCCATCCGACTTTCTGTCGCATGTCCCAGACCCGGTGAAATGTAACTGAATTGTCTTGGCCAGCCCTAAGGGTCCCATCTGCATCCCATCATTGCTGAGGAGTGTGCTCCCATCACCCAATCAAGCATCCAGCCAGAGCAGGTCATGATATATTTTTACCATATTAACATGCCATTGTTGTGTGTTATGCCTGATGTAAAGACTCACATCTCTGCAAGCCTACCACACAGATTTAATACTTGTCATTTTTAGGGCATACCTAACAACATGTGTTTTCTTTCTCTCTCTCTTCCCCCCCCCCCCCCCCAATCTGTCCCTCTGAGTTACAGTACAAGTTGGTCCTGGGATTGAGATGCTGGCCTCTTCTGCCCCTCGGACCTGCTTGATCCATCCTGGTGCCCTGTGTCTGGTCGGAGTTTTATCACACCGCTCCTGTGAAGGACGGCCCCATGAGGACAGTTGAGGGTCATACCTGGAGGATGCTCTGGACTCTTACAGTAATGCTTTTATGGTTGAGGACTACAGTTGTCTTGCTAACTTTAGGACTGCAGTTATCATGAACAGTTTTGCATTCAAGTTTCCATCAATGAAGAGTTTATAACATCAACAAAACTGTCCTCATGTTAAAACTGTTAATATTATAGTCAGGCTGTCTGTTGTTGCCCAAATGAGGATGGGTTCCCTTTTGAGTCTGGTTCCTCTCAAGGTTTCTTCCTCATGTCGTCTGAGGGAGTTTTTCCTTGCCACCATCGCCACAGGCTTGCTCATTGGGGATACAACCCCGATTCCAAAAAAGTTGGGACAAAGTACAAATTGTAAATAAAAACAGAATGCAATGATGTGGAAGTTTCAAAATTCCATATTTTATTCAGAATAGAACATAGATGACATATCAAATGTTTAAACTGAGAAAATGTATTACTTAAAGAGAAAAATTAGGTGATTTTAAATTTCATGACAACAACACATCTCAAAAAAGTTGGGACAAGGCCATGTTTACCACTGTGAGACATCCCCTTTTCTCTTTACAACAGTCTGTAAACGTCTGGGGACTGAGCAGACAAGTTGCTCAAGTTTAGGGAGAGGAATGTTAACCCATTCTTGTCTAATGTAGGATTCTAGTTGCTCAACTGTCTTAGGTCTTTTTTGTCGTATCTTCCATTTTATGATGCGCCAAATGTTTTCTATGGGTGAAAGATCTGGACTGCAGGTTGGCCAGTTCAGTACCCGGACCCTTCTTCGATGCAGCCATGATGCTGTAATTGATGCAGTATGTGGTTTGGCATTGTCATGTTGGAAAATGCAAGGTCTTCCCTGAAAAAGACGTCGTCTGGATGGGAGCATATGTTGCTCTAGAACCTGGATATACCTTTCAGCATTGATGGTGTCTTTCCAGATGTGTAAGCTGCCCATGCCACACGCACCAATGTAACCCCATACCATCAGAGATGCAGGCTTCTGAACTGAGCGCTGATAACAACTTGGGTCGTCCTTCTCCTCTTTAGTCCGAATGACACGGCGTCCCTGATTTCCATAAAGAACTTCAAATTTTGATTCGTCTGACCACAGAACAGTTTTCCACTTTGCCACAGTCCATTTTAAATGAGCCTTGGCCCAGAGAAGACGTCTGCGCTTCTGGATCATGTTTAGATACGGCTTCTTCTTTGAACTATAGAGTTTTAGCTGGCAACGGCGGATGGCACGGTGAATTGTGTTCACAGATAATGTTCTCTGGAAATATTCCTGAGCCCATTTTGTGATTTCCAATACAGAAGCATGCCTGTATGTGATGCAGTGCCGTCTAAGGGCCCAAAGATCACGGGCACCCAGTATGGTTTTCTGGCCTTGACCCTTACGCACAGAGATTCTTCCAGATTCTCTGAATCTTTTGATGATATTATGCACTGTAGATGATGATATGTTCAAACTCTTTGCAATTTTACACTGTCGAACTCCTTTCTGATATTGCTCCACTATTTGTCGGCGCAGAATTAGGGGGATTGGTGATCCTCTTCCCATCTTTACTTCTGAGAGCTGCTGCCACTCCAAGATGCTCTTTTTATACCCAGTCATGTTAATGACCTATTGCCAATTGACCTAATGAGTTGCAATTTGGTCCTCCAGCTGTTCCTTTTTTGTACCTTTAACTTTTCCAGCCTCTTATTGCCCCTGTCCCAACTTTTTTGAGATGTGTTGCTGTCATGAAATTTCAAATGAGCCAATATTTGGCATGAAATTTCAAAATGTCTCACTTTCGACACTTGATATGTTGTCTATGTTCTATTGTGAATACAATATCACCTTTTGAGATTTGTAAATTATTGCATTCCATTTTTATTTACAATTTGTACTTTGTCCCAACTTTTTTGGAATCGGGGTTGTAGATTAGGGATAAAATTAGCTCATGTTTTAAGTCGTTCAAATTCTGTAAAGCTGCTTTGCGACAATGTTTATTGTTAAAAGCGCGCTACAAATAAACTTGACTTGACTCGCTGTGAGGTGACAGTGCTAACCACTACACCACCGTGCCACACTATATACACTATATACAAGCTATATATAGAAGCTATATCCACCCTAGGAATACCGACCTATTTGCCAGAAAGAATCCAAAATGGTGAGGAATTGGCCAAGAAGCAGTGATTTTTGTTGAACTGCTCATTAAGGCTTAATTAGTCCATAACTTCATTAATAATTGTAATGAAGCAAATCTGGCTAGAAGTTATATGCACCCTAAGTCCCCCTACCTTCATGCCAGAAAGAATCAAAATCGGTGAAGAACTGAAGAAGAAGTGATTTGTGTGGAAACTGCTCATTAATGATTGATTACTCTGTCTCTTCATTATTAATGGAAATTATGCAAATTTGGGTAGAAGCTATATGCACCCCAGGCAGACCTACTTTCCTGCCAAAATGAATAAAAATTGGTGAAGAATTGAGAGAGAAGAAGCAATAATAATCAATGTCAGACTGGCAACAGTAACCCATCACTGTAACTCACACCACCCCGTCAGTGGTTATTTAAAAAAGACCACTACAGGAGGATTTAAAACATGAATAGACAAATGTATGTGTTACTTCACTGGTCTTCAGATGCACATGGAAGAGATTTTTCCCACAAGAAATATACTTCATTTGGAAATTATTTTGAAAAGAACAAATTCACCCAATCTGATTATCCCCACAGGTCCATGTCAGACAGAGGTTTGTGAA
The DNA here is from genome assembly GCF_027579695.1 of Neoarius graeffei. Lineage (NCBI taxonomy): Eukaryota > Metazoa > Chordata > Actinopteri > Siluriformes > Ariidae > Neoarius > Neoarius graeffei. The sequence goes on from NC_083577.1 coordinate 1,248,664, forward strand.
ACAAATCCTTTAAAAATAACCCTAATCTGTCTGGATTGATTTTTTCAGAGAAGACTCCTGACCCCTGTTGCATTCTCCAGAGTCCGGAGATAAGCTGAGTACACAGCTCAATAGTCAGGAGAATTTAAAAAAAAAACTCGAGCATTCATTTAGGTCAGATGATCTCTTATTCTGGATAAATCCTCCTGGCTGTGGTTCAGGACTGGATGAGGGTTGTTTAATTCTCTTCAAGCATGAATCAGATTTAATATAACCCCTTCAGGCACAAGGAAAAAATGCTATGGAACTTTATGTGTACAATTGTACACATTATATCTGAAGGGGATAAGACATTGGTTGGATGTTTTGGTACAGCTATACGACTGAAGTCTGGTCTTTTCCCGTATTGACTTGGATGTGTCTGATTAACAGCCTTTGTACTTTGATTGATCTCAGTCTTGGATGAGTACTATCAGGGTCACTAAAGATGACCTTGGTCTCAACAGATAATTTGTACTCATTATGTTTGCTGCTGTCTTTTTTTTTTTTTTGTACATGCACAAAGTTTGACAAGAAGTACTTCCTTCTTCTAGAAAACAGACTAATGATTGGCACAACATACAAATGTAGCCATGTAACTTACATGTACGTTACAGGCAGTTAGCAGATGCTCTTATCCAGAGTGATGTACAACATGCCCAGAGCAACCTGGGGAGCAGCTGGAGGTTCGATACCTTGCTCAAGGGCACGTCAGGCATTCCTGCTGGTCCAGGGAATCAAACCAGTGACCTTTTGGTCCCAAAGCTGCTTCTCTAACTATTACAGAGTCTTGCAAAAGTATTCATCCCCCATGGTGTTTGTTCTGTTTTGTCGCATTAAAAGCTGGAATTAAAATGGATTTTTGGAAGGTGAGCACCATTTGATTTACACAAGATGCCGGCCACTTTAAAGGTGCAAATTGTTGTTTTATTGTGACACAAACAATAATTAAGATGAAAAAACAGAAATCTGAAGTGTACATAGGTATTCATCCCCCATGGTGTTTGTTCTGTTTTGTCGCATTAAAAGCTGGAATTAAAATGGATTTTTGGAAGGTGAGCACCATTTGATTTACACAAGATGCCGGCCACTTTAAAGGTGCAAATTGTTGTTTTATTGTGACACAAACAATAATTAAGATGAAAAAACAGAAATCTGAAGTGTACATAGGTATTCACCCCCTTTCGTATGAAACCCCTAAATAAGAACTGGTCCAACCAATTCACTACATAAGTGACATAATTAGTTGATTAAGCTCCACCTGTGTGCAGTCAGTGTCACATGACCTGTCACATGATGTCTGTATAAATCAACCTGTTCTGGGAAGACCCTGACTCTGCAACGCTACTAACACTTTTCCACAATTCCAGCTTGTAATGTGACAAAACAGGACAAGCACCAATGGGGATGAATACTTTTGCAAGACACTGTATGTTTCCACTTTCACTAAAGTATTGTTCAGTTTGTAGAGTTTGTTACAGCCACCAAAGAGATGATAGCCTAGTAAACTAGACCCACCTGCCTAGTGGCCAAAAATATTTTTGCCTACGAGTTGGTCTAGCCTCGGACCATATCAACAACACACCCCGGGCATCAAATCGTGCCCGCCAATCACAACGCAAGGTTTTTGTTTGGATTCTTTGGGCGGGCTTTTGCAGGAGTGACGACAAGGCTGCGCGACGCTGGAGAAAGCACAACAGGAAAGATGGCTATGGCTATTGAACAGCGCTAGTTTGACTCCGCTTTGGAATCAGTTTTAGAAGAATTAGACTTGGAGTTTTCGTTGAAACATGAGCAGGAAGAGGCTCTCCTCTCATTCCTTTTCAAGAAGGACGTTTTCGCTGTTTTGCCGACCGGCTATGGCAAAAGTCTGATCTACCAGCTGGCTCCCCCACTGCTTTCTGTCGCTCTGACTACGTCACAGTCACTGTTGCGCTGATTGGTCAGAGCGTTGGCCTATACGCACAGAGACAGTTTGAAAGACAATGGGTTGTTCCCACCCACACCCTTCAGAAATGTCTACGACCGAGACCAGACTAAATATTCACATTTAGTCTGGCTTGCCAGCCTAAAATGATGTATTTGGTGTGGTGTGTTTGTTTGTCCTAATGACCTGATTTCTGTGAAACTTGATGGAAATATTTAGCATGGGCCAAGGGAAGAACTTACTGTATTAAATTTTGGAGTGGATCCGAGTCACAAGGCAGATCCACAAGTTTAGTTTCACTGTCGCTAACATTGCATGATGCAGGATTTGGCCTTGGAGAGCATACATTCTCTGAGTGTCCTTCTTATGTTATACCTGTTAAATATTTATCTGTAATTTCATCTACATCTGATTCAAAACCTGAGAACAATTATGGAATATTGATCAATATCAATAATTAATATTAAAATGCATTTTATATGGGTTTTTTTGCTTTAAAAAAATCATATATATATATTACAGCTGCTGGTCATGTAATTAGAATATCATGAAAAAGTCGATTTATTTCAGTAATTCCATTCAAAAAGTGAAACTTCTCATCTCATTCATTATCTCTAGCCGCTTTATCCTTCTACAGGGTCGCAGGCGAGCTGGAGCCTATCCCAGCTGACTACGGGCGAAAGGCGGGGTTCACCCTGGACAAGTCGCCAGGTCATCACAGGGCTGACACATAGACACAGACAACCATTCACACTCACATTCACACCTACGCTCAATTTAGAGTCACCAGTTAACCTAACCTGCATGTCTTTGGACTGTGGGGGAAACCGGAGCACCCGGAGGAAACCCACGCGGACACGGGGAGAACATGCAAACTCCACACAGAAAGGCCCTCGCCGGCCCCGGGGCTCGAACCCAGGACCTTCTTGCTGTGAGGCGACAGCGCTAACCACTACACCACCGTGCCGCCAAAGTGAAACTTGTATATTATATTCATTCATTACACATAGACTGATATATTTAAAGTGTTTATTTCTTTTAATTTTGATGATTATAACTGACAACTAATGAAAATCCCAAATTCAGTATCTCAGAAAATTAGAATATTGTGAAAAGGTTCAATATTAAAGACACCTGGTGCCACACTCTAATTAGCTAATTAACTCAAAACACCTGCAAAGGCCTTTAAATGGTCTCTCAGTCTCGTTCTGTTGGCTACACAATCATGGGGAAGACTGCTGACTTGACAGTTGTCCAAAAGACAACCATTGACATCTTGCACAAGGAGGGCAAGACACAAAAGGTCATTACTAAAGAGGCTGGCTGTTCACAGAGCTCTGTGTCCAAGCACATTAATAGAGAGGCGAAGGGAAGGAAAAGATGTGGTAGAAAAAAGTGTACAAGCAATAGGGATAACCGCACCCTGGAGAGGATCATGAAACAAAACCCATTCAAAAACGTGGGGGAGATTCACAAAGAGTGGACTGCAGCTGGAGTCAGTGCTTCAAGAACCACCACGCACAGACGTATGCAAGACACGGGTTTCAGCTGTCGCATTCCTTGTGTCAAGCCACTCTTGAATAAGAGACAGTGTCAGAAGTGTCTTGCCTGGGCTAAAGACAAAAAGGACTGGACTGGTGCTGAGTGGTCCAAAGTTATGTTCTCTGATGAAAGTAAATTTTGCATTTCCTTTGGAAATCAAGGTCCCAGAGTCTGGAGGAAGAGAGGAGAGGCACAGAATCCACGTTGCTTGAGGTCCAGTGTAAAGTTTCCACAGTCAGTGATGGTTTGGGGTGCCATGTCATCTGCTGGTGTTGGTCCACTGTGTTTTCTGAGGTCCAAGGTCAACGCAGCCATCTACCAGGAAGTTTTAGAGCACTTCATGCTTCCTGCTACTGACCAACTTTATGGAGATGCAGATTTCATTTTCCAACAGGACTTGGCACCTGCACACAATGCCAAAGCTACCAGTACCTGGTTTAAGGACCACGGTATCCCTGTTCTTAATTGGCCAGAAAACTCGCCTGACCTTAACCCCATAGAAAATCTATGGAGTATTGTGAAGAGGAAGATGCGATACGCCAGACCCAACAATGCAGAAGAGCTGAAGGCCACTATCAGAGCAACCTGGGCTTCAATAACACCTGAGCAGTGCCACAGACTGATCGACTCCATGCCATGCCGTATTGCTGCAGTAATTCAGGCAAAAGGAGCCCCAACTAAGTATTGAGTGCTGTACATGCTCATACTTTTCATGTTCATACTTTTCAGTTGGCCAACATTTCTAAAAATCCTTTTTTTGTATTGGTCTTAAGTAATATTATAATTTTCTGAGATACTGAATTTGGGATTTTCATTAGTTGTCAGTTATAATCATCAAAATTAAAAGAAATAAACACTTGAAATATATCAGTCTGTGTGTAATGAATGAATGAATATAATATACAAGTTTCACTTTTTGAATGGAATTACTGAAATCAATCAACTTTATGATATTCTAATTATATGACCAGCACCTGTATGTATGTGTGTATGTAAAAGTTATTCCATGAAATCGAGTCGTACATGAGCTGATGGGTGACAATGTGTGTAGCACTGAGTTGGCTATAAACCATGTACGATGAGATTAAGTGGAATAACTGTTTTATTCTATCCACATTCCCTGGATTTTGGGAAACAGAGCATTTTTATTTAATTTTTTTGCAAATTCAATAAATAAAAACTTTATACAAAACGTCCGACAAAATCATTTCAGCTTAGAATGTAAACAAACCGGCGAAATGACAGGAGCAACTTGTGAAAAATGCAATGATAATAATAATTCTTGAAAAATAAAAAAGATACTTTTATTCCATATTTTACTGTTTTGGGTTTTTTTGTTTTGTTTTTTTTTGCATTTTTTGGGGTTTTGTTACCGAGCAGTTTTTATTTCGTCCTCGGTTGGTTCAGCAACACGCTCCGCCATTTTGTTTTTCTCTACTCACAGTATATGAGCTGATATCCTAGTAGTAGAGTAGCCAATCAGAGCGCGCGATTGCTCATATCCAGTGAATGTGGATAGAATAATTCCTGATATTGTGCACGTTTTTATGAATGAGTTGAACTGTCAACAATATCTTGTTTCCTATACCTATTATTGCCATTAGGTTGTGTTTCTGTCTATCCAAAATGCCTGAGCATGTCATATTTCATGTCAAATGCGCCCCTCTGAAATTTATACCTGTCTATGCCACTGCACAGTGTGTCATTCATTACAAGGAATATCTCATGATAAAGCATGAACTAATTGCCTGTAGCACATCATTAGAGCTTTATGAGGTGTTATTGGCATTTGGAAATTCTTCCAAGGAATCATTCCCAACTTGCCAAGAATTATAATCACAGAATGAATGGTTTACACAGAAAGCATTACCACAGTTTGCTTGTCATTTGTGTCAGTGGTGAGCTTGTTCTATACCACAAGGGTTTAGACACAATAGTTTGATTTCATTGCTTGAGAAAAACAGATCACACACTCTCACTCACAAACAGGCTCTCAAGTCCATCACCATGTCTGTGCTTCCATACAGTGATACGGAGGAATCATAAACCCTGTTATGAGGATTACAAATGTCCCCACTCTGAGAGAGCTTACTCAAGTGTCACATAATTTCCATTCGCTTATGACGCAGATGACACGTATGAGAATGACATGCTAACATCAGCATTGTTCCTCTGCCACGGTTTTTGCTCTTGTGGGCATGAATGTGATTATTGGTAGTCCTCTGCTAATGAATGATAAAAGCTATCGTGCTAACGTAGAGGTGAGACAGCACAGCAGTACCAAGTCACCACATGGAGAAGTAAAGGCAGAGAAAATACTCTCTGGAAAAAATACTGGAGTCATTGCCAGTTTTTCAGAGGAAGCGAATGGTGTTTGTACAGGATCAGAGACGGCTGCTGGTTTGTGCCATGAGACAGGAAATGCTTTCTGTCGGTATTATTACACACTATGGAGATTCATGAGGCTGTAACTTTACAGATGATGTAATGGCAGCAGGACTGGAGTCAGAAGACTGGATGCAAGACTTGTCCAAGTGATAGATCTGTAGAGTGTGAATCATTATAAGAGCTGTAAAAGAATAATGTTGATTTATTATATTAATTATGAGTCATATGTAGTGATGCTGTAACAAGTGAACCTGAATTAACAGTCAGATCCAATGGAATTCAGCTACTTTTGAACCACTGCTTTGGATGTGTGTGTGTGTGTGTGTGTGTGTGTGTGTGTGTGTGTGTGTGTGTGTGTGTTATTTACCAGCTTAAAGTGCTGATGACACGTTTTTGACATCTTTGGCGATGTTTTATAACATAAAAAGTAATTCCCGATGATCCATATATTAATTCACGAAGGCGCCTATTTTACAAGTTATGATAAAAAACGCGGCTATTTGGGCAAATTTGACGGGGCTGCAGCACCCAGGAGACGAAAGAGGAGGAGGAGCTATATGACGTCAGTGAAAGAACCTTCCTCCTAACTTACCAGTTTGTTGTTGATGCGGCAGGTGTTCAGTTTATCATTATTAGTATTTTTATTAGACATTATATATATTAGTTATTATGCCTTCACGTTGTGTTGCCGGCTTTTGCTCCAAAGCCCACAAGGATGGGGTAAGTCTATTCAAGTTTCCCAGAGATCCCGAGCTGCATGCGAAGTGGGTGAAGCAAGTCAGGCGCACTCGTGATGAGTGGGAGCCCTCACCAACATCCGTCCTGTGCTCTGAACACTTCGATTTGGATTGTTTTGACACCCTTCCCAGCTTAAAGGAATCTCTTGGGTGTTCAGTTCAGCACAAACGTGTGTTGCTGCCATCAGCAGTGCCTACAGTATTCCGGAGGGGGTCTACTAGTAGCTATGCCGGATCCAGCAGTCGCCTGGGACAAGGCGACTCCTCCAAAAACAGTCCTCCTGTCAGAACATGTGTTGAGAAACGACATAAGATAAAGGTACGTAGAGCTATAGAGTGCTCCGACATGATGCTAAAAATAGTAACCATGCGGTCTGCACGGCCATCTTGGAAGTGACTCGCTCCAGAGCGCTCATAGAGTACACATCATAGAGTACACATTCATGATAATCATAAATGTAATCATAAAGTCGGCGTGATATCAGTCATGTATTTGCTTGTGAAAGCTTGCGGCTTTCATGTAACTGCCGCCTAGCAACGAGAGGCAAAGGGTAAAGAGGGTAGGCTATCATAGATTCTATTCGGAAGAGATCAATACATGATTGCTTAAAAATTAGGTATTTTAACAATTTGCATCTGTTTTGTGATTATCGTGACACTTGTGTGTTATATAGAACTGTATGTCTTATCAGCACATTGAGGATCTTCCACCGGAGGCTTTATCAAGCACTCGTAGCAACACTACACTTTACCCTTTGCCATGCGTTGTTAGGGAACGGTAGCAAGTACCCCGATGACTGACTTCAAGAATATGTAGAAAAAATTTAGAAATTATACTTTCCAAAAGTCATTTGAGCTTAGTGTATTGCATTTCCATTTATATTGTAGGTTCTTGCTGATGTTTTTGCGGAGTATGACGCAGCTGCTGAATCAGAAGCTGCAGAGTTTGTATGTACTAGTTGTGAACATTCACATTATTATCAATCTCATTTATTTAAAATCAGATAAAATCATGCCATCATGATCACTGCTTAAAGTACCAGTATTTGGTTGTTCTTTTGTTCAGAGTTAGAGCTAGCACTAGAGAGTTCACCGGCGTTTTCATGCGCCATTTCCATTGAGTAGAACAGCCAGTGAACCGCAGCGTGTTCTTCTGCTGACGTCACAACATGGCCGCGAGCCACGGACCCAGTTTTCTTGCGCTGTGCAATTAAAAGTTGGATATTCGCGTAACAACAGCTTCTTTTCACGTAATTATAACAGAAATCTAACATGTTTGCCATGTTGTATAGTTTATTTAAGAAATTGCATAGAGTCATTTTCGTGTCATCAGCACTTTAATGCTCCATCACAGAAGTGTAAGTTACCTTCACCAAGGGCACTGACCCAACGCCATACCATGACACACCCTGGCTTTTGGACTTGTTCCTGCTAACAGTCTGGATGGTCCTTTTCCTCTTTGGTCCTGAGCACATGACACCAAGGTCCCTCCGAGCCCAAAGAAGTCGATGGCGCTTCTGGACACGATTAACATAAGGCTTCCTTTTTGCATAGTATAGTTTTAACTGGTATCTGTGGATGTAACTCCGTATTGTAGCTTGATAAAGGTTTTCCAGAGTGATCCCAAGCCCATGTGGTTCTATCAGCTGTAGATGAATGACGGTTCTTGATGCCATCTGAGGGATCGGAGATCACGGGGGTTCAGATTAGGCTTGAGCCCTTTACACACCGAAATTCCTGCAGATTCCTTGAATGGTTTAATATTATGCACCGTAGAGGGTGAAATATCCAAATCCCTTCCTATCGTTCTTTGAGGAACATTGTTTTTAAACATTTTGATAATTTTCTCATGCATTTGTTGATAAACTAGAGAACCTCAGCCCGTCTTTACTCCTCAAACACTCGGCCTTTCTTGGATACTGATTTTGTGCCAAATCATGATTACAGTCACCTGTTAACATCACCTGTTTCACATCACATCATTATTTAATTTACTAGCCCTAAATTGACCCGCCCCAACTTTTTTAGACAGTGTTGCAGGACTGAAACACAGGAATAGATGCATATTAACAAATGAAATAAACAAAACATGAAATATACTCAGTTCATACTGTGAAATATAGTCAAAGAAAATTTTAAATCGCTGCTTTCTTTTTTTCTTTGCATTTTCCATACTGTCCCAACTTTCTCTGATTTGGGATTTTACATTCACACACACACACACACACACACACACACACACACAGGGGCAGTTTAGCACTAATCTACTCTGATGTATGTTTTGGGGAGGCTGAAGGAAAACACAGAAACCCACATGGACAGGAGGAGGACATGTGAAGCTCTGCAAAAAGAGGAACCTAAGCTCAGGACTGAACCACTCAAGATAGAACCAGGGAACCTGGAGCTTTGAGGTGGCAATGCACCACCATGCCACCATTTTGGATATTCATAGTATCGCTACATATTAAGTCATAAACCCACACTGAATAATTATACTCAAATCCTACATTATGGTATTGGTTTGTTCACTCCACTGTCTTCAGGTGGCTGCCAAATCAGACTTAAATTTCTGACTTTTGCTTGGCTACAAAACCAAAAACAAACCCCTCCCACCTGAAATCCTGCTCTGTTTCACGGCTCGAATGGACCCATCAACCATCAAGACACAAGAAAGACCTGCATTAATTTGAGATATATGTCTAAAATAAACGACCTACAGATTAGTGACCCTTATGGCTTACCGGACGGAGTTTTCATGACCGTGTCAGTGGATATGGAACTGCCAGCGGAATACCCAGACGTGTATAATTACCTCATTAACTTTCCCTCGGTGTTCAGTGGTGAAGCACTGCGTGCTTATAAATCTCTGGACAGTTATCTTTACAGAAATTCAGGATTTGTCAGCGACTCAGATGTGGCATCTTGTAAACAAGAAAATAACAATCCTCATTGGATGGGTAAGTCACTTAAGTATTGAGTATAGCACTGACCAGCCGATTATAGAATAGAATAGAATAAGGTAATTCCAGCTGTAATTCCAAATCGTCCGTCTTGTTTACCATGGATCTGGCGTTGGAGAGGTAGAGGCTTAGCAGTGGAGGTTTGAGTGGCTGTTTTCTGAGCTTAGTCAACAGGCCGGCTCTGCCTGCAGCCTCGCTTTTGCTTCCGCTCCCGGCGCCGCCTCCTTCGCTTTGCTTCTGATAACAATCCACGGAGACCCCGCTGGTCTCACTATCTCGTCCGGAATGTTGTGCATGCGATGGAAATCGCTACAAACCGTCATTTTCTGCTGGAAACCAATGTCCAGTAAGTCCATACGGTTGTAGTGGATATTGAAGTCCGGTACAGACGAACAACACGCAAAAATACACACAAAAAACATAAAAAACGTGCACAGGTAGGGAGAGCTTGTAGCCGCAGCCGTTGTAGTAGAATTGTATATAGTAGGGTTTTCCAGAAGAAAAGGTAGAAGTAAAAGCAGAAGTAGAACCAGAAGTAGAAGGCGGAAATATGGTGTTTGACCGACAAGATGGCGTCTGTCACAATCTGGATCGGCTGTGACGTCACATGCAAGTGCTCCATTCAAGTGGTGGAATGATTTGGGCTGTCTGGCTTTCAAATGAACACTGAAGATACACCTACAGGGCACTAATAATAATTAAAAAAAAAAACAATCCCCAGCTCATACTGATTTTGATGCTTTAACATTTCGCCTGTGGTCTCAGGTGTGTCTGTCACGCATATTGTGTTAAACATGTCTTCAATAAGTGCTCTCAGAGATACAAGAAACATCAGCAAAGCAATTCCAAGTGACACGTATGCATACAAGCTCTAGAAAACTCAAACATGTGCCTCATACAACATGAATCCTTGACACTATTACCCAATAAATCTTTCCAGTGTTGGAGGTGAACTAAAAGTGAGACCAAAATACACACACACCACCAGAAACTTGCCTATACACCTCAAAATGAATTACACTCCCACTCTGACAAGTCGTCTTATACAAGAGGAAATTTCTAATATAGGGAGCAAAATTAAACAAACAAACAAATAAAAACTCCAATAATATTCTCTGGACAGCTGTTATCATGATCTATTAAAGTTCACTGCCATGAAAACACTTTCCTTTCCATTTGGCATGAAGGTGTATAGAACTGTATCATCCTCCATTTCCTCTGATTGTTTTGCCTGGATGTGTGGAAGTCTGAAGTTTGGGAAGAGTCAGATAGATCACACTCTTTCCTCCTTGCTAGGTATTATAAAGGACATGACATGGAAGAGTAGTCATAACATACTGAACATCTGCGAAGTTTTTCCCTGAATTCATTTCACAGTTCAGTCTTTGATCCAACTGAAACAGGAAGATTTAACTCATAAAGTCAATTCAGAATTACTTTACACAACATTTTACTGACCTCTGTAATTGACTCCACTCTGCCATCATGTCCACAAATAAAAGTTTTGCATTATCCATATTATTCTATCCACATTCCCTGGATATGAGCAATCGCATGCTCTGATTGGCTACTCTACTACTAGGCTATCAGCTCATGTACTGTGAGTAGAGAAAAACAAAATGGCGGAGCGTGTTGCTGAACCAACCGAGGAAGAAATAAAAACTCTACTCAAAAACAAAACCTCCAAAAATACAAAAAAAGCAACAAAATATGGAGTAAAAGTATTTGATGGTAAGGCTGTATCCTTTTTTTCAAGAATTATCGCATTTTTCACAAATTGCTCCTGTCATTTCACCAGTTTGTTTACATTCTAAGCGGAAATTATTTTGTGAGACATTTTGTATAAAAGTTTTTATTTATTGAATTTGCAAAAAAATAAAAATGCTCAGTTTCTCAAAATCCAGTGAATGTGGATAGAATAAAACAGTTATTCCACTCAATCTCATCATGCATGGATTATAGCTGCTATCAGCTCATGTACGACTCGATTTCGTGGAATAATTGTTAATTGTAGTGAATATCTATTTCTATGCCTATGTTAAAAAAATAAGTGAACAATTAAAATATATATGGTAATACTTTCTGTGAAGATCATATTTCTAATGAACTCTGGATATTTATAAGTAATTATACATTTGTTTAAAAAACAACGTTGCATTTGATAGCTATCTTCATTGTGAGTTATGAATTGTTAGCATGATGCATAATAAGTACTCTTCATAGCACATATCACTAATACCAAATAAACAGAAGAAACATTATGAAATATGTTTTTTAATTAATTACCAGTAAGATTTTCAAGTAAGCAAGCTACAACATTTTATAACACAGTACAAGGGCATATTTTTATTACCCAACTAATAGGTAATGACCGAAAAGTTGTGATTTCTAAGTAAAATTATATATTTTAAACAAATTATTTATTAAGTGAATTTCAAGCACTCTCTCTCATTTGATTTTGTTTTTATGCCATTTCAAATGTTTTTCTTGCAGCTGTGCTGCAGTTACTTTATACATATATTGATTAGATAAATAATTTACAAAAGTTGTTGAAAAAATTGTAGCATGATTTCTCGATAATCTCTCTGGTGTAATTAGTCCCTTACATGTGATTTTTTTTTTTTAGACCAGTTCTTTAAACAGGAATTTAATATTGAGTAAGTGTGAGTTTAGACACCATATAGCCAAAGTTTCTGTTTATTTTTGCTGTGCTTGCGGAAACATCCTGAAGAACCACACTTGCATTGGCTAGCTGGCTAGTGAGGTCACACTGGTTTGTACATCCGAGCTGTGAGAGTCAGAGGTGTGTGATCAGGAATAAGAGTCATGGCCATGGGAGAGCAGTGGATGACCAGCGGATTATGGCGGAAAACCCTTTAGTTTGAGGTTATAAGAGTCATTCAGCATTCAAAGGATTTGGCAGTGAGTCATGAAATGGATTCATCAGGGGGCCGCTGTGAACCCGTCTGCTGGAGCACTCGGCCTTTTACATTGTACTTGACATATTTCTGGGTCAAGGCACAAACTCAGAGGTTCTCAAGCCTTTTTTTTCTTTGTCAGTAATCCCAAAATCTTTACTGTGTGCGTAAATAAAACTGCAAAAAATTGTATCTTTCTTTTGCAAATAAAAGCATTTTGAATATATTAAAAATAAACTTAATAGGCAACCTATTATAAGATTTAACTCTGGTCATTACATGTTCCTTTCACTCATTTCAAAGGTTTGTCAGATTATTTTGCTTCTTTCTAAAAACAAATGCTTAAAAGTTGAAAAATAACCTGATATTAGCTCAAGACAATATCTCATCTCATTATCTGTAGCCGCTTTATCCTGTTCTACAGGGTCGCAGGCGAGCTGGATCCTATCCCAGCTGACTACGGGCGAAAGGCGGGGTTCACCCTGGACAAGTCACCAGGTCATCACAGGGCAACACACAGAGACACAACCATTCACATCTACGGTCAATTTAGAGTCACCAGTTAACCTAACCTGCATGTCTTTGGACTGTGGGGGAAACCGGAGCACCCGGAGGAAACCCACGCGGACACGGGGAGAACATGCAAACTCCACACAGAAAGGCCCTCGCCGGCCATGGGGCTCGAACCCAGGACCTTCTTGCTATGAGGTGACAGCGCTAATCACTACACCACCGTGCCACCCCTCAAAACAATATAACATTTTAAAAATGTATATCTTAAAAACAGGCTAAGACCTTTTGTAAAAACAAATTATTATTATTATTATTATTATTATTATTATTATATGAAGGGGTAACAGGAGGACAGAGGACGGGAAGGAGCAGTAGCCTAGCCTAACAATAAGCAATACCGGACAATGTGCAATATAAAGTGCAATATCTCTCCTGCCGCTGCCCCCCCTTTTTCCCCCCTTCCCCATATCTTATTATTTATATATTTGTATATGTAAATAATTTATTTTAATTTATCTAGAAGTTTTCTCTATTTATTTTCTCTGTTTATCTGTAATGACGCTGCTGGAATCTTAATTTCCCTGAGGGAACCCGCCCAAAGGGATCAATAAAGTTTTATCTAATCTAATTAAAAATAAGAAATATTAGATAAATCTGCCCATATTCATGGTATTTTCACTTGCTACAGTATCATGAATAGAGGAAAGGGATCTAATACGGTATCTCTAATTCTGAGAACATTATCTCACTACATAAGCTGGTTAAACCTATTTCTAGACGTGTTTACTCATTTTAAGCTTAAAAGTGTCATTCTGTTGGCAGTTGATTTAGCTTTTTTCTATAAATAAATGCTTGAATTAAGCCTACAGTACCCTCCACAATTACTGACACCCCTTGTAAAGGTTAGTTCAAAAGGTTAGGGGGAAAAACACCTTTTGGTGAAGTCACTTCATCTCACACTGAAAAAAAAGGAGAAAAATCCAACCTTTAATTTAAATAAATTTATTCACAGAATCAATTTGGGGTGCCAATAATTGTGGAGGGTACTGTATTTCATATTTTTTATGAGTGCAAAGACATTTTTTACACTAAATGCACTATCTTGCACTGGTTTGAAAAAATATCACTCAAATCTTTAGTCACAATCATCAGATTATGATAAACATGTAATATCACTGTTTATGATCACATGATGCTCATGAATCTAATGAGATTTTCACTAATTGAAATAAAATTTAACCAACACAAGAATGCACAGTGGTAAAGCCATTTGTGCTGTTTAGATTATGGACATACACTGCAAATTTTGGGTTGATTTTGTTGTCATTTTTATAGCATGCTATAGAAAATACACTGATTTTTAGTTTATATAAGGAGCCAATTTGCTGACTGAGATCTGGAGTAAGATGGGCATAGGAAGATAAATTCAGTGAAGGCTCATAACAGTTCAGGTCAAAATTATGTGAAAGGAAATTTTTTGTTTCCCTTTTTTGTTTTAGTTGTTGTTTTAAATTGTTCCACAGATCAAGTTTTACATACATTAAAAAAAAAAATCTCATGTGACCCCATGTGTGGTTGCAAAACCAAGGTTAAGAGTTACACATTAGTTAATGATTAAAGTTTGAAGTTATCCAGATGTTGATCATGGCCATTCTATCAATCACAATAGACCTGGGGGAAGCAATGGACTGATGGTTAGGGAAGCAGCTTTGGGACCAAAAGGTCACTGATTTGATTCCCTGGACCAGCAGGAATGGCTGAAGTGCCCTTGAGCAAGGCACTGATCCCCTCACCTGGTCCCCAGGCTGTTCTGGGTCTATTGTACGTTGCTCTGGATATGAGTGTCTGCTAAATGGCTGGAATCTAATCTAATCTAAGGGAATGAAAATAACAGTTTGGGTGCTGCACTGTAAAACAGCAGGAATGTCATTTCTGAATAGAAATAGGAGCAACTGATGACGTTCCAAATAGAAAAACCAAAACATAAGAAGGCTGGAAAGGCCACTGTTCTTCAAAAAAATAAGTGGATTTTGGACTGAAATCCTTTCTTACATGGAAAAATGTGGGTCCAGTGTGGACCTGGCACATCTCTTCCCCTTCTTTGGAAAGATGAAGAGACACCAGTTTGTCAATGAGGTTTTTGAGCCAAAGAAGGAAATGGCTTGTTTCATAATGTGTAAGATGTTCATCATCAGAGAGCCTTCATCACTTCCTGATTTCTGGGAAATTCCCAGGCTTGATGATGTAAAAAAAAAGATGCTCTTTATGTTAGGAGTAGCGTCATAATGGAGTAGCCACAATTCCATGCAATTTCATATTTGAAAAATGAGAGGAAATGTGACAAAGCATTATATAACATTGCTGCCTCACATCTCCAGGTCTCACAGTTTGATTATGGGCTCCAGATCCTGTCTGTTATCGCTGTGGTTACATGGAATTCCTCTGGGTTCTCCAGTTTTCACTCTCCTCCCAAAAATAGTCCAGTTGTTAGATCAGCTATGTTAAAGGTCTATGTCCATGTGCATACTAGTAGTCTCCTGAGATGGATTGGTCTTCTCTGTAGGATGCATTCCCACATCACACCACACTGTTCCCAGGATAATCTGGATCCACCACTACCTTGACCAAGTACTTTTTAGTAATGGATGGGCTAGCTTCATTCCGAGATGACAGCTGCATCTCTGTACGGCAAGACTTGCGGGCGTGGCTTGTGTATTTACATCAAGACAGAATGTCAAGTCAAGTCATTTGTATAGTGTTTTTAACAATAGACATTGTCGCAAAGCAGCTTTACAGAATTTTAGTGACTTTAAACATGATCTAATTTTATCCCTAGTCTATCCCCAATGAGCAAGCCTGTGGTGATAGTGGCAAGGAAAAATTCCCTGAGACAACATGAGGAAGAAACCTCAAGAGGAGCCAGACTCAAAAGGGAACCCATCCTCATTTGAGTGATAACAGACAATGTAGTTATAACAATTTTAACAGTTTTAACATGAAATCAGTTTTGTTGATGTTATAAAATGTTCACTGATGGAAACTTGAGTACAAAACTGTTCATGACAACTGCAGTCCTAAAGTTAGCAAGTCAACTATAAGCTTTCTTTTTCTTTTTTTCTCCTCCTGCATAAAGACCACAAGCAGAGGCCATCCACATCGGATCTGCTTAATATCGACAGATCTTCGATTAAGAGGTACGTGAATCCTTCCATCATAGCACACCTTCAGCCTGTTCAGTGTGCTGAGTGCAGGATGTCTAGTCATTCTTCCTCCATCGCTAGCGATAGCTTTACTTGTGATAAGTGCAGATTAGTTAGCTCGCTGACGGAGAAGATTACAGTGCTAGAAGCGAGTGTCCAGGCTTTAGAGAAAGTCAGTGAGAATGAGAACAGTGTAGTTTCTGTAGAGGAAAGTCTGGACGCCCTAGGTGGAGTTAGTAATCCCCCAACTCCGGCATTAGAGCCCTTACAGCGGGGTGATTGGGTGATGGCTCGGCGGCATAAGCATAGAGCCAAAGCTACCGCTGAGGCTCACCCACGGGAGCACCACTCCTCTCCGCGTCACGTGTCGAACAGGTTTGCTCTCCTTAGTGATGCACCCACTGAGAAACCTGAAAGAGCTCTGGTTATAGGGGACTCTATCATACGGCATGTGAAATTAGCTCAGCCTTTAGGGGCACCAGCAGCTTTGAGCCAGGGTGCCGGACATAGCAGGCAATCTTAGGGTCCTAGGCAAGCACAGGTTCTCAAAGATAGTTATCCATGCAGGAGCTAATGATATACGCCTTCGTCAGTCTGAGGTTACTAAGAGTAACTTTGTAGAGGTGTTTAAATTAGCGAAGGCGATGTCCGATGCTGTAGTATGCTCTGGCCCCATCCCAATGCGGCGTGGCGATGTAGCTTACAGCAGGTTATGGTCGCTGAACTGCTGGCTGTCCAGGTGGTGCTTTGAAAACATTGTAGGCTTTATAGATAATTGGGCTAATTTTGAGGGCACTGCTGGCCTGTTAAGGCGGGACGGTATCCATCCCACTCGGGAAGGTGCTGCTCTCATTTCCTGCAGCATAGGTCATAGTCTCAGAACAGGCCTAGTTAATTTCTGACAATCCAGAGCCAAGACCAGGGAGCAGACGAACAGGCTAAACCGACTAATTCCATTACTTATTATTTACAGGCCCCCGGGGCCATATTCTGAGTTTCTTTCTGAATTTGCAGATTTTATCTCAGATCTGGTTATTTCCTTAGACAAAGCTTTAGTTGTCAGAGATTTTAATATTCACTTCGATAACCCAGAAGACCCTTTGAAAACAGCGTTTGTGTCCATTTTAGATTCAGTAGGGATTAATCAGAATGTCATAGGACCGACCCATAATGGTGGTCACACCCTCGATCTAATACTAACATTCGGGTTAAATGTAGAAAATATAGTCACACTTCCACAGTCTGAAGTTCTCAGATCATTGTCTCATCTCATTCAAACTATGTCTGAGTAATAATATATGCACCTCACCACGCTACTGTATTAAACGTACATTCACGTCAACTACTGCACAGAGCTTTATAAATGATCTCCCTGAGTTATCAACTTTGATTGGGTCACTGTCAGCGCCTGCAGAACTTGATCAGGCAACTGAATGCTTAGAGTCAACATTACGCCATACTTTAGATAATGTAACTTCTCTAAAAAGGAAAATGGTCAGAGACAAAAAATTAGCACCCTGGTATAATGATGACATGGGGTCAAACAAAATTGGTAGTGTTCAAATTAGCGTGGAAGGAGAGCTTCCTGAAGTATAGAAAAGCTCTTAGTGCTGTGAGATCAACATATCTCTCCTCCCTAATAGAAGATAACAAAAATAATCCTAGATTCCTAGTTAATACTGTAGCAAAATTAACCAGGAATAAGTCCACTATAGAGGATTTCGACGTGACGTCACAGGTGACGTGATGCCCCGGTGTCCGCCATTTTGAAGGTCAAGCTAGCTAATGTCAACAACAGTAGCTAGTATGTTACTGTAGCAATGTTTACGTTCAGTCATTTGGATGACTGTTAAAACCTTTCAGTCTCAAGTTTTTCCTTTACTGTATTTACTAGTTTACTGAGCTAGCGCGCTCGGGCAGGCTGGGAGCGAGCGCGCTAGCTCAGTAAACTAGTAACTGGGTTCTCTTTATCTACTTTTAGGACTTGTGTGAAAATCTGATGATGTTTTAGGTCATATTTATGCAGAAATATAGAAAATTCTAAAGGGTTCACAAACTTTCAAGCACCACTGTATTTAACAAAAAAAAGAGCAAGTTTGCTAAGAGCTTTCTTTGCAATGCACAGCCTCACTAAAGGCATTAGTAGTTGCTAAATCCAGTCAATAATAATAATAATAATAATAATAATAATAATAATAATAATGATTTATTTCACAGACTCTCAATCCTCTAACAATAAAAATAATGATATAAACAAATAATAAATTGTAACAATAAAAGTACAGGTAGTCGTCGACTTACGACTGCATTTGGTTACGACTGACCGGTCGTAAACCAATCTGGTCGTAAGTCGGTCTATGTTAAATGAATGTAAGTATATTGTGATGTGTAATGGTATTGTAATCATCTTAAAGTCTTATTTTATCAACATTTTCTTATTTCATTATCTTGGCTCATTATTTGGTTTAAGTCAAACACTGCATACTCAGGGGTGAAATTAACTTTTATTTCTTGCCATTACTATTATTTTGAGCCATAGTGTGCACGCGCGCAGCGAGCGCCGAAAAATACACCTAATTATTTATTATTGTCTACTTATCAAGTATTCACTAGGACTTCTTATCACTCAGTAGTACTAGTATAGGACTTTTTATCACAATATCACTCTTTCATCCACCTGTATCAGTTTTTGATTATAAATAAATTGCAAACATAATTTCAACAACACAATCGTTTTAATTATTTTTTTTAGCTGAACAGTTGAAAACTAACTTTTCATTTTGGACATTGGACACAGAGCAGTGTAACAGAACAGAAAAGTGAAAGTTACTTTGATTACCAGCTGCGCACGTTATAGCACAACATCTGGTTAAGCCGCACGTGCGCTGGAGCTCGCTCGTTGTTTGTCCAGCAAAACACTGCACACATAATAGAAGAGGCTGGATGCAGTGTTGCCAGATTGGGCAGTTTTAAGTGCATTTTGGCGGGTTTTGAACATATTTTGGGCTGGAAACCGTCAGCAGTATCTGGCAACACTGGCTGGATGCTGGGCGCTGCCAGGAGCTGGGGTGGAAACTGTCACACTCAGCTAGCTCAGCTGGGAAACACTTGCCAGTCATAACCAGATGGCCGTAAAGTCGATCGGTCGTAAGTCGCATAGGTCGTAAGTCGACGACTACCTGTATATGTATATTAGAGTCTCCATGTATTAAAAATTATGAAAACCAATTAACCAAAATGAAGCTGAGTATTCAAATTGTAAGAATGATCTCATCTCATCTCATTATCTCTAGCCGCTTTATCCTTCTACAGGGTCGCAGGCGAGCTGGAGCCTATCCCAGCTGACTACGGGTGAAAGGCGGGGTTCACCCTGGACAAGTCGCCAGGTCATCACAGGGCTGACACATAGACACAGACAACCATTCACACTCACATTCACACCTACGCTCAATTTAGAGTCACCAGTTAACCTAACCTGCATGTCTTTGGACTGTGGGGGAAACCGGAGCACCCGGAGGAAACCCACGCGGACACGGGGAGAACATGCAAACTCCGCACAGAAAGGCCCTCACCAGCCACGGGGCTCGAACCCGGACCTTCTTGCTGTGAGGCGACAGTGCTAACCACTACAGCACTGTGCCACCCTGTAAGAAAGATGTTGATAATTAATGATATTGTTCTAAAAGTAATGCCTTTAGACCAGTCTTGAAGGGTTCACATGAGTCAGATTTACAAAGGGACAATGGGTGCTTGTTCCACAGTCTCAGTCCAGCTGATGAAAATGTTCCATCACCATAACTTTTGGTGTTGGTCCTTGGAGCAGCCAGGAGCTTCTTCCCATTTGACCTCAGAACGTGAACGTTGGAATATATGTGCAGCAGTTCCTCTCAGTATATTGCAGCGACTCCATGTAATGATTTGTAGACCAGCATAAGTCACTTATACTTGATGTGGACATTAATTGGCAGCCAGTGGAGCCTCTTCAAAACATCGGTGACAGCTTCACCATGTTGAGGTCATGCTACAACTCTGGCAGCTGAATTTAGGACATGATGGCATTTCTTGAGCTCGTACTCTGGCAGACCGTAAAGCAGGCATTCACAATGCATTCACATGGTGTTCATTTTTAACCCCAAACCAATGAAATATAAAGTGTTAAGGTATGTTAATATATTGTATTGCCATTAAGCGTTACATATATGTGGTAATTAATAATTGAAACTATTTTACATTTTGGACAATAACATTTATTATTCCAAGCATGTGTATTTTAATTAAATGAACAAATGCTCACATGAAAGAATGAGCAAATAATAAGCTAAATAATTCAGTAAAATGATTTCCCCGTGCCTGATTGTTTCACTGTTACCCAATCAAGAGCTTAATGTCCCTTATAAATCAGATGCAGCTGAGCGGTATTTGGCGTATGAAGGAGGTTCTGTATCTATACCATCACCTGCCTCCCTCCACCCCCCATGGCTCCGCTGCCTCCTCATCCCCGGTCCCTTTCGGCTGACCAGTTCCCAGTCTGCAGGCAGCCAGAGTCCAGCTGGCTGAGAGTATCAGTGCAGCCGGGAGCTGGTTAACATTGAGAAGGAGCGGCTCCAGTTGCTCTGAGACCTGTATGGCCAAAGGGAGTGGCACCATCAGGAGCAAATGGCTCTTAAAAAGGCAAAACTGGATCTGTTTGTAAGACAGGTGGAGTTTCGGAGCGGATTCACTGGAGTGCAGTCATGATTATTTCAACTGTTGTTCACAATGCCAAGTTGGCAATGTTTTGCCCTTATATATAATATACAATGTTACAGGTGCAGCAATTTGTAATTACTTGTCTACTAATAGAGTTCAATTTCATTAAAATGTGCCATTATCAATGTGATATTATAATATTTCCTTTAATACACATAATTCTACAAAATATTGGAATATATTCATCACGTTTTGCATATATTTATTGAATAATTAACTTGATGTACTTGCAATGTACAAGAAAAAGAATTGAACACCAGCAGCAGATTCAACACCAGTCTCCGCCCACTGACTGTGAGAGTCCCTCGGAGGCGCATCGCATTCTGTGTATTCAGCTGTGAGTGAGCTCTTAAAGACTTTCTTTGTCGTGAAAGAGTGATCTAAGTCCATCATAACTTAAGAGCAAACTAAAGTACTACTTTGGCTATGATGGTGTTCGAGAAAACCACGATAGCTTAAAGATGGTTCTTAAGAGGCAGTTAAAGACATTGTTAGTGATAAGAGGCTTTCAGGAAACCCACCCCAGAATTCCACCTTCACTTAATTGTGTTTTCTCATTACCTCCACCAACATTGTTTAAAGAGGTTATGCTTTCGCCTCTGTTTGTTTGTTTTTGTCTGTTCCCAACAGAACAAAAAGTAGTGATCAGATTTTGATGAAATTTGGAAGAAAGATGAGCCATGGGCCAAGGAACAATTGATTAGATTTTGGTGCAACTCTGGGTATGTATGTGGATCCAGGATTTTTTTTTTTTGTCTGTCCCCAACGTAACTCAAAAAGCAGTGAATGGATTTGGATGAAATTTGGTGGAAAGTTTTAGTACTATCGTCAGTTGAAGTGATTTGATTTTGATGTTGATAAATATGTAGCTTGGTGGAGGTATGGACTTTACCTAGTGCCCTTCTAGTTAATTACAGGAAACAATCATGGAGTTGTTGACAGCAGAGTCTGGCAATTTATATGTAAATACAACCCCGATTCCAAAAATGTTGGGACAAAGTACGAATTGTAAATAAAAATGGAAAGCAATAATTTACAAATCTCAAAAACTGATATTGTATTCACAATAGAACATAGACAACATACACTATCAAATGTCAAAAGTGAGACATTTTGAAATTTCATGACAAATATTGGCTCATTTGAAATTTCATGACAGCAACACATCTCAAAAAAGTTGGGACAGGGGCAATAAGAGGCTGGAAAAGTTAAAGGTACAAAAAAGGAACAGCTGGAGGACCAAATTGCAACTCATTAGGTCAATTGGCAATAGGTCATTAACATGACTGGGTATAAAAAGAGCATCTTGGAGTGGCAGCGGCTCTCAGAAGTAAAGATGGGAAGAGGATCACCAATCCCCCTAATTCTGCGCCGACAAATAGTGGAGCAATATCAGAAAGGAGTTCGACAGTGTAAAATTGCAAAGAGTTTGAACATATCATCATCTACAGTGCATAATATCATCAAAAGATTCAGAGAATCTGGAAGAATCTCTGTGCGTAAGGGTCAAGGCCGGAAAACCATACTGGGTGCCCGTGATCTTTGGGCCCTTAGACGGCACTGCATCACATACAGGCATGCTTCTGTATTGGAAATCACAAAATGGGCTCAGGAATATTTCCAGAGAACATTATCTGTGACCACAATTCACCGTGCCATCCGCCGTTGCCAGCTAAAACTCTATAGTTCAAAGAAGAAGCCGTATCTAAACATGATCCAGAAGCGCAGACGTCTTCTCTGGGCCAAGGCTCATTTAAAATGGACTGTGGTAAAGTGGAAAACTGTTCTGTGGTCAGACGAATCAAAATTTGAAGTTCTTTATGGAAATCAGGGACGACGTGTCATTCGGACTAAAGAGGAGAAGGACGACCCGAGTTGTTATCAGCGCTCAGTTCAGAAGCCTGCATCTCTGATGGTATGGGGTTGCATTAGTGCGTGTGGCATGGGCAGCTTACACATCTGGAAAGACACCATCAATGCTGAAAGGTATATCCAGGTTCTAGAGCAACATATGCTCCCATCCAGACGACGTCTCTTTCAGGGAAGACCTTGCATTTTCCAACATGACAATGCCAAAACACATCCTGCATCAATTACAGCATCATGGCTGCATAGAAGAAGGGTCCGGGTACTGAACTGGCCAGCCTGCAGTCCAGATCTTTCACCCATAGAAAACATTTGGCGCATCATAAAACGGAAGATACGGCAAAAAAGACCTAAGACAGTTGAGCAACTAGAATCCTACATTAGACAAGAATGGGTTAACATTCCTATCCCTAAACTTGAGCAACTTGTCTCCTCAAGGCCTCTGCATGCTCTTGCGACAAGGCTTTTGCAGATAGCTTTTCGCAGACAGTTGTAATTTATTGTTGAGCGGGGAGTATAGGCGTGCGCGATGTTATTCACCGGCACAACGCAAGACGCAAGGGGGCGCGAAGTCGCTAGGAGTAGTTGGTGGGTGTGGTTAGTGGAGTAGTGTTTATCCTCCGGTTACTTATAATGACTAGAACTGGAGTCGTATAGATGTACGTACTTCCTCAATCAACCGCTCTTCATGCTGCTCCATCTTCGCTCGTGTTTTTAAAAATGCCGGTCGTGAAAACAAAACAAACCGGGAAAGTAGGGAAGCAGAAGTGCATGTACAGCGGATGTAGAGTGGACCAATCAGAGCCCTCTTGTCTGCGAGGCTTCTGCGGTGGTCACAATTTTTGGGAGGTGCGCGCAGAGCGTCTGCAAAGGTGGGGGGGCTACGCAGACACTATCTGCGACACCGTCTGCGAGGACTGGGTTGTCAGCATAAATTGGCCTTTAGTCCCCAGACGTTTACAGACTGTTGTAAAGAGAAAAGGGGATGTCTCACAGTGGGAAACATGGCCTTGTCCCAACTTTTTTGAGATGTGTTGTTGTCATGAAATTTAAAATCACCTCATTTTTCTCTTTAAATGATACATTTTCTCAGTTTAAACATTTGATATGTCATCTATGTTCTATTCTGAATAAAATATGGAATTTTGAAACTTCCACATCATTGCATTCCGTTTTTATTTACAATTTGTACTTTGTCCCAACTTTTTTGGAATCGGGGTTGTAAATAAATAAATAGAGTTCATTATTACTTCTAGCCCACATTATTGTATCTGGAGTTACTTCACTCATTGACTTGTCACTGCTGATTGGATGTTAAACAGTGGAAATAAACAGCAAAAAACAGCTAGATGTTCTTTAATCCTTAGTTTGGAAATATATCAGAATACATGACATCTATTCTACAGTCAACTTCAAAAGACTATGCTGTTAAAAATCATTTATCAATTTATTTTCCTTTGCTTTAATGGATTGTTAACATTTTGATATCATTTTCCATGAAGTGATGTCCATGAGACCATGCAACATCTCACTCAGCCAATCCAGATTTGTTTTTGGATGCCAATGACTCTGAAATCAAACATGCATGAAAACCTCCCCGACCCTGCTGTAGGCATGAGGTCCTCCACTAAACTAGGAGTTCATCATCGAGGAGCTTTTACACCATGCTGCACTCTCTTTTGATCAGCAATCAGCTGCCAGTTTGTCCACATGACTGCATTTTAAGAAAGGCTACATAAATAAATCGTATAACATGACCGTACTGTATATATTTACTACTTTGCACATTTATTGCTTTGATCTATTCACTTCCACAATTAACACTGTTGCCTAAAAAAAAGCATCACAGCTAGAAATGTAATTTGTTGCTTGTGTCTGGCTGTGAACAAACACACAATTTGGTTTGATTTTTTTGCTGCACAATTAAAACCGACTAAAAAAAACAGTTTTTGCATTAAATATGGAAAAGATGATTTGTCTGGTGCAACAGAGATCGTTAAAGAGTCCAACAATGCCATCAGCATTCCATGGCTAGGCTGTCTGGGTGGGAGGGACATACTGTACTCTTTAGCTCCCATCAAGTACAACAACACGAGCCAATCCCAGGCACCTGTAAGCTCATGTATGTGGAATAGGGTGGACAGCGCTGTTCTTTGTGTTTGTTACATCACCCTGTGACACTAAAAAGATGAGGTTAGCTCAGACTTTTCTCAGATCAAACATGTGTCAGCGTTCATCCTCCCCGGTTGGTAGCTGTCATATGAAAGAGGAGAGCTGGCTGGTGGATGGGAATTGGCCAAGACCAAAATAGCAAGAAAAAGATGACATCAGATACTTTTTTAAAAATTAGTGATCAACTAGTGAAACTATTAACAATGTGTAGTCATGCAATACTGTTATACAATTATCCATACAGGACACTTTTTCAATGGAGTAAAAACGTGTTCTATTCCCTTCTAGCAGGTTTTATTAATTTGGTTTGATAGCATACAATATTGTTAGCATATCGCTTATCCTAAATGTATTACGTCACTCTACCCAATGGAGAATGAGTGTTGAATATGGTTTATGATATTACACGGTTGTCAAGACAACATGATGTCACACGTTGGAGACGTAAAACTTCCACACTAGCGAGTGACTGTGACAATTTGCAAACAAACATGGCCGCCAGGTTCGCTTCATTAAATATGGATTTTGAGAGAATTTTGAAAGAGAAAGATGCATTGAACACTCGAAAGGAATGTGTATGTATGTATAATAATAATAATAATAATAATATTGGCTGGGGGCGGCACGGTGGTGTAGTGGTTAGCGCTGTCGCCTCACAGCAAGAAGGTCCTGGGTTCGAGCCCCGTGGCCGGCGAGGGCCTTTCTGTGTGGAGTTTGCATGTTCTCCCCGTGTCCGCGTGGGTTTCCTCCGGGTGCTCCGGTTTCCCCCACAGTCCAAAGACATGCAGGTTAGGTTAACTGGTGACTCTAAATTGAGCGTAGGTGTGAATGTGAGTGTGAATGGTTGTCTGTGTCTATGTGTCAGCCCTGTGATGACCTGGCGACTTGTCCAGGGTGTACCCCGCCTTTCGCCCGTAGTCAGCTGGGATAGGCTCCAGCTTGCCTGCGACCCTGCAGAAGGATAAAGCGGCTAGAGATAATGATAATGAGATGAGAATATTGGCTGGGGTTTTCGTGGTCTATCAGATACAGTTGTGGTCAGAAGTTTACATACAGTGGCATGAATGTCATCTTGGATACGAATCTCATGGCAATATTTGGGCTTTCAGTAATTTATTTGAACTGTTCTTTTTCTGTGGCAGAATGATTGTACAGCATACATCTTTAATTAAGAACACCGGAATTTGGTGCACAAGTTTTCATTTTCTTTGGGTTTTCTGAAATGAACACAGGGTCAAAATTATACATACAGAGTCACAAATTTACATACACTCACTTAGATTAATTCAAAGGGGCTGAAACTTCCAAAATGTCTCTTATCTTGCCAAGGCTGAGGTCTCTTAACTTCCTGTTAGTGATTATGATTGACTACAGCCGGAAGCTTCTCTGTGCCTTCATACAAAGGGTTTGTTTACAGCACTCATTGGATTGACCAACACACAGTAAAATGAGAAAGTTCAAGGTGCTCAGTGCAGATCTGAGAAAGAGGATCGCAGATATACACAACTCCAGAATGTATCTTGGAGCTGTTTCTAAACAACTGCAAATTCCAAGATAAGTTCAAACAATTGTATCCAAGTTATTGTGAGGTGTAGTCACTTTGCCAAGCTACATACTTTGCTTCAAGAAAACCCAAACTGTCACCTTCAGCTGAAAGGAAATTGGTTTGGATGGTCAGGAACAACCTGGGAACCACCAGGGCACAGCCCTGCCATGAACTGGAAGCTGATGGATCACTGTCTACTGATGGTGGTGGTGGTGGTAGGATCATCATGCTCTGGGGCTGTTTTGCTGCCAGTGGAACTGGTTCATTGCACAAAGTGGATGGAATAATGAAGAAGGAGGACTACCTCAGAATTCTTCAGCATAAACCATCAGAAACCTGAACACGACTTGGAACTTGGCAGTCACAAAAGGACAATGAACCCAAACACATATCAGAGCTGGTTATGGAGGATAAAGCAGGCTAACATTAAGCTTAAAACAAGACCTGACTTCAACCCTATTAAAAATATACGGACTGTGCTTATAAGTCATCTCCATGCCAAGGAAAAAAAAATTAATTGAACTCTACCAATTCTACCATGAAGAGTCATGAAATATCCAACCAGAATTCTGCCAGAAGCTTGTTCATGGTAAACAAAAATGTTTGGTCAAGGTGAATCTTGCAAAGAGACATTTTACCCAAATATTAGGTGTGCTGTATGTAAAATTTTGACCATGTTTGTATAATTTTAACCCTGTGTTCATTTCAGAAAACCCAAAGAAAATTAAAACGTGTGCACCAAATTCTAGTGGGTTTTTTTATTAAATATGTATGCTGTACATTCTGCTACAGAAAACGAACAGTTCAAAGAAATTACTGAAAGCCCAAACATTGCCATGACATTCAAATCCAAGATGACATTCATGTCACTGTATGTAAACTTCTGACCACAACTGTACAGTATATTGTTTTGAATGAATGAGTCACTAAAAAAAGTGCAACTTGTTTCCTTTTCCATTCAATATCATGACTAGCCATCACTACTTCATATCATTGACTGTAAAGATTTGTGTAAACATCCTGTGGAAATTTCCAGTTCCCTTCTAATAAAACATCAAATACTTTGGGATGAGCATTGCATTGAATATCTGTCATTTCCGCTTGTTTGTCAGCTATGAATCCCAGTCTTGCCCAATCGCTTTATTATGCCAAGGTCAAGATGACTGACCTCAGCTGAGGTCAATGAGACCTGCTGAAGTTTTTGGACATGGCAGTGCCTTGGAAAAATGTCCATAAGTTCTTGGAAAGATCATGGGAAGCTTCACCACTATTCACAAATGTCTTGTCTACAGTGTCTGCAGTTCAGTAGACTCCCAGAGCCTTAGAGATGACCCTATCCAGTGGTTTATTTCTATTTTAGTCAGTGCATTTCCTTTTGCTCATGAGAGAGCGCTTGCTAAACCTTTCGGGTGATGCAGCATTTGATATGAGGGAGACTTAAACTGTAAGAAACTCACAATTGCAAAACAGTAATTTTTAAAACATTTAATCATGAATGAATTATTGAATAGGTCTGTTTATTTGGCAAAATTAATTTACTATTTTGCTTTTTTTTTTTCAAAATAATCATTTTCAGTGCAATTTAAGAACATTCCAGTAAAATGTTGCTAGGTTGGTGAGAGAGATTTTTTTGTTGTTGTTGTTGTTTTTCCAGCTAGAATATTTTTTTAATGTAGTCATCCATTTTTTCTTGCATTTATTACAATGTATAGCATTTGCATACATAATTTTTTTACTTTTTTTACAGTAACTACAAAACTACTGCTACAAAGTATTTACATGAAAGCAACGTGATTGGTCAGAACATGTTGATTAATTTTTTATAACAGCAACTCTGACAGTAGTTCCAGCTTATGAGACAAATCACAGGTTTATATGAATGTTCTGATTCTTACCCATTATCATTTCTAGAGTCATGACCAGATATGTTCTCTTAGAATTATTCCATTTAAACAATAAACAGATGAAAAGTGTCATCATTTGGCCAGGAAAAGTAGATAAAATGTGCAACTGTTGCTCTTTTGAAGCTCTCTGTAAAGAGATATCAGTGTTGGAGCTTTGATGTAAAGTTGATCCTTTAAACTTTCCTCCACATCTTCAGGATGGAGGAGTTTGTGGATTCTTGGTAAGATAATGAGATGTATTTATTAACTGAGAGAGAGAGAGAGAGAGAGAGAGAGAGAAAACAAGAGTCTGGTGAAGGAACATCCTGCAAAAAAGGAAGCCGAATTTACATACATCAAAGGAAGTTCCTTGGATGTTCCATAGCATTTAATGCAACCATAAATGGATAAAAACTCAACTGGTGGAGTTTTTCAAAGTAGCTCTTTAAAAAATAAAAATGGCTGTTGTATAAGAAAAAAAAGTCATTAAAATAATTAACTTTGTGGTGGTAATGGTAACACACCTTTACCACACCACTCTAACACCGATTAATTTCCTCTAACAGCATGAAGTGTTTTATTCCTCATCAGTGTTGGGCAGTAGCATGTTACTTTAATTTGAACATTTCCCGCAGTAATGAGTAATGTAATGGATTACAGTTTCTAAACTGGTAATTATATTACAGTTACTATTCCAAGTATCACCTCGTTACCTGGAGTCAGTTTGAATTTTGTCTGAGACACACTATCTCACTATGACATGGTTGTGCAGCAGGTCAGACAAACAATGATGGAGGATGAGCTCGTGAAAGAGAAATTCGCTTTCCAAAGATGGAAAATACTGTCATTATTTTGAATTTGTGACAACCAGAGATGCAAAGAGCATTGTGGTCCGTTGTAAACTCTGTCAGTCTGCAAAACAAAATGCTTTCAACTTGCATCATCAAATTTATTGAAGCATCTGATGCGGCAACAAAGCAACGTGAAACTTGTGGGGGAAAAACAGCCACTGATAGAACTGCATGCACTCCGGCTAAACAACAACAACTGGACTTCAGAACAGAAAACAGTGGCAGAGAGAAGTGAAGTGGAAAGGATGTGAATAAGCTCGTCGCTGACGGTATTGTAGATGTTTCCCGTTTCATCTGTTGACTTGCCCACATTTCAACACATTATCGAGAAAATACCCACGAAGAGCAATGCTGGGCTGCTCCAGAGGAAGACGTTTGCTGAGGACCTTGGGAAGGTAGAGAGTAACTAATCTCGCCTATTTAATGCTTCCCTGTGTCTCATATATATACATACACCTTCTTCTTTGTTGGCTTGCAGTGTAATGTTACACGTTGAAATACATTTAATGTTCTTAGACACTAAATCTTGTGAAATGAAAAGTCTTCTCCAGTTCATAAGGATACAGAAGACTGATTGGACCATGTGTCTTTGGGAGTAGACAGATGAGCCATCAGGCCAAATATGGGCCTTTAACACACCTGTGAGGAATTTGTAAACCTCAACAGACTTTTGTTCCAATAAAGTGGATTAATTTGTAAAATGAGCTAAATGGTTGTATGTCACTTTTTCGGGGGGGGGGGGGGGGGGTAGCAAAAGTAATGTAACGAGTAATGTAACTAATTACTTTTTAAAGGCAATAATTTGTAAAAGTAATGAATTACTCTTCCGGAGTAACTCGCCTAACACTGTTCCTTACACTCTACAGTTCAAGCTGGACTTATAAACTGACTCATACACAAGACGTTTGTGAAGAGTAAGCATTAACCTGCACGTAAATAATATGAATTTAAAATGCATGTGATGGAAGCAAATGAACTGAAAATGTTCTGTATGTACTTTCCAAACATCTTCAATTCAAATACGAATCCTCATTCCTAGATGTGGTGTGTACTTGATGTTCAGAAGCCAGGAAGGGTGTAATTGTTGTTTTTCCTGTTTAGTAAATCGTTTGTTTATGTAGGCGATAAGCAGAAATCTCCATAGTAAACATGAACCCAGACACACTGCTGAAGTCGAACCAGTGATCAGTGCACACTCCTAATTGTTATTATTGCCTGGAAGCCCTTCCTGCACCTCATTTCCTCAGTGATCATACCCCAGCCTAATTAGATAGGAGACAAGCATGTTTGGTGCCATTGTATCCTATCCAGCATGAGGCAGGGGGTCATGACACGGTCGTGTTCTATCAGAAATCAACTTTTCTTTTTACACATTACAGCACAGAGTCTGACCTTACCACCTCAATGACGGTCAGTTTTAAAGCCCAGCCTCTGTTCATGAGTGGAATACAAACATGGCCAATCTCCAGGAGTCAGGAAGCTACCATGAAAGAAACCAGAACATGAAGGCCGTAGTAGCTCATCTGGCCTGCCATCAAAACCCTGATGACCAAAACATCAAACAGAACTGAAATGTGACGATGTGAGAGAGGACCGACCTCCACGACAAACTGTTTACAACAGGAACATCAACAAAGGACTACATTTTGTTCCCTGAGTGAAGATCGACCCAAAACATCAATCAGAACTGAATTCATATGATAAATGAGAGGAGATACAATTCTAGTCAGAAGAAAATTCATGAAGGTGACCTAATGACTAATTTGTTTGCAAAAGAATTGACAATACAACGACCAAGTGTTGTGCAGAAGGTCGAGTTCTTTCAAATAAAACAATCAGAACTGAAATCCATTGAGAACTGAGGGAGGAGACACGATTTAACTGAAAATAAACAAAATTGTAAACAAATTGTTTACAACAGGAAAATCAACAAACAAATGACCAAGTTTTGTTGCTCAAGGGAA
Source organism: Neoarius graeffei (assembly GCF_027579695.1). Lineage (NCBI taxonomy): Eukaryota > Metazoa > Chordata > Actinopteri > Siluriformes > Ariidae > Neoarius > Neoarius graeffei. The sequence continues at coordinate 1,279,898 of NC_083577.1, forward strand.
GATCGACCCAAAACATTGATCAGAACTGAAATTGGGTGAGAAATAAGAGAGGAGATACAATTCTAGTGAGAGGCCTAGAAAATTTGTTAATTTGGCCTAATTACTAACCCGTTAGCAAAAAAATGTGACAAAACAATACCCAAGTTTTGTGTGGAGTGACGAGTTCTTTCAAACAAAACAATCGGAACGGAAATCCGTGGAGAACTGATGGAGGAGATATGATTTAACTGAATTGTGGACAACAGACGCCACGCCATGGAAACAGATCATCGACCTTCTGGACCTTATGGTTGAATCATGACTGACTTCTGACCCCCTGGTCACCATGCTTCAGATAATGTGCATCAAGAGCACCAGACACCAGGAGCTACTCAGTTAGTGGAGTTTTTCAAAGCCACCGTTGGACTTGTTACCAAGGCAACATGTTCATATGGTCGAACATTCTCAAGAGCAGCGCATTCAACAAAAACAAGATTATTTAGACACATTATATATCCACTAAATCATGTGTTTTAGCATAGATATGACATGTGGTTATTAAATGACTTGAAATTCCCTCTGAAAAAGTAAAGGCACAATGTTAAGTCATCTGTATACTATGCTGCACAGCTATACATTCATTTTTTGTTTGTTTTCTTCTCAATGCACTCTTGGTCAATTCCCTTCCACCAATCATACGACAGCTACCAAGCAGAGGGTGCAGGCTCTCTGAGACACGTGCTTCATCCAAGACTCATGAAGTTAACCAACCATGACAGAGCGCTATACGCCCACTTCTGCATACATGATGATTGACTGATGTTGCTGTGATTGACAGAGGGAAGAGGGTGTTCCCTTCCCACCCAGAGAGCTCGGCCAATTATGTGAAAGACTGTCATCATCAGGATTCGAACTCTTAATCTCCCTCCAACAGGGTGAACAGCACTCTGAGAAGACCAAACTCAGGGATAATAAACACAAACATCTCTGTTCAACTGTCATAAAAAAAAAAACATGATGTCAGCTTGTAAATTACAATAATTTACATAAACACGTGATTGGATAAACTGCACAGAACAATGATGTACATGTCTGTGACCTTGTCATATTCTGGTAATGTGTTAACACACAGACACAGTGAAACATCAATACCCTTCGATATGATCCGTGTATGTGTAGATGCACTGAGTCCATAAAGCATATCACTGATTCTGAGTCAAGGTGGTGATTAATAACTTTAATTTTCTTTCATTTAGCTGAAATTAAATGTCATGGAACGGCTTCTGAATAGTGGAGTTGTGCCATATCATCAAGAGGTTGTAAGTTCAAAGTCTGATGATTACACAGACATCTGCAGCTTGGCGTTTAATAAAGCATAATTGGCCCTGCTCTTGAGGATGTGCTAGTCAGTTAAAGGCATCTGTTCATATAAACCAAGTGGGAGGTTCTAATGCTTTTATACCACAGCACTGCAAAATTCTCAAATCTAATTGGCCAGAATGTGTTGGTTATTTTTTCTATAACAGCAGCTCTGATAACAGCTCCAGCTTCACAGTGTATATTAATGCACTCATTATAATACATTATCGATTCTGTAGTAACATCTGACACAAGGATGATCCACACAAACAGATTTTTATCTCCACCAACTGTGTTGCAGGAGGTTATGTTTTCACCTCCATTTGTCACTTGCAAAAATTGGATATGTGGCTTGGCAGAGGTATACACTCTACTGAGTGCCGTTCTAGATATCAATGAGTTTTTGTTTATTTAGTATTCTTAGATGGAGTCGAGTGTGTCAAAGATAAAGCTAGAATTTTGAGTATTGGGGAAAGTGGAGTTACCCCTTAATCACCGTTGCTCCCAGGTCCGCTCTGACCCGGAGTGGTAGCACCTGCCTGGGTTCCAGCGATGAGTTAAATAGTACATCACCAATAAGGCGCTGGCAGCAGGGCGCTTTTCAGTGCAATGTGGCAGATGAACCCAACAGGGTCAATGGCACACCACCAGATGGGATGTGGAAGAGCCACTCAAATGGCCAATAGATGGCATCATTCAGCAAGTCAGATGTCACTGTGGGGCAACTTCCATACCCGTCAGGTCTGTGGCACTTCTGTGCACCACTTGGATTCAAGTCTGGAGATCCAGAGAGACAACATGATAGGGGCATGACATCGTTTGTCTTACCTTCCTGTGCAAGGTGCTTTGTTAGGAGTGGAGAATAGTATGCGAGAGCTCATGAGGCCAGATATTCCATGGCGGCTCAGTCAGGCCATTTGTGCCGCCGCTGTGGGCAACTCTGTCGCTCTGGTGCGGGTCTCACAGCCCATCTGTGTTTCTGTGCATCCTAATGAAGCAGTCATCATCGCTAGCGATGGACAGCCACTGCTGACGGAGAGATGACCTGAAGTAGACACAGTGCAAGGCAAGGTCAATGCTGCTTCAAGGACACTTGTAAGAGAGACTTGAAAGCATGCAACATCTCTACAGACACCTGGGAAGCGCAGGCTGAGGACAGAGCTGCCTGGCGCCGAGTTGTGCATAACGGTATCATGGAAGCAGACAAGAGAAGGGGAGAACTTGCAGTGGAGAAACGGAGACAACGGAAGATTGTAGCACCAAACGCACCCTCAACTGCACAACACATATGCACTGTGTGCAACAGGGCGTGCAGATCCAGGAGTGGACTCTTAAGCCACATTAGAAGCCACAACAGAAGTCACACCTCGAGAGGCGCACAGATGGTCTCCTGAGACTGGACTGCCGAAGAGAAGAGAAGAGAAGAGAAGAGAAGAGACTGTACAACACAGTGGTGGTGAGATGGAATAATCTCATCTCATTATCTGTAGCCGCTTTATCCTTCTACAGGGTCGCAGGCGAGCTGGAGCCTATCCCAGCTGACTACGGGTGAAAGGCGGGGTACACCCTGGACAAGTCGCCAGGTCATCACAGGGCTGACACATAGACACAGACAACCATTCACACTCACATTCACACCTACGCTCAATTTAGAGTCACCAGTTAACCTAACCTGCATGTCTTTGGACTGTGGGGGAAACCGGAGCACCCGGAGGAAACCCACGTGGACACGGGGAGAACATGCAAACTCCACACAGAAAGGCCCTCGCCGGCCACGGGGCTCGAACCCAGGACCTTCTTGCTGTGAGGCGACAGCGCTAACCACTACACCACCGTGCCGCCCAGAATAATAATAATGATAAAAATAATAATCAGTTCAATTTACATAGAGCCTTTCTCACACCCAAGGTCGCTTTACAAGGAATGAGGGATAATTCAGACACGCATGTTCTGCATGCGTTTATTGTCATTATTGTCCTAATTCTTGAAATTGTCATACAGTGGATAGCAATGCATTCTGTGTGTGTGTGTGTGTGTGTGTGTGTGTGTGTGTGTGTGTGCGCGTGTGTGCTGTTCTCGGCCTGGTTTACCTGCATGATTTCTGAAGCAGGATTTTAACAGCAGTGAAGTTTCTCCTGGCCATATCTCATCAGCTTAATGTTTAACTCTCAAGAGTGGAACATTTGGTCACTCGTCAGTGACTCCAAAAGGTACAAAAAAAAAAAAAAAACTAGCAAGGACAAATTACAGATCCCCAACACTCATACCACTAATACTGGATTCAATTTAACTCAGAAGTGGGAATGCAGAACTCCCAGCTCAGAATTACGTCTTATTTGGCCAACAAGCTGCCAAGCTACAAAGTACTAAAACAAACAAACAAACAAACAAACAAACAAACAATCCAAGACCATCCCAAGTTTACAAGTAGGAATTCTGAGTTAAGGGGCATTTCATTTGGTTTTACCTCGGAGGTTGGAAATTCTGAGTTATGAGTTTTAGTCATGTGCAGCATATAGGAAAGCACTTATCCCAATTCTATTCAAAAATAAACAGAGAGGATTTATGTATATATTTAGAAAATCATGACTAGGTCAGGAACATTATGAATGTGTTAGGAATATTATCTGTGCTTTAGGAACATTATGTATACCTTACTTCCTGTATGTTATGAATACATTAGGAGTATTAGCAAAAAAATAAATAAAAATCACACAAGCCAAAGGATTTTACAGTCATGCTGGTGTGTGTGGCCAAATACAAAGCTCACGGGACAAACAAAGACCATGATCGTTAATATGAACTTGTAACACTGACAGCATCATTCATTCATACTTAGTAACTGCCTGGTCAGGGTTATAATGGCTTAAATTAGGCAATAAGTTTGTTTATATTTTGGGTAATAGAATCAATCAAATTTGTTAGAATACATCTCCATCTCTAGTTGAGAGAAATTAGGAACTGGACTGATGTGTCTGAGGTTGAGGAACTGTCAGCGCCAAAATGCACACACCATGCTGACATCTGATGCCTTTCCACTGTTTTCAATGGCATAGTGTTAGATTTGATACAACCCCAAATCAGAAACAGTTGGGACGGTATGGGGAAATGTGAATAAAAAAGAAAGCAGTGATTTTTAAATTTACTTTTATTTGTATTTCATTACAGACAAAATGAACCCGCGATATTTCATGTTTTTTTGGTCAATTTCATTTCATTTGTTAATATACATCCACCATTCCTGAGCTTCAGACCTGCAACACATTCCAAAAAAGTTGGGACGGGGAAAATTTAGGGTGAATAACGAGGTAAAACAATTAAATAATGATGTGATGTGAAACAGGTGATGTCAACAGGTGACTGTAATCATGATTTGGTACAAAATCAGTGTCCAGGAAAGGCCGAATCTTTCAGGAGTAAAGACGGGCTGAGGATCTCCAGTTTATCAATAAATGTGTGAGAAAATTATTAAAATGTTTAAAAACAATGTTCCTCAGAGAAAGATAGGAGGGGATTTGGATATTTCACTCTCTATGGTGCATAATATCATTAAACCATTCAAGGAATCTGCAGGAATTTCGGTATGTAAAGGGCTCAAGCCTAATCTGAACCCCCGTGATCTCCGATCCCTCAGACGGCATCAAGAACCCTCATTCATCTACAGCTGATAGAACCACATGGGCTCGGGATTACTCTGGAAAACCTTTATCAAGCTACAATACGGAGTTACATCCACAAACACCAGTTAAAACTTTACTGTGGAAAAAGGAAGCCTTATGTTAACTGTGTCCAGAAGCGCCATCGACTTCTCTGGGCTCAGAGGTGTCTGGGATGGACCATCACACAGTGGAAACGGGTATTGTGGTCAGATGAATCAGTATTCCAGGTCTTTTTTGGCAGAAATGGACACCATGTGCTCTGAAGAGGAAAAGGACCATCCAGACTGTTAGCAGGAACAAGTCCTAAAGCCAGGGCGTGTCATGGTATGACGTTGGGTCAGTGCCCTTGGTGAAGGTAACTTACACTTCTATGATGGAGCATTAATGCAGAAAAGTCCACTGAGATTTTGAAGCAACATCTGCTGCCTTCAAGACGACGTCTTTTCCAGGGAAATTTCAACAAGACTGCAAAACCACATTCTGGAGTTTTTTTATTTTATTTCCTTTTTTATTTTAATCTTTTTTTCTTTTTTTCTGTGTTTGATGTTTGTTTGAGTGTTTTTGTCCGCTGGTTGTGGTGTAGCTCCGAACCCAGTTTTGGGCGTTGGTTCCCTCCAGGCCTTGGCTCGCTGTGGGTGATGCCTGTGCTCCCAGCTGTGGACTGCAGTGAGCTCGTTGCTCATTTTAACATCGTGGTTGTCCAGCGCTCTGTGCTTTAATGCTTGGCGTGATGTTCCGAGTGATGTTGCTCGGTGGCGTCGCGGCGGCTGTGCAGGCAGTTTGGGACACACCAGCGCTCTGCGTGGCGGTGCTTCTGTGCTCGCTTTGTGGATCCATGATGTGGTGTTCAAGCAATGTTGCTGGCGGCGTCACGGCGGCTGTGCTGGAGGTGTGGGACTTGTTTTCGTGCGCCTTTTGGTGGGACTGTGGCTGCTACACCACTGGAATGATATCCTGACCTCTATTTGGTGGACTTTTTTTTCTTTTCTTTTTTCTGCCTATTATTGTAAAGCGACCTTGGGTTTTGAGAAAGGCGCTATATAAATTGAACATATTATTATTATTATTATTATTATTATTCTGCTCACATTACAAAGGCGTGGCTGTGGAAGAAGAGGGTGTGTCCCCTCTGTCCCCAATAGAGAATGTGTGGAGAATTTAGAAATGATGAATATGACAGTGACGACCCCGAACTGTTCCACACCTTCAGACCTGTTTACAGGAAGAACAGGACAAAAATAACACCTGAAACACTTCATCACTTGGAGTCTTCAGTCCATAAACATATTTTAAGTGTCGGGAGAAGGAACGGGAACATTATAAAGTGGGGGATGATTTACTGTCACAACTTTTTTTTTTTTAATTTGTTGCACGAATAAAAAAGAAATAAGTTTTTATGGTGAAGAAACAATAAAATTCATGAGGGTAAAACATCAAATAATGTGCTGCTGTATTGTTTTGAGTGAAATACAGGTCACAGATTATTTACAAATCATTGTTTTCTGTATTAATTTCAATTTCTACATAATGTCCCAATTTTTTCTGATTTGGGGGTGTACATCATCATCAGCTTTAGTCATGTACACTCACTGGCCATTTTATTACAAACACCCACCCACCTGCTGTTCTCTGCAGTTCTGTAATCAGCCGATCCCTCAACAGCAGCACGATGCATCAAATCCTGCAGATACAAATCAAAAGCTTCAGTTAATGTTCACTTCAAACATCAGAATGTGTGAAAGTGTGACTTTCTTTCACTGTGGTATGGGTGTTGGTTTGAGCCAGATGGACTGGTTTGAGTATTTCAGAACCTGCTGATCTCCTCCTGGGGTTTTCATCTCCTAAGGTCAGAGGAAAATGGACAGATTGGTTTGAGCTTTTTTGTCAGGAAGGATATAGTAACTCTTATAATCACTCTTTACAACCGTGGTGAGCAGAAAAGCATCTCAGCATGCAACAGCAGAAGAACACATTGGGTTCCACTCCTGCAGCCAAGAACAGGGATCTTAGAACCAACAACAAGTTCCTATTAAAGTGGCCAGTAAGTGTATATAGTCCATAAAAGTCAAACCATATCTTACCACTCTCACTAGAACTGGCACTGAATTCAAAAAGGGATGGCAGGTTTACAAGGATGATTTTCAAGAATGTTTTTGGCTTTAATATCGTTTGTTTTTAAATCATAAAGTTAAGATAGAATAAAAGCAGAACTAAAAACTACAAAAGGCAGAATATTGGTGAAGGACAAATGTTTATTAGAAGCACGCTTATAGATTCAGCAGGCATGCACAGGCTTTCTGCAGGCTTCAATTCCAAATCCTAATGCAGCACACTTGATCCAGCTCATCACGGACCTCAGTAGGAACTCAATACTACACCCGGCTGCATGGTACAAGTGCTGGAATTAAACTCAGTAGAGCAGAAAATCAACAGGAGCAATATTGTTAGAAGGAAGTTTTTTTTTTTTTCTCCTGAGAGCAGACAGGATAAAGGAAACATGTCTGAAGTGCAGGAGACTCAGCAAACCTGCCAACTTTCATGCATTTTGCAGAGGAACCTTAACTTTAACATCAGAGTGCACTGCTACAAATTGTTTTCAAATATGGCAAAGATGTAAAAGCAATTTTCTGGCCCCCATCAATTGAAATGGCAGATCAACCAAATGATGTATGAATGTGCAGTGACTGACAGTTAGCTGTTTTGAACTCACTGATATGAACTGACCCTCTGGAGGCTCTTCCCCCTTTTTCCATTTTGCATTAGTAGTCACTACTCTCTCATCTTGATTGCATTGCATGAAGATGCACTTCACTTTCTGTTAAAATCAATGGAGAATATTTTCAGATGATTAATGTGAAGTTAAAGCTATCAGTGCATGTTCAAATTAGCTGACATTAGACATGTATATAGTTCAGTGGCTTTGCCCATAGTCAGCTGGGATAGGCTCCAGCTTGCCTGCAGCCCTGTACAGGATAAGCGGCTACAGATGATGGATGGATGGATGGATAGTTCAATGGCAACCCGTTACTGTTAGAGCTGGGACTTGAGCTCAGCCAAAACTTAGCCAGACACCAAAACAGCAACAGGGTAAAGGATTTTGTAAGGGATTAGCGTCAGGCTGCCAGGTCGCTCCGTTGTGTGTAGCTGTTGATGTTGATTATAAAAGTAACTCCAGTAAATTCCACAGGGAAATGAATCCTTAAGTCTGAGTGAAAAATACTGTGGCGAACATGCAGCGTGGAAGAGTCTGGAGACAGAAATCTTAGTTTCTCGGTCGTTAGTCTGTAGCTCTCGATAGCACTGGCTTGACCTCTTTATTAGCATTCGCTAACACTACTGATGAACGCTACACTGGCTGGAAGGTGACTTCATTGCTGCGCTGATGGTGCCGACTCGCTGTTAAACTCGCGTTGGCCATCTGTCACTTCCTACATAAACACACACTGCCATGGCCTTCTGTCCCGGCAATGAAGTCCTAACTAATGAGTGAGCAACTCTAAACTCTTCTCAGCCTCAAGACAACAAACAAAACAATCTCATTGGAGAACTCGATTTTAATGTTTTCAGGACAGTAACCCTTTCATTTTTTAAGCACGTGAGAGAAAATGAGGCCAAATTAGAATCAGAAGAGAATAATAAGAATGAAATCCATCTCATCTCATTATCTGTAGCCGCTTTATCCTGTTCTACAGGGTCGCAGGCGAGCTGGAGCCTATCCCAGCTGACTACGGGCGAAAGGCGGGGTTCACCCTGGACAAGTCGCCAGGTCATCACAGGGCTGACACATAGACACAGACAACCATTCACACTCACATTCACACCTACGCTCAATTTAGAGTCACCAGTTAACCTAACCTGCATGTCTTTGGACTGTGGGGGAAACCGGAGCACCCGGAGGAAACCCACGCGGACACGGGGAGAACATGCAAACTCCGCACAGAAAGGCCCTCGCCGGCCACGGGGCTCAAACCTGGACCTTCTTGCTGTGAGGCGACAGCGCTAAACACTACACCACCGTGCCACCCCAAGAATGAAATTATGAAAGAAATTAAATGTCAAGTCAACTTTATTGTCAAATATGCTATACATGCCCGACATACAGCACAGATGAAATTTCAGTCCTCTCTGACCCACGGTGCAAACAGGCAATGCAATAAATAAAAATAGAATAATTGAAAAAAACAAACAATATAAACAGTATAAACACTCTAGATAGGAACTAGACATAGACTAAACACTCAGACAATATAAACAGTATAAACACTAGATAAGAACAAGACAGACTAAACACTCAGACAATATAAACAGTGTAAACACTAGATAAGAACTCCACACAGACCTACACCTAAATAATGAAAGAAATTAAATATAACATTTGAAATGCTGATGTTTGGGCTTCTCTGAACGGCTAGAAGGCCCCGATGGTTCCCCTCTGATATAGTTTATATTAATTGGGATGCACTGAAAAACTGTGCATTCAAAATGGCAATTTTTTTCACATGAAAGAGAAAAAAAAACATATTTGACATATTCTTATTTATTGCTGCCTGTTACATCTTTTTCCTCTAAAAAAAAGTAATTTTTTGTGTGTGTACATCTTAACTAAAACAGAGGAGTTTCTAAAACCATGGAGGTACAAACTTTTGCACACAACTGTGCATTCAAAGCTTCATTTTATTCCCATAGTAGCACGTTTGATCCAAGTAACCACAAACATCAACAGAATTTCAATTCTAGATCTGGCTGCTTTGAATGAAAGTTGGGATTAAACTAAGCAGCGTGCTGAACTCGATGCTCTTATCGCACTGATTTCTTGTTGAAAACGAATAATGTTTGAAGCTAAATGAAGGAGAATCTGTGCTTCAGGCTTCCATGCCCCAACAATCTGCCTGCACAGATATTCAGCATCGACATATTTCCACTTTCAGTGAAAGTCTAACAAATTCCATTCCACCAGAAATCACTGACTTCTTTATAAATGGGAGAAATTGAAGTTGAATGCTGGTCTGATGAATGAAGGACGTTAATATTTTCTCTGCATATCCATGGTGCTGGTTCTTGAATTAAACATTGCTTGGTGAAAATAGTGGAGGTGTTGGAGGGCATCGGAGGGCAGCTCAGTGTTGTTGTTGTTTTTTGGGGGGGTGTTTTTTTGGCCTGAAATCTATGAGAGACTCATTTCTGATTCTCTCACTTCGCTCAGGGAAACATCAATAATTCAACAGCTACATGGGGAACATTTAACTCTGAGAGGAAAATATAATGTCAAAAGTAAAAAAAAGAAAGAAAAAATAAAGAAATAAGAAACTGTAGTATTCCATAAAGCTGAGATGATTGAGTTTTTTTTACTGATAATTTCAGACTGCAGATAGGTTTCCATCCAAATGGTTTTAGAGCTGTGAAACTTTGACGTCTGTAATGAAAATGATCTCCAAAATGGTGTATTTTTCTCAGGATACCAGATCATTTATTTACAAGGTGTTCAGTGGGGTTGAGATCAGGGCTCTGTGGAGGCCATTCAAGCTCTTCTACTCCAAAACTGTCGCAGCATGTGTTCATGGAGCTTTGTGCACAGGGACACTGTCATGCTGGAACAGGTCTGGGCCTCTTATTTCCAATGCAGGCTAACACTGTAATGCTACAGGACACAAAGACTTTTCACAAAGATTTTTCATAAAATCACCTACTCCACAATTATTGGCACCCATAACAATTCCTCGAAAATAAATGTAATTGAAGCATTTCTGTCATTTCTACTATAGTTTATAAAGTTGATCAGAGTATCTAGGAACCTTTAATTAGTAATTCATCACATCCTGTTTCCCTGGGGTATAAATATGATGTGAAACAGAGGCCTATTTCTCTTATCCACTCTTTAACATGGGAAAGACAAAAGAACACACCATTCAAGTCAGGCAGATGTGTGTAGACCTTCATAAGTCAGGCGATGGCTACAAGAAAATAGCCACTCGCCTACACCGGCCCGTATCTACAGTCAGAGGAATCATCAATACGTTTAAAACAACTGGAACAGCGGCAAACAAGCCTGGACGAGGATGCAAGTTTATCTTGCCACCACGCACAGTGAGGAGGATGGGAAGAGAAGTAAAAAGCTCTCCAAAGCTCACTGTTAGAGAATTGCGTCAAAGGGTAGCATCTTGGGGTCACAAAGTCTCCATAACAACCATCAGGCGCTATCTACATGCCAACAAGCTGTTTGGGAGGCATGCACGGGAAAAGCCTTTTCTCACTTACAAGCATCAACGTAAACATCTGGCGTTCGCTAAGCGGTACTGGGACTTCAACTGGGACCGTGTGCTTTGGTCAGACGAGACCAAGATAGAGCTTTTTGGCAACAAACACTCTAAGTGGGTCTGGCATAACACAAAAGATGAGTTTGCGGAAAAGCACCTCATGCCCACTGTGAAGTATGGGGGAGGATCGGTGATGCTGTGGGCCTGTTTCTCTTCCAAAGGCCCCGGGAACCTTGTTAGGGTGCACGGCATCATGAACTCTTTGAAATACCAGGACATTTTAAATCAAAATCTGGTGGCCTCTGCCCGAAAGCTGAAGATGGGTCGTCACTGGGTCTTTCAGCAAGATAATGACCCTAAACATGTGGCCAAATCTACACAAAAATGGTTCACCAGACAAAATCAAGCTCCTCCCATGGCCATCTCAGTCCCCAGATGGTCGAATATCCCTCTCTCTGTATTCTCCCATCTTGTAAAATGTTATAGGAGAAGATTAAGTACTGTCTTGTTGGCAAAAGGAAGTTGTACAAAGTATTAACATCAGGGGTGGCAATAATTGTGGCACACGTGATTTCATGTAAAAGATTTATTTCTTAATGTGGGATTTTTTTCCCTCTGAATAAATGCACTTGAATTAAAGGTTGGATTTTTCTCTTTTTTTGCATTGTTGTCCTATATTATTTTTAAAAAATGAATTTATTAGAAGCCTAAGAACATATCTTAACGAGGGGTGCCAATAATTGTGGAGGGCGCTGTAATATATATATATATATATATATATATATATATATATATATATATACACTGTACATAACTGTCCAATCAAATAGGCATAATCCAATACAGAAAATTACATCATTACATAAACCATTTTTACAGAGAATAGTGTAAAATTTGACAATATAATGATTGTGTTAATATAGCTGCAATTCAGTAAATAGTGTTATTGAGCCAAATAATATCTTATGAGGCAATATGTGACAAGTAAGGAACAAAACTTTTAGCAAGTTCTATTGTCGGAAAATAAAAGTCTGGGTGGTGTGATGAAGCAGAGTTGTGGCTGTGACAAGACTTTCACAGTCCGTGATGTTTCTGTTTTAGCCAGCGTTAACTTTTTCAGCAGTTTATGCTCCAGTAGCTCTTCTGTGGGATGGGCTATAAATGTGCTATAAATTCCATGAACATTTTATATCTTAAGTAGTTAATACAGAATCCACAACCAAATGCAAAGGAAGATGTGTTTAAGATTTAAAAAATGAGACATTTTTTCATGCTCCATGCGAATCAGCGAACCTTCGACACCCATGACCCTGTCGTAGGTTCACTGGTTGTCCTTTGGATCCTTGGACCACTTTTGTTCAGTGCTAACCACTGCATACCGGGAACACCTCACAAGCTGGGACCTTTTAGAGATGCTCAGACCCGGTCATCTAGCATTACAATTTGGCCCTGAACAAAGTCACTCAGATCCTCACACTCGCCCATTTTTCCTGCTTCCAACACATCAACTTCAAGAACTGACTGTTCTCCTGCTGCCTAATAAACCCCGCCCCTCGACAGGTCACACTGTAATGAGATAATCAGTGTTATTCACTTCACCTGTCAGTGGGTTTAATGTTATGGCTGATTGGTGTGTGTGTATATATATCACACACAGTGGTGCTTGAAAGTTTGTGAACCCTTTAGAATTTTCTGTATTTCTGCATAAATATGACCTAAAACATCATCAGATTTTCACACAAGTCCTAAAAGTAGATAAAGAGAACCCAGTTAAACAAATGAGACAAAAATATTATACTTGGTCATTTATTTATTGTATTTTATTGTATTACATTTTGTTTTATGTATGTATTTCATGGCCTTTTTAAGTTAGGTATTTTATTACTTTTACTTTATGTCTGCCTTATTTTTATTTTATTTCAAGTTCATTACTGTTCTACCAACCTGTGCAGCACTTTGGTCAGCTTCGGTTGTTTTAAAGTGCTTTATAAATAAAGTTTGAGTTGAGTTGAGTTGAGTTGAGTAAATGATCCGATATTACATATCTGTGAGTGGCAAAAGTATGTGAACCTCTAGGATGAGCAGAAGTGGTCGACCAACAAAGATCACTCCAAGAGCAAGGTGTGTAATAGTTGGCGAGGTCACAAAGGACCCCAGGGTAACTTCTAAGCAACTGAAGGCCTCTCTCACATTGGTTAATGTTAATGTTCATGGGTCCACCAACAGGCGAACACTGAACAACAATGGTGTGCATGGCAGGGTTGCAAGGAGAAAGCCACTGCTCTCCAAAAAGAACATTGCTGCTCATCTGCAGTTTGCTAAAGATCATGTGGACAAGCCAGAAGGCTATTGGAAAAATGTTTTGTGGATGGATGAGACCAAATTAGAACTTTTTGTTTTAAATGAGAAGCGTTATGTTTGGAGAAAGGAAAACACTGCATTCCAGCATAAGAACCTTATCCCATCTGTGAAACATGGTGGTGGTAGTATCATGGTTTGGGCCTGTTTTGCTGCATCTGGGCCAGGACGGCTTGCCATCATTGATGGAACAATGAATTCTGAATTATACCAGCGAATTCTAAAGGAGAATGTCAGGACATCTGTCCATGAACTGAATCTCAAGAGAAGGTGGGTCATGCAGCAAGACAACGACCCTAAGCACACAAGTCGTTCTACCAAAGAATGGTTAAAGAAGAATAAAGTGAATGTTTTGGAATGGCCAAGTCAAAGTCCTGACCTTAATCCAATGGAAATGTTGTGGAAGGACCTGAAGCGAGCAGTTCATGTGAGGAAACCCACCAACATCCCAGAGTTGAAGCTGTTCTGTACGGAGGAACGGGCTAAAATTCCTCCAAGCCGGTGTGCAGGACTGATCAACAGTTACCGCAAACGTTTAGTTGCAGTTATTGCTGCACAAGGGGGTCACACCAGATACTGAAAGCAAAGGTTCACATACTTTTGCCTCTCACAGATATGTAATATTGGATCATTTTCCTCAATAAATAAATGACCAAGTATAATATTTTTGTCTCATTTGTTTAACTGGGTTCTCTTTATCTACTTTTAGAACTTGTGTGAAAATCTGATGATGTTTTAGGTCATATTTATGCAGAAATATAGAAAATTCTCAAGGGTTCACAAACTTTCAAGCACCACTGTGTGTGTATGTATGTGTGTATATATATATATATATATATATATATATATATATATATATATATATATATATTAGGCTACTGGCTACTTTATGGATACAGCTAGCTTTTTGGACAGATGTTTGGTTTCATATCAATAAAGCTCTTTTTTATTTTGCCTCAACAATAAAAGATATTATGAATAATGGCACCAGCTATAGAGCTTCCCGATGTTAAAATTCTTTGAATGAATACAGTAGACCTGTCCTCTGGACACTTTTGAGTAGCAATTTTACGTCCTAGCATTCAGGATAGGGGTTTAGTGTTTCAAAAAGATCCAATGTTGGTTTTAACTGACTGATTTTGGATAAATATTTTGAGATCAGGTTTTGTGTAACATCATCAATGAATTTGCTCCTGGAATCATTAAAAACTGCTTTGTGCAAGAACATTTTTGTGAAAGCTTGTCTGTCACATTCCAGCCAAATTTATATGGGTTTAAACCTTATTTGTGGAGACTTGACTGATTTTTTAAAACAATTTCACAATTATTTTCAACATGGGGGCGGCACGGTGGTGTAGTGGTTAGCGCTGTCGCCTCACAGCAAGAAGGTCCGGGTTTGAGCCCCGGGGCCGGCGAGGGCCTTTCTGTGTGGAGTTTGCATGTTCTCCCCGTGTCTGCGTGGGTTTCCTCCGGGTGCTCCGGTTTCCCCCACAGTCCAAAGACATGCAGGTTAGGTTAACTGGTGACTCTAAATTGAGCGTAGGTGTGAATGTGAGTGTGAATGGTTGTCTGTGTCTATGTGTCAGCCCTGTGATGACCTGGCGACTTGTCCAGGGTGAACCCCGCCTTTCGCCCGTAGTCAGCTGGGATAGGATCCAGCTCGCCTGCGACCCTGTAGAAGGATAAAGCGGCTACAGATGTGAAGACTTTGTACCAATACCATACACTGCCATTTTCTTTTTTTTCACCCAATTTTTAAAGCCATGGTTCACTTGACATGCTGGGCCCGTGTGAACTTCAGGACATTTTGGTGTGAAAGCGACCTCTCTTACCTCAGCAACAGCATGCATAAGGTTCACTTTACAAGCCTGGACCGTGAACTTGAGTATTTTTTCACACATTTTTATTTTGGTGTGAAAGCCATCTGTTTTATATCCATGTTTTACTTGTATGGTGTTTATAATGCAGTTCAGCACTTAATCCATGTTTTACATATATGGTGATGTATACCATGCAGTTCAGCACTTTGAACATTGTTGACATTGCTTAACTTCTTTTTGCACTGTTCATTATTGCACTGTGCCAGAAATTTTGTGAGCTGATACCAATTACCAACGTGAAAATAGCTGATCTACAAAGTCACATGTTCACATGTCAATAAAAGCACTTTGCGATTGAAGATTTTTCTTAACATTTGTCTTATTAATGCTAATGAAGCAAACTTGGGGGTTGGAGGTTCACTTCAGACGGTTGTTGTACACATCTGGACTACATCCGGCCCTGATCCCGCACTGATCCAACTCACATCCGTACCTGATTTAGGCAGTGCAGAGAGAGGTTTTTAGTGATCCGTGCCAGACCTGGCCCACATCTGTTCCAGATCCAAAAATTGTATCTGTGCCGGATACGGGGCAGAGAGCAAAAGTTATGTGGGACGGATCCCTTTGCTGTATTCAGACCGGACTTTGGGGTACATCCGGTGCTGATCCAGCTCAGATCAAATTGCTATCTGGGTCATTAAATATGGAAGATTTTAAGAGAATTTTGAAAGAGAAAGACGCATTGAACACCCGAAAGGAATGTACATGTATAATAATAATAATAATAATGGCTTTTTTTCGTGGTCTATCAGATATATTCCATTCAGCTACTCATCTTTGACTCCTTCAGTATCATGCTCGCTGAATGGAATATATCTGATAGATCATGAAAAAAAGGCAAACAATATTATTTAAATATAATATAGATTGTTCAAAATATTTTGAACATCGAGGCATATTGGTGAATTATTAATGTGATGGATATAGTAAATACATTATCTAGAATAAAAAGTGTTTTATTATTAGAAAGAACACCAAAATTACATGAAGATGGATGGAATGATTGATGATGGATTGTTAAATATAACTTTGCACACAAAGCGTCTCTGTCATCTATTTGGAAAACCAAAGAGCGCAAACGACACAACAATGACTCAATACAAAAAAAAAAAAAAAACAGCTCAAATGCAGTTGAACACAACCAGCACCACAATAAAAGCCAAATAAGAAAACAAATAATATGGAACAGTTTCATATTTCCCTGGAAGAAATCATGAACAGATTTCCAGTCCAGTAATTCAAGCATTACATCATTTTCTCGCCATGAATAACTGGACAAACAGTTCTACAACTAATTAAAAACAGCTCCTTATTCACACAGAATTTGTGATTATTAGAGTTACAGCAGGCTACAGTGAACGATGCATCCAACTGCTTAAAATGAGATTTTCTTTTTTGATAATTATTCACCAAAGTGACTCCCAACTACTGGAGAAACGACCTTGAGGTCAATGCTGATGTTACCTCCGGCCTGTGTTCCATTTCATCTGAGAAAGCTGATAATGAGCTCCCATCAGCAGATACTTTATATGCAATGGCTTGGCATTTCACAGGAAATATCTGTCAGTGATATTTTTAGGAAGAAGGGGAAAAAAACAATAGAGCCAGTCATCTGCAGTGCGGATGTCTTTGTGTAAGTCTCATATTCCATTTCGTATTACTGAAGAACTATTAAGTTTAAAGTTTTGAGTTTTTTCCCCATCATACAATGTGACACTGAAAACACGATCTGAGGTGGAGTTAGAGGGCAAAAGCCTTTTTTCCTGGGTGATGCATCACCGATAGTGATGTAGAGGATCTGCTTTGATTGAAGAATTTTTTCCTCCGCCAACCTTAAGGAAAGGTGAACCCTGGGCCAAGAAACAATTGATTACATCCATCCATCAGCCGTAAGTGCTTATCCTGTGCTGGGTCACGGGCTGGATCCTATCCCAGCTGACTCTGGGTGAGAGGCAGGGTTCACCCTGGACAGGTCACCAGATCATCACTGGATGACATACAGAGACACACAACCATTCACACTCACATTCACACCTACGGTCAATTGAGGCTACATCCACACGACAACGGCAACGAGATTTTTTTTTTTTAGCGGGTAAAAAAAAAATCACGTCCACATGGGCAACGGATCAGTAAAATATCAGGTACATATGGCAACGCAACGCTTGCTGAAAACGATGCAATACACATGCCACACCTCTACGTGCGCTGTAAGACGGTCCCATCGGAGACACCAGAACAATAGAAGAAGTAGGACGCATGCGCATAAACCCCTTCTTCTACCCGGCATGAAGCACTCACAGGAACAAACACACAACAACAAGAAGAAGATGGCTGCGACTACGCAAGGAAATCGTGCCTTCTGTGTGTACAAATTAGTTTTATTAGTGTGCATAGTTTTATAACTTAATTTTCTTATTGTGTGTGAACATTTTGAAAAGCAGTCTTATCCAATAAAAAAAGAAATTCAAGAAATGGTTCAGTTACTTGTTTATTTAAAAGAAAAGCTGTTGTTGTTACGAATGATGCGCGCGAGAGCTTCTGCTTGTTCTAGTCATGTGGTTGTGACGTCATCGTAAACAAATCCGTTCTACTCATCCAGACGACTTCGCAACGGCGCCGTTGCCAGATTTTTCCACTCTGGAACCCGTTCTCAAAAAATATCGTTTTGGGGCACCCAAAACATCGGTGCCGTGTGGACGCCAGGCCGAAACGATGAAAAATTTTATCAGATTCACCTGAATCCGTTGCCGTGTGGACAGGGCCTTAGAGTCACCAATTAACCTAACCTGCATGTCTGTGGGGGAAACCGGAGCACACCCACGCGGACAACATGCAAACTCCACCCAGAAAGGCCCTCGCCAGCCACAGGGCTCGAACCCAGAACCTTTGTGCTGTGAGGTGATGGTGTTAACCACTACACCACCATGCTGCCTAATTAATTTCATTGTGATGCAAATCCAGATATGTATGCAGATCCAAGATTTTTTTTTTATCTGTTCCTAACATAAGTCAAAAAGTAGCAAACAGATTTGGATGAAATTTGGTGGACAGTTTTAATATTGTCCTCGGTTCAAATTATTTGATTTTGATGTTGATAATACATTATGTGGCTTGGTGCAGGTATCCACTCTACTCAGTGCCCTTCTAGTTATTCCTGTTTTCATCCCATCAGTGCGAAGCAGCTGCTTCTGCAATATATAAAACAATCCCCCCAAAAAAGGGTCATGTGATCTGTGGTACTGCTAAAGCTTCATCAGTGAGTACAGTAGGTGATCTTTCCCGAGTTGAACATATGGTCCTGACTGCAACCGAAAGCTGTCCTTCAGGTCAAACTATGAAACTGATGTAAGATGCAAAAAAAAAAAAAGGGGGAGTCCCATATACAATTCGTACATTGGGGGAGTGCCTGTTAGAGAGCGCACTTGTCCTGGGCCATCGGCATAGTGGGGTAGGGTGGCCAGTTCCTTTCCTCGCCGCCTTTAACTTCCCCAGTGTTTCCACCAGGTCCCCATTCACTGCTGGGTGGACAGGGAGCGAGCCCCAGATCCCCGTCGAGCCGAGGCTCGAACCAGGGACCGTTCGCTTAGCGATCAAGCGCTCTAACCACTTGGCCACCTGCGCTCCGATGTAAGATGAGAGTATACCTAATACTCGTTTCTTACTCTGAATTGTTGTTATACATGGACCTGCATGGATTCCCTACAGACTTACACTTCCTCAAACATTTTATGTTCAAGTCTCATCCTTGCCCTAGTAGACAATCTCACCTGGATACTGTAGATTCTTACCTATGACTTTTTAATGTAATCATAAAAACATCACTGCTGTTCATCCCAGGAGTCTTATCCACAATCTGCTCACACTGAACATCTCGTAAACACACTCGGGACCGTTTGAGTCTGGTTCCTCTTGACATTTCTGGACATTTTTGAATCTGTGGTCAGTCAGATTTAAGAGAATATATTACATCGAGATTACATAAACATAGTAGGTTTCTCATCAAAACATGATTTCATTGCTTAACTTAATTTAAACAAGTTTTGAATGACAAGATTAAATTATGTAGCGTGAGAGTGATCCATTCATGTAAACATTATGAAATTGTGTGGGGATGGTGGCGCTGATCGGAACTAAAACTACAGCATTAAATTACAACTAATGTGATTAAAGCATGTGTGGTGGTAATGTACAGTTGATGTTGCAGAACGCCAGTGACTTCAGTTCAGTCCTCAGCTTGGGTGAGAGCATGGAGTTCAGTTTTATTCAGGGCTTTGAAAATGTATGATCAAATCATGTTGGAAACCAAATTATATTATGTAACTCAATTTAATTTAATTTTGAATTAAGTAAATTCAATGAACTGCTTTTGTTTGTTTGTTTGTTTGTTTGTTTTTCCCCCTGTATACAGCCAGAGTTAAAGCAGGTCTCTGACAATGGATACCAATAAATGTTCCAAAAGTAACAAATTTGTTTTCTCCAGTTATATCACAATGTTAAAATATTGACATTGAAATGTCTCTGACTGAATAAATCGTTAGAAGACTTTCTGAAGCTTTCTGAAGGATTACACGTAAAACACAATCTTAAACAAGGCACGTGTGAAACCGAGCTGAAAATAAGACACTCTCAGGTTGATTTATGAATAAAATGAAGAGATAAATATCATACAGATGTTTTCCTGATGGAATTGTTTGTTGACTGAAGGTGTAGTGAGTAAGTGAAAGGAGCCCAGATATTTGTTTTTTCTTCTTCATTTTGTTTTAAAAAGTTTTTTGATTAAGAGGACAGCATGGTAGTGCAGTGGTTAGTACTGTCATCTCATCGCAAGAAGGTTCTGGGTTCGAAACTCATGGCTGACTGGAACCTTTCTGTCTGGAGTTTATATTTTTCACACAGGCATGAGAAAGTTTCCTCCCACTGTCCAAAGACTTGATGGTTAGGACAACAGACTACTTTAAATTGCCCCGAGATGTGAGTGTGAATGGTTGTTTGTCTCTGTGTTAGCCCTGTGATAGATTGGTGACCTGCCCTGGCTGAATCCTGCCTCTCGCCGGAAGTCAGATGGGATTGGCTCCAGCCTCCGCCAGAACCCTGATGGATAAGTGGTACAGATTATGGATGGATGTGAAGGAAAAAAACACTGATAGTCCTGACTTTCTCAAAGGTATCTTCTTCTCCTCTCATCCAGACAATGATTGTTCACTATCAACCTCTACTTTTATTCAGGTACTGTACAAGGGTTGGGTTGTTGGGTTTTTTTTGCATTTTGTTAGCTGCTAATTCTGAACTATGAGCGTAGCTATGTGATTATGCAAGCTACCATCATGAACAGATGTAGCTAATGTTAGCTATAATATAATGTTATGGTTATATAAGAGAATAAACAGCTCCTGAAATAATGTAATCTTTGCCACTGTTTAGGAACACTAGACACCACTGGGCTATCAGACTTACAGCCAACTCCATAACTATTATCGCTAACTGGAAGTCTTACTCAAAAACCATTGAACAGTCCATTGGAAATTGAGTATATTAAAGAAATTGAATATATCCATCAAATGAGCTCAGTTTAAAAGACCTAATAAAGTTCATCAGTGTAGGAAAAAAACTACCAAGAATTGTGGAAATTCGTCATCTACAGGGATCTTCTAATGTTACGCAATCTTGTTAGTCCTCTAGCTATCTGTGTGTGTCTGAATACAAACAGTCCACCAGACTACAGCATTGAAGTTGAGGATGAGCACCCTGACAACAATTAACTGGCTATATTTCTGTCTGGTAGTTAGTCTGTTTTTATTGTGTAGCAACGGACCAAGTCAAATCAAATTCTAGCTAACGTACTGCAAATGTACAGAGATTTCAGGCAGAATCATGTCTCGTCTCATCTCATTATCTCTAGCCGCTTTTTTCTTCAAAAACAAATCTCATCATTAACAATTTTAGGTGAGAAACAAAAGTTACTTTTCACATGAAAACAAGACAGGCTTCTTCTTCTTTCAGCTGTTCCCATTAGGGGTCACCACAGCGGATAATTTCCCTCCATCTCCTCCTGTCCTCTATCTTCTTCTGTCACACCAACCATCCTCATGTCCTCCTTCATCACATCCATAAATCTCATCTTTGCTCGTCCTCTTTTCTTTCTACCTGCCACCTCCATCTCCAGCATCCTTCTCCCAGTATAGCCTGGATCTCTCCTCTGTACATGTCCAAACCATCTCAATCTCACCTCTCTCACTTTGTCTCCAAGCCATCCTACATGTCCTGTCCCTCTAATATTCTGATTTCTAAACCTGTCCAACTTTATCACTCCCAGTGAAAATCCCAACATCTTCAGCTCTGCTCCCTCCAGTTCAGCCTCCTGTCTTGTGAAAATAGGAGTATTAAACTTTTTTTTATCTTTGACACAAGTGCATTTTATGGCTTGATACTATGAATTTTAACTGAGTAAGAGTTCAACACATTATTGAATGTTGGACTGTAGTGCAGGCTGTAGTGCATTGTGCTGCAGAGGAATGAGAGCTATATTAAGAGCCACAGTGAAAAAGTTTGGGTCAGTGTGCAAGGTTTCCACTGCGGTTAGTGAGTGGTACAGCTCTGGGGGGAAAAGCTGTTGGCAAAATCTATTGAAAAAGCAGCCTTCAGGAAAAACAGTAGGATAAAAAGGAAATAATCCATATAATTGGCATGGTCTTTACTGAGGTCTCAAATAATTAAAAATGGCACATTCTGGAGCAGACTCATACCCTGTTCAAATGATATTTTTGATCCAAACTCATTTTAATCCAAATTCCATTGTGCTTGAGCATCTTATTGAAATATCCTTTTTTTTTTTTTCTTTTTAGGAACATCTGTTTGAAACAAGTCCAGGGCTCCTGTGGGTTTATGATGTATAATTCCATCCATAATATATGTGTTATTATTTGCCATTTCAACCATAGAAGTGTCCATCCATCCATTATCTATATCGCTTATCCATCAAGGTCACAGGGGGAGCTGAAGCCAATCCCAGCTGATTTTGAACAAGAGGCAAGTACATCCTGGACAGGTCAGCAATCTATCACAGTGCTAACACAGAGATAAACAACCATTCATACTCACACCTATGGGCAATTTAGAGTAGCCAGTTGACCTAAGGTCAGGGTAAGTCAGGTCAGGTCAGAAGACCTGTTACTGGTATCCTCTAATTCAGTACTACCTGCTGCAGGGTCGGGTAGTCAGCAACTAAACTGTCTCCCCCACCAACTCCTTGGAGTATGGTGAGGAGGGTGGCTGGACACCCTGATGGAATTAAATACAGGATCCATCTAAAGGTCGTCAGCTCTGGAGAGCCAATAATGGCCATCCAGCAAAATCAAGTCGATTGCGGAGTAGCGCTCCTTTGACTATTTTAACCTTTAGCTTCTCAGCAAAGTGCCTATGGCCATTTAAGTGCTTAGGCATGCTGAATCTGACCTGAGTTGACCTAATTCACATGTCTTTGGACTGTCAGAGGAAACTGGAGCACCCAGAGAACATGGAAACTCCACACAAAAAGACCCCATTCAGGCATGAGGTTCAAACCCAGAACCTTCTTGCTTTGAGGTGGCAGAGCTAACCACTGCACCACCATAGAAATATATCACAAGGGAGTCTGTCATTTAATTATTTGTTCATCTGGCCAACAGGTGATGAGTTTATCCCATCATGCGCTGTCCTTCGTCCATCCAGCATTGTCCACATTTCATGAAAATCGCTTCTTCTCTCTCAATTCTTAACTGAATTTTATTCTTTGTGGCAGGAAGGTAGGTCTGCCTGAGGTGCATATAGCTTCTACCCAAATTTGCATAATTTCCATTAATAATTAAGATATGGAGTAATTAATCCTTAACAAGCAGTTTCCACACAAATTGCTTCTTCTCCCTCAATTCTTCACTGATTTTGATTCTTTCTGGCATGAAGGTAGGGGTACCTAAGGTGCATATAAATTCTACCCAGTGTTAGGACTAGGACTGTTTTGGCCTCTAGAGGCCGCTGTTATTTCCTTTTCGTGTCATGTTTGTTTTGGCCTCTAGAGGCCGCCACTGTTCCTGTGTTTTGTGTTTGTGTTAATTGCCTGTTTTGTCCTGATTATCTTCACCTGTGTTCAATTTAGTTTGTGTATTTATACCCCCTGAGTTCAGTCTTCTTGTCACGGAGTCTTTGTGCTGTTATGTTTATCTCCAGTTTCCTCTGTACCGTGTTCTTTATTTTGCATTTTGCTTTTCTTTTGGACCTAGTAGTTACTGTGTTTTTTGGATCTTCTGAGCTTTGGTATTTTTGCCTTTTCTTTTCTGTTTTTTTTTTGGCTTTTGTTTTGTACTTTTGGATTTTTTATTTTTTCCCTTATATCTTCTGAGTGTTTTTGTATCTTTACTTTTTGGATTTTTTTTGTACATATTGTAAATAAACCTTTTTGATTCTTTTTCTACTTCCGCCTCATGCCTCTGCATTTGAGTCATCCCCCTGGTGGCCTAGTGGGGGTTTGCTGGATTATCACACCAACGAACCAGGTTCGAATCCCAGCAAAACCCTAACAGAAAGACTCCATCATAACCGACTCAGCAGAGGCTGCTTCAACTGTCTACCCGGCCAACCTTCAGGGAATTACGGCAGCTTTGACATGCTTCGGAGCGACCATGGACGCTCATGGACGTACGCTCATCAGCCAATGTGAGGCCCTTGCTCGCCACGAGGAACTGCTTCAGCAAATTGGGAAAACCCTGGCACAGCTGACATCTCTGCCTGCATCTCCTGCTCCTGTGCTTCCTGCCATGCTGCCTTCTTCACCTCGCGAACCCAGCCTTCCTTCACCACAGAGGTATGACGGCAAGCACAGTGAGTGCCGAGAGTTCCTTACCCAGTGTCAACTCACCTTTGAGCTTCAGCCTACCACCTACACTACGGATCACCGCAAGATTGCCTTTGTGATCACCTTATTAGCTGGTAAGGCGCGAGCCTGGGCTACTGCTATCTGGCAAAGACAGGGACCTGAGTGCCTTGATTTCCAGCTGTTTTCTGAAGAGATGCTTCGGGTCTTCGATCAGGCGGACATCAGTACTGACGCAGCCCGAAAGCTCATGTCCATCCGGCAAGGAGGAAGCGTCGCAGATTACGCCATCTCGTTCCGGACGCTCGCAGCAGTAAGTGGATGGAACGAGACTGCCCTGGTGTCAGCCTTCCACCATGGTCTGTCTGACCCCATCAAGGACGGTCTGGCCTCTATTGGATGACCAAGTGACCTCGAAACCCTCATCTCACATGCTATTCATCTGGATAACAGGATGAGAGAACGCCACAAAGCCTTGAGCCCCCCCAGCCTCCCTACCTCTACCTGGAGACCGTCTACCTCCTTCAGTGACTGTCCAGAACCCATGCAAGTGGGTCATACTCGCCTCTCCGCATCTGAGAGGGAGCGCAGAAGGAGGGACAAGTGCTGCATCTACTGTGGCAAGCCTGGTCACTTCCAAGCATCATGTCCCGAACTCTTGGGAAAAGGACTGCCCCGTCCAGCCGAGGGAGGGGCCTACCCTCTCTCCCGGACTCCCTGGCCAAGAAATCTACATCCCGGTCTCCATCTCCTGGGGTGAGTCTGTCCACTCTTGTCAAGCTTTGTTAGACTCAGGGGCGGCTGGGAACTTTATGGATATTCACTTCGCCCAAAGCATCAATATTCCGACTGCACCTCTTGAAGTCCCACTGTCTGTGTCTGCCCTCGATGGCCAAGCGTTAGGTGATGGAAGAGTCACCCAAGTTACTTCTCCAGTCTTCCTCCAGTCTCAAGGTCACAAGGAAGAAATATCCCTGCACCTGATTCCTTCACCTGAGTTCCCAGTTATTCTAGGCCTTCCTTGGCTTACTCGCCACAACCCTCGCATAGACTGGGTAACAAGCCAGGTTGTGGAATGGGGCCCTGCATGCCATGCCTCTTGTCTGCTCTCTAGCTCTCCTGTGTCTCCTGCTGAGCCCCCTGATCTCACCGAGTTATCTCAAGTTCCCACAGAGTACTGGGATCTCAAGGAGGTATTCAGCAAGAGCAGGGCCGCCGTTCTTCCTCCGCACCATGCCTACGACTGTGCCATCGACTTGCTCCCTGGGACTACCCCTCCTCGTGGCAGACTGTTTTCCCTCTCTCAGCCAGAACGCAAGGCCATGGAGGAATACCTCAAAGACGCCCTGGTCTCTGGGTTAATTCGACCCTCCACCTCACCTGCTGGTGCCGGCTTCTTCTTTGTCAGCAAGAAGGATGGGGGGCTCCGACCATGTATTGACTACAGGGGCCTGAACAAGATCACTGTGCGCAACCGATATCCCCTTCCGCTGATGTCCACTGCTTTCGACCTGCTCCAAGGCACCACCGTCTTCACCAAGTTGGACCTACAGAACGCATACCACCTCATCCGTATCCGACAGGGAGACGAGTGGAAGACTGCCTTTAACACCCCGTCTGGGCACTACGAATACCAGGTGATGCCCTTCGGACTCACCAACGCACCAGCTGTTTTTCAGGCCCTAATCAACGACGTCTTAAGGGACATGATTAACCTGTACGTTTTTGTCTACCTCGATGACATCCTTATCTTTTCCAAGACAGTGCAGGAGCACCGCCACCATGTCCGCCAGGTTCTCCAGAGGCTGCTACAGAACAATCTGTTTGCCAAGGCCCAGAAATGCGAATTTCATGTTCCCGAGGTCTCCTTTATGGGATTTATTGTACGGACAGGCCAACTCCAAATGGACCCTGCCAAGACCCTGGCCGTCCGGGACTGGCCTACTCCCAAGTCCATTAAGGAGGTTCAGCGGTTCTTAGGATTCGCTAACTTCTACCGCAAGTTCATCAGGAACTTCAGTTCTGTAGCAGCACCCATGTCAGACCTTACCAAAGGGACAGGTGGATCTTATGTCTGATCTCCTCAAGCGGAAAAGGCATTCAAAGACCTCAAGGACCGCTTCTGCACGGCACCCATTCTGGCCCTCCCGGACACCTCCCAACCATTCATCGTGGAGGTGGACGCCTCGGACAGTGGTGTCGGCGCGGTGCTCTCTCAATGTTCGGAAGGAAAGCTGCACCCCTGCACTTACTTCTCCCACCGCCTGAGTCCTGCGGAGTCCCGGTACAATGTGGGGGATCGAGAACTGCTAGCGGTCAAACTGGCCCTTGAGGAGTGGAGGCACTGGCTGGAGGGAGTGCAACATCCATTCCTGGTTTGGACTGACCACAAGAACCTGGAGTACCTCCAGCAAGCCAAGAGACTGAACCCTCGACAGGCTAGGTGGGCCCTGTTTTTCAGTCGGTTTGACTTCACCCTCTCGTACCGCCCCGGCTCCAAGAACACCAAACCTGACGCACTTTCCAGGCTGTTCTCTGCCACTAACAGGGAGAATGAAGTCGGGCCTATTATCCCTGTGTCCCGGATTGTGGCCCCTGTCCGCTGGGGTATTGAGGAGGCTGTCTGACGAGCTCAATGCCAGGACCCCGGTCCTGGGACGGGGCCACCGGGCCTCTTGTACGTCCCACATCAAGCCCGGGCCAAGGTTCTCCAGTGGGGTCACTCTTCCCCTCTCACCGCCCACCCGGGAGCTCGGAGGACCCTGGACGTCCTGAAAAGACGCTTCTGGTGGCCTAACATGGAGAAGGAAGTAAGGTCATTTGTCCTGTCCTGTGAGGTTTGCACCAGAACCAAGAACCCATGACAGCGTCCCCAGGGTCTCCTGCATCCTCTGACCATTCCCCGGAGTCCCTGGTCCCACGTGGCAGTCGACTTCGTCACGGGTCTCCCTGAGTCACAAGGTAACACGGTCATTTTGGTCATAGTTGACAGATTCTCCAAGGCCTGCCGCTTCATACCACTGTGCAAACTCCCCTCTGCTCTTGAAACAGCGAAACTCATGTTTAATCATGTCTTCCGAGTCTTTGGTCTTCCACAGGACATTGTCTCAGACCGAGGGCCCCAGTTCTCCTCCCGAGTGTGGCACGGGTTCTGCAAGGTCATCGGAGCCACTGCCAGCCTCTCCTCTGGGTTTCACCCACAGTCCAATGGTCAGACGGAGAGGCTCAACCAGGACCTGGAAACCACCCTGCGAGGCCTGGCTATGGATAACCCGACATCATGGAGCACCTGGCTGCCATGGGCAGAGTACGCCCACAACACCCTGCAGTCATCGGCCACCAAGCTGTCGCCATTCCAGTGCCAATTCGGGTTCCAGCCACCTCTGTTCCCGGACCAGGAGGAGGACGCGGGGGTGCCCTCAGTCAACCAATATGTGAGACGGTGTTGCAAGACCTGGAGCAAGGTCAGGAAGACCCTCATACAGACCTCCAGAACCAACCAGACTCAGGCCAACCGCCATAGAAGACCTGCACACGCTTTCCACCCTGGGCAGCGGGTTTGGCTGTCCACTAAGGACCTTCCGCTGCAGGTGGAGAACCGCAAGCTTGCTCCTCGCTACATTGGCCCCTTCAAGGTGGTGCGCAGGGTGAACCCTGTCTCCTACCGGCTCCAGTTGCCCCGGACTCTGAGGATCAACCCCACTTTCCATGTTTCCCTGTTGCGGCCCATACTGACATCTACGTATGCCCCTGCCCCTAGGAACCC